>NC_067400.1:339936363-340243863 GCF_016432865.1 Antechinus flavipes
AAGCATTAAAACTCTTTATATAGCATCTTATTATCTAAGTAGATCTTCGGCATTATAGGAATGATTTATCCTCTTAAATAATCACTTAACCAGAAAAGGGGGTTAAGAGAATAGTGAGAGTGAATGCATTTGTTTTCCTCACTTTCCCCTTCCTCCCTTCTTCCCTCCTTTCCTCAAAGGGATCAAGCCAAGGCTAAGGAGCAGCCACATCCAGTGGAGGTAGGGTAGACTTCACCTTCCTGGGCCAACTGATCTAAAATAAAAACATAAAATTATACAAATAACTAGTATATAGTTTTCAATCCTAAATTTCAAATTAACTTCCAAAAATCCTAATCAGAAATTTTCAGAAATTCAAAGGTGAAGACATTTTAAAACTTTTTTCACCTGCTTAAGGAAATTTTATATATAAGATTAGGCTGGCTTTTTCCTTTGATAGCAAAATGGTTTCAAGAAATTTGACAGCTTTACAACTTAGGGAAGGAATCCTAGAGCAGGAGCTAAGACCAACTCCCCTTTTTCTAGTTTTAAAAGTTGCTGTGAGCTTTTTCCCTATACATACATAGTAATTATCAGTTTTAGGTTTCAATATTACGACAATAATCCCAAGAAACTTAATTAACAATGTCACGATTTTTGTAAGTAATAGACAGATAGTCTTAAAATTCAGGTATAACATAATCTATCCTAAAAATGGATAGGAATCTTATGTAATTTACAGTCAAGATTCTAATTTTAACATACACATCAATTGGAAAAGTTATTTTAAAATCAACCAGTATGTTTGTGAGATGCCCTAAATTCTAATTGGATATTCCATTCAAACTAAATTACCTTCTTCCTCTTTTTTTTGTGAACCAGGAAATTTTAAAGCATACTCATACAATTTTTACAAATTGCACAATATACAAACATGTGATCTCTTTAAATAAGTTACCAGAAACTTTGTCTTAATATCCAGTTTATTTTTTTGGCTTAAAGTCAAATACAGATTTAAATTTCTAGTAGCAATACTTCAATATTAAGGCACAAACATTTCTAAAATCTTATTCCCAAATGCACCAATTGAAAGTAATTCTAATCATATACAATTTAAATTTAAACAAACCAAAATTTAGGTTTCATTAGGACTCTTGGGCTCAGGAATGCAGAGACTCATCTAGAGAGAAATTGAGGCTGATTTCAGGGCATAGTGTGGAAGTTTTGGGGAGCCTGCCATTCTTTGGCAAGCTGGTTTGGACATATTGTCTCAAGCATGATCCTTAGCCATTCCCCAGTCCCTTCAAAGGAGAGAAGCTTAGAAGCTGTTTATAATTCTTGAAAGCTTAACTTTTAAGAAAAATTCAACTTAGTTTGAGAGTCACAAAGAGAAATATTTTTCACATACTTGAGAGAGGTTGGACAGAAACTGAAAGCCTGCTTTTTATAAAAAGGCATTTTATAAATGCTTTATAGATCTTTTCATTTGTGATTCATCTGAGAGAAAGGCTTAAAATAGAAGACAAAACACATATACACAAAAACTGCTTTTAAATTCTTTTTCTTTCTGTCTGATACAGAATTCTTCTTTTCCTGTTTTACCTCCTTTTAGAGAAATGTTTCCTGGAGAAAAGTATGATCTCTTCTGGGGCCCTATCTCTATACCCTTCTCTTCTAGACTTTCTGTAATCCTTTGCAATCCTTTCTGCACTTATATGTAGAAATTCTCCACACTCCCATCACATGATCTCAGATTGCCCTAATATTTTATTCAATCCCAGTTTTAGCCTTTCCCCAGTGGGCTATTTTGTGGAATTTCGGGGAGGGGATCCTAATCCCTCCAGGCACCTTTGTCTTAGAAGTTTTTCCTCCCATTCTGAGACTCTTCCTCCAAAGGCCCTTAATGGGCTGGTCTAGTCTAGGATAGGGTCCCTGGACCATCAAGAACTATAATTGCCAGAAATTTTCATACTTTGTTTGAAATATCAGCTTGCATGGTCCCTGGCCGGCCCTGATTTTTTCATTCACTCTACTAGGCTAATATCAGTGTCTTAGGTTCCATTTGCAGTCTTGGGGGAGCTGAGAAGAGAGCTCAGTATTGCTAAAAAAGGTTGGTGAGAATGCTTCTTCCTCTACTCACCTCTCAAGCAGCCACCCAGGAGTCTCTGGGGATCTGGATGATTCCTCCTCCCCCCCCCCCCCCCCAGTTGTTATTTAAAAAAACTGCAGTTTAGCAGGTTGGGGAGTAAGCCTGGGAGGAGCTACTGCTGCCCACTGCTTTCCCAGTTGCAGCTGGTCCAGGAATAGTGAGTGTTACAACCAATGCTCTTTTAGAGTGAGAGAAGAATCCTTTATTCAGCGAGTCTCATGAGAAATAGGTGTGCTCATTGCTGAGACATACCCAATACTGAAGTGGGAACAAGCTTTATACCGTTAATTCAGTTCCTTACCCCTCCCTTCAAGGTTTGGATTAGTCAGATTTACAGTCAAGAGTTAGTTAAAATTGTAATGCAGGTAACAATTAGATATGATTTACAATCATTTACAGTTGGTCAGATTTACAGTCTTCTTTATTCAGTGATTCTGTGTCAAAAGGCTTGTGCTCTGTCATTGACCCTAGCCAGTTTGGGTCAGGTTAAGCCTGGGTCCCTTTGTCAGGAACTTTGTTGTTTAGCCAGTTCCTTGACTTACATGATGATTAGTTTGAGATAATCTTAAATGAGATACATCATTGCTCCCTTCATTCCATTTTGACAATATCTGTGGAAACCTAACTTCTCATATTCCTCACTTTAGTAAACTCTTAAATGATTGATGATGATTACGTTACCAAATTTCTGTTAATTCAGCTTTATATCCTGCTAGCTTTTTTTGGAAGCCACACAGTAGTCTTGATTCACTGAGTATATAGTTGGCTAAAATCCTTAGGTCACAGTGTTTTCCCCATCTTGTATTTGATTTAAAAAAAAAAAAAAAAAAAAAAAAACCTCAGTACAGACCATTTTGGCAGCCACAGTACACTTGATTACTGATTTTGCAGTCTGCCAAATCCTTAGATCTTTTTTCTTTAATTTTTTTTTTTAACCTAGGTACAGGACTTTTCATTTGTCCCTATTAAATTTCATTTTCAGTCTATATTCTATTTGCCTATAGAGACTTTTTAAGACACTAATGTGGTCATTCCAAGTTACTAGCTATCCCTCCCAACTTTCTGTTATCTGCAGATGTCACAGATGACATAAGGAAACAGCGAATAAAAGACTGGACAGAGTAAGAGTTTGATAACAATTCTTTGGGTACAGTCACTCAGTCAACACAGATTCACCTAATTACAGTGTCATCCAGTCTAAGTTTTTTTACCTTATTCTTTTTTGTGATGATGTGAGGACAGTAATGCTGTCATAATATAAAGAGTTTGGTTTGCTTTTTTTATGATACATGCTCATTTTTATTGATCACTACCCACAAACCAATTTTTAATGGTTTAAATGACCCATTCTGGACTTTTTCCCAGGACTAGTGACAACTATACTAGAACCTATCTTTAAAAATATTTTTGAAAAATGAGACATTTGCTTTGCTGAGGTCTACTGTTGGCCATAATTTTTCAAAGATAATTGATAGTAATTTTACAACATACTTGTAAATTGTTTCACTTAGCTCAAATGTAATTTGCCTTGACCAGGGAACTGCACTTTTAAAAACTATATTGTGTATTATTATTATTGTTATTACCACCTCTTCATTTATCTTGGGTTTCAGTTTCCTGTGGGGTTGCAAAATTATGATTTTTTTTTTTATCAGTAAATGTTTAATTTGTACACCTATTTTATATGCCCAGGGTTATGTAAAAATTTGTCAGGTACAAAGGGATCATGAAGGGAAAAAGCTTAAGACCACCTGGTTTAGAGTGGTGTTTCTCATTTATTCAACAGTTGGAAGAATGTGGCTATCAAGAATATTAAAGCTTTCAGATCCCATGTTAGTAGAAATGGACTTCTGACAGCTACCTGTCATGTAATGACAAGATCCCATTAAATAATATTGTATCAGGTAGAAGCCCAAACATGCTAGATTGCTGATATTACTGCCTCAGAGTGTTTTCTATAAGCCACAGATCCGAATATTACCCAAGAAGCCTTTATACTGGAAGGAGGGGGAAATGGTAGAGGAGTTAGAATGGTAGAGAATTCAAGATAGGGAATGCTTCCTCTGGTCTGGTTCTTCATGAGAATTTTGCATGGGGACACAGAATCATTCATTGGAGAAAATATTACCAGATTCACATATTCCATTAACTTAACAAACGTGTAAGCAGTGCTTTCTTGGGAAGACCCAGAATTATAGGACCATTTCAACTAAGCCATACTGAAATGCCAATGTTTTGGTATATATTAAAAAAGTTTGTAACTACTACATCTGACTAGGAAGCAGGCAGCCTTTTCACAATCTATTGCTACTTTTACTCAGTGTTTTTTTATAAATCATGTTGTTGCTTTTCCTTATTTATGTTTGCAGAACCAAACAGTTCTAACAGAAACATTTTCAAAAGGACAAGGAAAAAACTATTATTTTCAGAAGCCCTTTAAATGATGGGCATAACCTCAGGATACAATCAATTAAACTTATACAGAATACCCAATTCTACAGAAAAGAATCTGAAAGGTTCTTTAAAATATCCTTTAAACTTTTAGAAATAGCCCTACCAAATTATACATCAGTCAATTAATTTCAAATGGGACCTGTCTCTTGAAATCCTTTGCCAAAGCCAAGCTTCTGCAGAAAGAGACTAAAACACACTTAGTGGGGGAAGAAGGGAAGGGGAAATTCCATGTGGCGACCTTCCCCCCACTCTACCTCCAAAGAGGTAGCGGGGAGGGAAGAGGAGCTAAACTTCACCCCCAGGCTAACTAGGCACTCTGTTGCTGAAGTAGTAGAGAGCAGTGGGGGTGAATTTAATCTTCATCTTTGAAGACAAAAGATCCCTACCCCACTTAACCTTTAAAGTAGCAGAAAGTAGTGTGGTGAGAGTGAGGATTTCACATGGCAGCCCTCTCCAGTAGACTTTTCCTAAGCCCCAACTTTGGCCAGAGTTGAAGCCTTTAGAAAAGTCAGACCTTTCTTTACCTAGAGGCATGGGACCCCTTTCAGGTAAGTTAACAGAACTTCATTCCAACAAGTTCTTAAGATCTTACATTCAAGGATAACTAAATCTAGCCTGCATAAGCAACAGTAAAATTATTTCCCACAATTTAAAACTGCCCAAAAAAATACTCAGAAGAAATCTGGCATGCAAAGGCAACAGTAAAATTATTTCCCACTATTTTAAAACCATCCCAAAATTCTGAATCAGATGTTTCTCCAGCCAGAGTTCAAAGCAATTAGCATAAACTCTTTTTGTCTCCAGAGGCTTTATCTAGGCTAGCTCAATCCAAGCCACATCTGAATTTAAATTATCCGAATACCAGTTTTTAAAAGTTTAAAATCACAAGCAAATTTTATACTACTTCCCATATTTCTTAATTTAGCAGAGCTCTGAACCAAATAAGTGACAAACAAGTCACATAGAACACACGGATATGACTGCACAGTCAAAAACATTAACTCACAGTTTTTAGCCAGATGGTGTCTTTAAAAAAAGACCCAGATTTATACTCAGGAATGCCCAGAGTTGTGCAAACTGGCACACAGAACCAGATGTTTCTTAGATACCAGGTAGTGCCAACTGCAACCCTACTCTCAGAATTTATGCCTATCAGCATTTCATTGTAATGAATATCCAGATGCTAGCATAGACAGAACAGAACAGGTCTTAAAACACCCAGGATTACTCACCCGTGGCTGAAATGGAGTGTCCACCGTCAGACTTCAGGTACAGTTGTGGCTGGAAACTGCTCTTCTCTGGAAGCTCTGAGGAAAAAATCCAGAGGGCTGGCCTCTCAAAGTAAAGAACCCAGATCCCCAGCCTCCCTGAAACCCAGGGTGGAGACCCAAAGGTAGACTCTAATCTCTAATCCTACTTATTTTCTAACATCTCGCTGGGGCCTCCAAAATATAATGCCAGAGAAACTGAGGCAAGATATAAATTAGAGAGTATTTAATAATTTATTTAAAAGGGAGAGGTTTACTGGGACCAAATGGATCCATGGTTTGGTCCCAGGGCTGAAATGAGACTATTGTCTCCAAGAATCCAGCAAACAATGAATTCTCAATGACCTATATACACATGGCTCAGACTTGGGTTAGACTGAGACAGGGGTGGAGTCAGGGTGCTAAGAGCAGGAACGGGATTCTGAAAGGATGGGGGTGAGCTACCAGAGAGGGAAAGAAACTCCAGAGATGGGGAGAGGCATCTTGGATAAGAGGTATCTGACATTCTGATAGCTTGGGTTGGGGAGAGACATTCTGATATTCTAAAACATAAGATATTTTATCCTTATCAAATATTCTGATAAAGAAGGAGAGGCGGTTTTGCAGGATTGAGCAGACAATTATAAACTGAAGCAGAACAATTAGAGAAATTGAGTCAGGACTGGGTCAGGATAATTAGAGAAACTGAGTCAGGACAATAAAAGAGAACTGTGGCATAACACTGGCTCATGAATTTCTATGTATTAAAAGTATCCCTTTTTGATAGAAACTAACTTAGGCAGTGTGTGACACATAATAGGCATTTAATTAAGTGCTTGTTGATTGATTTCTTGATAGTGCTACTTTGTTGACTTCATTACATCTGTCTCTTTTGAAGTTAAACTCTTCATTGCTACATTTCAGTTTTATTTTTTAAAATTGCCTATAAAAATAGTTTCATACTTGAACCCCAAGAATGATACTTATTACAAAACTTGTGTGATTATATTTTGAGTTTGTTATTAATTAATTGTGATTTTATTGGTCATTAGGCCATTATTCATTAACAGCCCATTCATTGACATTGTGTATTTTTTTAAATCTTTATTTCATTTTTTTATCTTAGTTTTTGTTGAAATGATATTTTCTGTATATGATATTTTTAAAAACAGATGATCAGCAAGCCTTGAATTCAATAATGCAAGACCTGGCTGTCCTTCATAAGGCTAGTCGACCATTATCCCTACAGGAAACCAGAAAACCAAAATCTTCATCACCCAAAAAACAGGTGTCTGTTTTCATCATATCTTATAATATAATAAAATAAGATTGTTTTGTAAATTGCTAATTTGATTTAATTTAAATTGTAAATTGTAAATTTCATTTTTTTGGTTTTGTTTATTTTGGTTATTTTGGAGTTTTGAGGGGAGAAAGGGGGCTTATTGTTTTAGTGTGTTTAGTTTTTGGTTTTGTTTTGTTTGTTCTTTGGAGAACAGATCTTTTACCTTGCCCAACTGTAAAGTATAGCAATCACTCTCAGGCCTGATGTCAATATTAATCAGCAACAAAGTTTTAACCTGCTCTGTTTTTCCTGATGTGGGCTGGTTTGCCCCTCCTTACGCAGCTTGGTGGCCATGATACCAGACTTGAACACAGATACATGATCAACTATTAGCCCTACTGCCTCAGAACCTCTAAACTCAAACAGTACTATATCCTAAGCTTTCGAATTCTAGGTCTTTATCACCACATTTAGTCCTTTCAGTAGTTTTAAAGAAGACACACACACACACAAATATATAAAATGATGTCCAAATGTTTAATTCTAGTCTACTTAAGTTAGACTCGAGTCTACTTAAGTTAGACTCAAATCTAACTGATTTAAATCAAAACTTATCTGTTGATAATGTTTAGGAATTTTCACAGAAAGCAATGTAGAAAATTGATGTTTTGTTTTTAATTTAATATCTTGAGTTTCATTTAATATGAAAATTTTTATTAAACCAAAATATACTTTCAGGGCAGTATTTTTTACTAATTAATTTTTTGAATCATTTAAATAAAGAATTATTTTGCTTCAGCTAACTTATTTCTGGAAATTTATGCCTTACGAATTTGAATGATTTAATTGTTTGGTATCTAATACAAAAAGAAAGAAGATAATATAAACTATTTTAGTGTTCTAAAATTAATAATGGATTATTTTATAGGTGTTCATTTTTATCTAAGGAAAAATTGGAATTATAATCAGAAGTCATAGCTGATTTCTATTTGTCTTTTAATGGTTTTCATTTATGTGTACGATTTGTCTTTTCATTATAGAATGATGTTCGAGTCAAATTTGAGCATCGGGGTGAAAAAAGGTAAAGTAGAAAAAAGATAAACTATTTTAATGGTTTTTAAAATTTTATTATTTATTAATTTAAACACATCTTTTAGGTGCCCCATTGAATCCATTAATAATTTTTTTGTAGTTATTGCTTAGTTGTTATCAATTATGTCTGATTCTTTGGGTTTTCTTAGCAAAGATACTAGAGTGGCATACAGTTAAGATTTTAATGTAGACTTATGGCTAAAAAGATTAATATTCTTTAATAATTTGTAATAAAGTGTAGAATAGGTATTCAAAACCCAATCTTTTGAAATGTAAGCTGCAAAAGACAAAATGGTCATTTATTAATTTATCTTTAGTTTGATTTAATATTTCTATTTTGAAACAGTCAAAAAATTTTAGGTAGACAGCTTAAAAACAATTATGTTTGCTTGTTTAATTCCTCTTCTGTTGTTCTAAATAAAAATAAAGAACACTTAGTATCTTATCTTTATATGGGCCTTTCCAGGATTGTATTTGAAGACCATTAATCATTCATTACTTGAAATAGTTAAATACTAAATAGGTATTAAACAAGTGCACATCCAAATAGCTTATAAACTGAGAATTGCTTTCCATTAGATCAGAACTAAATTCTCAAAATCTGTTTGATCCTAAAGGATCTTTAAAGTGAATTATTAAAACAATGTGTATATGAAACTCAGCTGTTTTGTTTTTTAAAGAAAAGAAGGCAGATAACTTTTACTAATATTTTTCTTTGGGTCATAAATAAATCTGACATTTCAAAGGTAAGGAAAATTTCAATATCAATAGGATATTAAATAGTATTTTGAAATTGAGAAGGAAATCAGTTTTATTACTCTGCTAATTAAAGTAAGACATACAGTGTTAATTTTCTAGAACAGATATGTAAAATGATGATCTAGAATTTATCGTTCAAATGTGTTTCACATGTTAAATAATTCAAGAGATAGTGAAAAATGTTAGTTCAGTCCAGTTGATTTAAATAATTTTTTTTTTTTTTTAAACAAACAATTGACCAATTGACACAATAAAGTCTATTAAAAACATTCCGGAGCCTTTTTTTTTTTTTTTTTTTTTAGTAAATTATACTCATAAAATTGATTTGAATTGCATTTTTTGTATACATAAAAATTTTTGCTAAAAATCACCATAACTTTTGCTCAGTTGAAAATTCTGTCATTACATTTCAATGGTTATTTATTTTTACATTATTTTAATACCCACCTATCAATTTAGCCTAAGTTACCTAGGGCATTAAAAATCCTGTGGCCACAAATCCACACAGCTAAGATGTATCAGAGACAATTTTAAGGGTAACTCTGTGCAACACTTGCTCTCAAGTAACCAGTATACAACTATTATTGGAAAAGTAAATTTCTAGATATTAGTCTTGTAAAATCTTATCATTTTGTATCTTTACAGAATTCTTCAATTTCCCAGACCACTTAGATTAGAAGAGCTGAGTTCTAAAGCCAAAATTGCTTTTGGACAGTCTATGGATCTACATTATACTAATAATGAGGTAACATAAAGAACTTGTGTTTTCAATATTTAATACATGTTAGGCCAGGGGTCCTCAAACTATGGCCGGGCCAGATGCAGCAGCTGAGGATGATTATCCCCCTTACCCAGGGCTATGAAGTTTCTTTATTTAAAGGCCCGCAAAACAAAGTTTTTGTTTTTACTATAGTCCGGCCCTCCAACAGTCTGAGGGACAGTGAACAGACCCCCTATTTAAAAAGTTTGAGGATCCCTGTTAGGCATTTAATAAATGTTGAATAAATAATTGAATAATTTTATACTCTCTTAATTTGGATGAGAGTTTCAGGCAGGACTGTTTTGCTTCTCAGTATTCAAAGAATGTATGTGTATGCTAGAGGAATAAGTAAACAAAATTAAATTTTGTACATTTTCTCTACTTATATTTTAGTTTCTTTATATGTTTCTGATTTCTGGAAAGATTGACAAAGCCTGCAGTGAAAATTATGTAATAATAAACCTTACAGGAAGATAATGAATTTTATATATTTTTCAGAAAATTTCCCTTATTTTCCTGTCACATATCTCCAACCTTTCCATGTGAAGTTCTTGTTCAGCTTCAATAATAATAACAATATACTTATTAGTCAATGGAATTTATGTAGGTAGATATATCTGTCTCTATATCTCACAACTGAAATTTTCAAATTCTATTCTTAGTATTGGTCAAGATGTTATTTGATTATGTCCAGTTTCTTAATTTGGGCTAAAGATAATCAGAAGAGGAAGTCAATCAGTAAACATTTTAAGTACCTACTATTTGGCAGGCATTGTGCTAAGCACTGGAAGTCAAGGGACAATCTCTGTTCTTAGAGAGCTCCCAGTCAAATAGCGGAGAAAACACTCAAACAACTTTGTGTAAACAAGATATGTAAGAATAAGTAGGAAATGATCAACAGAGGCAAGCCATTAGAATTAAAAGGGATTATAAAAGACTTCCTATAGATGTGAGGATTTTAAATGGACTTTTGATTGAGACTTAAAGGAAGCCAAGAAACAGAGATGAGGAAGGTAAGTAGGGAAATGTGCAAAGAACAGCAAAGAAACTAGTGTCACTGGACTGCAGAGTACATTGGGGACTAGAAAGTTGTAAGACTAGAAAGGTAAAAAGTGGAGTGGGATAGATTATAAAAGATTTAGAATACCAAATAAAAAATTATATTTGGTCTTGAAAGCGACGAGTTGTCCCTGGATTTTCTTGAGTAAGGGAATGACATAGTAGCCCTATACTTAGGAGTGATGAGAGATTTGTGGCAGGGAGACCAACCATCAGGTTATTTTATTAGTTCAGGCATAAGGTAATGAAGGTGGTATAGTAACATGTAAGATATTACTAAGGTAAAAATCTACTACACTTGACAGCAGATTGGATATGGAGAATAAGAGAGTAAAGAGTTGAGAATCACACCTACATTAGGAGGATGGTGACTGGGAGGTTGTTGTAATAGAAAAATAATAGTAATACAGTAATTATTAATAATAGAATAGTAAGAGGAAAGAGTTTAGGGAAGGAAATGCAATATTATGAGTTGTTTTGGACATGTTGAGTTTAAGGTGTCATCCCATTTAAGATGTCCATTGGTTATTAGGAAGTCCTAGAACATGGATACTTAATCAACAACTGATTTCTTCTTTCCCCATATGATTCTTTTCATTATCTTTCTCCAAATTTTCTATTGGGGATTTTTTTCTTAGTACTATAATATTGCTCTCATTCTTTTACTATTTCGTGGCTACAGTACTGCATGAAGGATGTATGCCTGATGTCTCTCACTCTTGTTACAGGACCAGACAAGCTCTTTGTCCAGGGTTAAGATGTCTTTTGCGCCACTTCTGATTACATAAGTCATCTTTGGCAATATATTTTACCTCAAACCATGCATCTTTTAGTATGTTGTCTTCATTGGTCTAATTCTTCTGAAATTGTCATTTTCATGTTTAACAGTCATATACTATTATTGGAATAATATTGTTCTAAAAGGTGGCCTTTTGCAGGGGTCCTCAAACTTTTTAAATAGGGGGCCAGTTCACTGTCCCTCAGACTGTTGGAGGGCCATACTATAGTAAAAACAAAAACTTTGTTTTGTGGCCCTTTAAATAAAGAAACTTCATAGCCCTGGGTGAGGGGGATAATCGTCCTCAGCTGCCACATTTGGCCCGTGGGCCGTAGTTTGAGGACCCCTGGCCTTTTGTATTAAGAAATAATCAGGGATCCTTGAAACAGCTCTGCATCTTCCCAGTGTCCAAAATCAAGATAGATATCTATTTGTAGATTTTTCTCTCTCTCCCATCCACCGCTGCACTCTATTTCTCTATCTTTCTCTCCATCTCTGTCTTTCCCTGTAACTCAAGTGCATTTTTTTTCAATAAATATTCTGGAATTTTGCATTCTTTATAGCTCTCAAATCACTTATATGACTATCATGATGTGTTGTAGAAGACCTTCTTCAAAAATAAACTTGTTCCCTTTTCATATTTTAATTAAGGATATACCTGATTACCTGTATAGGCCAATATCAAAGATTTTATAAATATAAGAAGGTAGACATAAGAATTGCTAGTTGTTAGTGTTGTCTTACTTGCCTCGCTTGAGGTAATATCTGTGATTTTTTTTTTCTATTCTATGAGAATATATCCTTTTGATATACATTTAAAATTAATCTTTAAGTTATTGCCTCTAGCATAGATTTCCTCTATGTATTTCATTAGATTTAGCTACTGTAATTATATATTCAACATGATCTAAGAATCTAAAAGTTTTATATTTTACAATAAATAAAACCTCCTAGGAAACATCCTATATTAAGCTATATGTACCAGAAAGCAATTATATTATATATATATCTGATGTAAAAAATATGAGTCAAGATTTCCATCACATTAAGCTAAATCTTACTCTTGTAGGATAAATGGATAATTAGGAGACAGACTTCCTACAACATAATATCCTTATTGGTGTGACATTTTAAAGATTATGAATCACTTTTCTTACAGCAGCTATGGAAAGTACAAATATTTTCACAACCATTTTATAAATAATAAACTAAGACTGAGAAGTAAGGTAACCTGACCAAGGCCTCACAGCTTAGAAGTATCTGAGGCCAGGATTCAAACCCAGGTTTCTGAGTTCAACTTAAGCACTTATTTTTACTATACTATGATACCTCTCATAGAACTCACATTTATACCACTTAAAATTCATGTTTTGAATAAAATTGAGCATAAACTTTTAAATGTTTCTTTTTGAATCTTTGCTATTATCTGTAAATGTAATAATTCAATTACAGAAGGAAATGAGATTTGCATGAATTATAATTTCTTCCTTTTATTTATAAGTGCTTACAGTCTATCCATCTAATAATCCCTTACGTTCTTACTAGAGATTGATATCAAGTTCACCAATCTGGTTTTTAGAGTCTATCTCAAGACTCTCTCACCCCCATAAAAATCAGGACATTTTTCTGCCTATTGTCTGTGATTTATCAGATCATTGACAATATCTTTGAAATTATATTAGAAAATTCTTTTAGTTAGTACATTGGGAATTAACTTACTTGGATCTGTATATACAGATTCATTTAAAGTGGCAAGTGCTTTCTTTTTTGTTACAATTTTCCCAGTTTCTCCTTGATGAAAAAAATGGAAGTAATAATTGTATAATTGATTGGCTTTGTCTTTTTCCATTATCTTTTATCATGTCTTTTTTCACACCAAAGACCTGTTCTTTTTTTATTCTTGCCTCTATCCTAGCTTTTTATTTTCTTTGGGGAGTGATAGCATTTTTCATCATAATTCCTTCAGAGTTGTCTTGGATCATTGTATTGCTAAGGATAACTAAGTCATTTATAACTGATCATCTTAAACTATTCCTTTTACTTTGTATTTCGCCTCAGCTCATGTCTTTCTGAAAGCTCATCATTTTTATAGCACATCATTTCTTTCAACATATTCCGTGATAATTATATACCACAATTTAATAAACTGTTTCCCAATTGGACACCTCCTCAATTTCCAATTCTTTGCTCCCAGAAAAGAGCTGTCATAAAAACTTTTGTACATATAGGTCCTTTTTCTTTTTTTTCTTTTATCTCTTTTGGGATACAAGCCTAATAGTGGCATTGCTAGGTCAAAAGGTATGCATGGTTTTATAACCCTTTGGGCATAGTTCTAAATTACTCTATAGAACAGTTGAATCAGTTCACCACTCTACCAATAATGTGCTAATGTCTCATTTTTCCTACATTCGCTCCACCATTTGTCATTTTCCTTTTCTGTCCTATCAGCCAATTTAATAAATATGAGATAGTACTTCAGAATTGCTCATTTTCATTTTTCCAATCAATAGTGAGGTAAAGCATTTTTTCACATGACTATAGATGGCTTTGATCACTTTATCTGAAGACTTCATATCTTTTGATCATTTGTCAATTGGAAAATGACTCTTAATTTATAAATTTGACTATTCTCTATGTTTGATAAATGATAACCTTTTATTTTCTAGTCATTTCTCATAAGTCTTGATTTTTTTTCTGAGCTTTAGCTTTCTTGATACTATTATTTTAGAGTTCTTCCATAAAATAGATTAAAACAGTATACGTACAGAGGCTGATAAGTAATTTAGTTCCAGCAGATGTTTGTTAGTATCACATTGCTCCCTGATCAATAAGTAAGCAAGCTAAGGTCACATATGTTCCATTTTTAGTTTCATAGGACCAGAGCTGTAAGAATATTTAGACTTTATCCAGCCCCAGCTTTCATTTTACAATTGAGTAAACTAAGGTCTAAAGTAGCTAAGTGATTTGCCCAGAATCACAAAAGTAGGTAGTGGCAAAGCTAGAATTCATACCAAGATCCTCTGATTAAATCCAGTGAACTTGGACCACCTAATGCCTCATTTCTCCTAGCCACTAGTGTCTTCCTCAGTAAATACCTTGTTTTTGTTGTTGTTGTTGTTTTGCTGAGGCAATTGGGATTAAGTGATTTGCCCAGGGTCACACAGCTAGGAAATTTTGTATCTGAGTTCAGATTTGAACTCCAGTCCTCCTGACTTCAAGGCTGATGCTCTAATCCACTGCGCCACCTAACTGCCCCAATACCTTGTATTTAACCTTATATTTAATTTTTTTATTTACTCAGTATGTGTTTAATACACACACACACACACATACACATATTTTTCATAATAGATTATAAACTCTTCAAGAGGATTGATCCACTGGTTTTTATGTCTCTTTGTGTCTTCACTGTTTCTTTGTGTGCTTGGCCATAGTAGTCACTTAAGTGTTCATTTAATGATTGTCACCAAAACAGATCATTAATCAGGAGGCAAGTTGGGTAAAAGTATGTCTAATTCTTGAAAAATCATCATTCTTATTTGAAAAGTATTTTAACCACATGCTCTAAAGTCATAGATTAATTGAATTCTCATGGTTGAAAGACTGAATTTTTGTGGATGTGATTCTTTTGTTAATAAAACCTAGTTACTTTATTTGAAGCTGGCTACTTTATTTAAAATTAAGTAAACCCTAAATAATTGACTTTAAAATAAACTTTAAAACTCTTGAACTGAAACAGCCAATAATCTCATGTTGTCATTCAACATTATTTTGAAATAGTATAGACTAATAGATGTTCATGACAGTTACAAGGCACAGTAACATTGAGAAATGTCTTCTGAACCGATAAATTTTTAATCACTAAAGCATAAATCAAATTCATTAGTTTTACCATTAAATGTATTTTTTACAATATTTTAAAATTATAAGTTCATGCAAATATATTGGGAAAATATCAGCATTTTAAAAAATTTAATGTCTTTTTAGTAGACAGCTTTATTGAAACTTTTTCATGGACAATAAAACAGAAAACTTTTTTTTTTTTTTTTTTTTTTTTGGACAGTTCTCATTTTTAGTGTGTAAAGAAGGGAAAAGTTTCTACCCTTCAGACTGAATTCCATACTTAGCTTCCGTTCCAAAAAGTTTGTGTTTTTGATTAGTCACTCCTTTACTAATATAACAGAGAATCTGTTTTCATGGATGAGATTGAAATGTTCTCAACAAACAGGAAAGAAAAATATTCTATGATTTATTTAAAATAATTTCAACAAGGTGGGGATTGTTCTCTATTCTTTGTCTAAATTCTAGGAGAACTTAGAAACAGGAAGTATTTAAACAAAACAAAAACAAAAAACCCTACCACATCAGAAGTATGACCATTTATCCAAACCACTATTCTAGGAACCTCTCCCAGAGGTGTCAGGTATTTAAGTTATTAGCAAACTAAAGTCAATTAGTATTTCAGTACTATAGGTTAGTTTTGTTTGGTAGTGGTTTCTTTTTTCCCCACTAAAAGCAAGAGTGTCTTAGAGAAGTAAATAAACCTTTGTAAATTTTTTGGGAAAAGACGATAATTCATATTTCTAGGAGGCTACATGATATAATGAAAAATTAACTTGGAATAAAAGACCTATTTTCAAATCTGACCCGGCTTGCCACCTGTGCAACTTTAAATAAAGTCATTTAACTCCTTGGTCCTCAGTTTACTCATTGGTAAAATAAAAGGATTAGACCAGATGACCTCTAATATCTCTTTCAGCTCTAAATCTGTTGTTCTGTGATTCTTGGGGGGAGGGGGGGGGAGGCGGAGAAACACTTTTCTTATAAAAGTGCTCAAAATATTAATCATTTCTTTGGATTATTTTTTCTATGTTTAAAATGTCACTAAACCATTAGTATTGACAACTAGAAGAAACAAGAGAACTAATGTCTGCATAAAATATTACTCCAATTTGGAAGGAAAATCATGAAAATATTCCATTTATAAAGGTCATATTCATTCTGTTTATAATTAAACAGTTATAGTCTTTCTTCGACAAAAATTGTAAAAATAGTTATTAAAATGTAATATGATAATATTAAAAAAACATTCCCAGATAAGTTGTTTTTAACTGTGTTCTGCCATAATTGGAAATAAGCCAGATTATGATAATAGCTTTTAGGCAGTTGTGTAGAAATATCAGAAATATCTGGATTTTTCACTTTTTAAAATTTTCCTAAATATCTATACTGTATTGGCAAAATTCTCTTTAATAGGATTTTTTCACTTCGTGTGTTTGTACTCCTAGTGCCTAGCACTTAAACTTGATGTTTAATAAATTTCTTGTTGATTGATTGAAGGCATAAGAAAATTTGAAATGTGAATTAAGTACGTCAGTGTAACAATCAGATGGATTAACCTGCCAGTGATGCAGGTTCTGCATGATGCCAGAAGCATTTTATTCTTAATTGAAATATCTTCTATTTAAAACTTGTCTAGCTGGTGATTCCATTAACTACACAGGATGATTTGGACAAAGCTGTAGAACTATTAGATCGCAGCATTCACATGAAAAGTCTCAAGATATTACTTGTAACACATGGTCATATACAGGTATGTATTTATGTCCTTTATTCATTTTAGGACTTAACAGTCAGTTTCAATAGTTTTACCCATGCCATATAGTTAAGAAAAGTAGTAAACAATTAGTGGTCACATCTGTAATATAATTGAATGTAAATTTATTGTAAATGGAACTTTTATGGTTATATATTTATATATTCTTAAAGAATGCAACAGAAGTTAAATATAAGAATAATATATTTTAGGTATGAGTCTTTTTTTAATGACATTTAAGAAACAGGTAACATGAAGTAAGATTTAAAAGATCTTATGAAGCATGTGTAGAGGCTAAAGGATGTATGAGTACATTGAAGAATATGACAAGTAGAAAGATTTCTGGATTTGGACTCAGAATATTAGAGTTTAAGTTCCTAACTGCTATTTTGCTACCTCTGTAAACTTATACAAATAACTTCTCTGAGACCCAATTCCTACCTTTGAGATGGGACTGATACTACTTGAACTAGTGAACTTTACTGGTTTATTGTGTCAGTAAAATGAAAGAAGGTATATAAAGTACTTTGTAAATTTTAAAATGCTGTATTAATGTAAGCTATATAAATGGTAACATTTTTCTTAAATAATTGAAGAATCAATCAGTGGTGGTACTTCTACATCCACTCTTTAGATTTATAGACGTTAGGGATTTCTGTGATCAGAAAGTTCATTACCTGGTAAAAATGGCTAAGTGATGATTATTCTCCTGTTAACTGGAGGGAGACCAGACCATTATCTAGTAGTAAATAGAAAATATGCTTTAGTCAGCAAATATTTGCAAGCGCCTACTATGTATCAGGTACTGTGCTAATTAAATACAAAATAAAAAAAAATCTCTGCTATTAGAGGAGCCTCCTAGTCTCATGAGGGAGACATTAGGTAAGCAACTGTGTACAAATCAGCTATTGACCAGGTAAATCAGAAATAATCAAGAGGGAAGACACTAAAATTAAAGGGTATCTGGAAAGGCTTCTTGTAAAAGAAAAATTCTTAACCTCCTATATGGTGCTGCATAACTGAATGTGTGGGGGGGGAGTCATGAAATTATGATTTATTTTCAGTAAATGTTTGATTTGCATACCTATTTTATATACCTATATACCTGGATCACATAAAAATTTCTTAGGGGAAAGAGTTCATGAGTGGAAGCACCTCCACATGAGATTTAAGTGGAGTTTGAAGGAAGCCAAGAAGCAGAGATACATAGAGAGAGCATTTCAAGTATTGGAGACAACCAGTGAAAATGCCTAGAATAGAGAAGTGGAGTTTCTTGTGCAAAGAAACTGCAAAGTGTGACCACTGTCATTAGATTACAGAGTACATGAGGTTCTGTAAAGTGTATGAAGACTGGGGGAGGAAACATAAAGGGCTTTAAGAGCCAAACAGGGTTTTATATATGATTCTAGAGGTGATGGGAATAAATAGAAGAAAAACAGAAAGACTTCATAGAGAATTTCTATTAACAGAGTTGATGCTATTAAAAAAAAAAAAAAAAACCTTTTTTGTGATCCTCAAAAGACAGCTTTCATATAGCTTATTTTCACAAGATTAATATAATAGTCATGTATAACATTTTATTGTGTAATTTCAGTGACAGCAAATGGAATAAAGCTATTGTACTTTGTGAGCGTGCATTGATAAGAAAGCAAGTGATTTACCATGAATGGATTGCCATTAGTAGAGCAAAAAGTAAAAATAAAACAAAAAAAAAGTGTTATACTTGGAGAGAAGCAAATTTCAAAGAGAAAAAAAATCTTGTTGAAGGAATAATATGGGAAATTTTCATTTATTTTTCTTTTTTCAATTATTAGGCTGCCAACTTGGAGCCTTTACCATCTCTGGAAGATTTGGATAATACAGTATTTAGAGTAACAGAGATTAAAAAACGGCTTCCTGTGATAGGTAAGACTTCCATTTACTGAATACAGAAATGGAGTTTCTGGGGCCTTTTTCTAGACTTTTCCAGGTAGGTATCATCTAAAACCATTTTTGCTAAATAAGAATCTGCTTATTGTTTCTGTGACCTTTCTTAGTCATCCTTTTCCTGTGTGTTCAAGAATGTATTTCATATTAATATTAACAAAAAAACCTGAATCCTTTGTAATTTTAATGATCAACCAATAACCAACTTAAAGAAAACTTTAAGAAAATACATCTCCCTCCCTTCTTTGTAACTGTAGATGTGGGATGTTGCATAAATTGTCAGACTCTGTTGACATATTGGTTAGTGTTTTGCAACGCCTTTTTTTCCCCCTTCCTTTTTTATTTTTTGTTATAAGGCTTAATCTCCAGAGGAAGGGTTGAAGAAGGAATATGATATATACAGAAAAATGAAGGTATAGTTTTTGTGGTAGTTGTTCAGTCGTGTCCAAGCCTTCATGACCCCATTTAGAGTCTTCTTGGCAAAGATTATGGAGTGTTGTGCCATTTTTTTCTACAGATCATTTTTGCAGATGTGAGGAATTGAGGAAAACAGGGTTAAAATGCTTAATTGGGGTCACACAGCTACTTAGTGTCCAAATCCAGTTTTAAACTCAGAAAGATGAGTCTTTTTGACTTTAGACCCAACACACTATCCTCTATGCTGCCTAGCTGCCCAAGGTAACCTATTTATCTACCCATCTATCTGTCTGTCTTTCAAGCATTTCAAGATTATTAATCACCAGTATTACTATTTAATTTTTTCTAATGATGTTTCTTCATATTTGACAAAATCTCAAAAGTAATCAGATAGGTTTTACTTCTCCAAAAAAAATTCAGTAACAGTAATTTCAAGATATTAAAATTAACAAATGACTTAATTTTGCATTTTTTAAACTACCTATTTTCTTTTTAATTTCTGTTAAGGACAAAACTAAAATTAAAATTGATAACTATTTCCTCATAATTATTTATTTCTACTTTATTAGAATTTGCTGCTCTTGCATCCTGTTTGTATTAATCCATGCCAACTAAATTTCAATAGAAAGAAATATGATTCCTACCTACTGTTAAAGTAACTAAATCTTATAAATGGGTAGTAGATAGTTGTATGCATGGATATGTAAAATGAAATAGAAATTTTTCAAGGGTCTGTTGCTAAGTAATAATGATGATGATAATAGTTTTTGTTTATATAGCATTAGGATGAGGCAACTAAGACAGTACTAACAACTACAAATTCATATGCTTATTTTCTTATAAAATTATGCCATAGGCTATAAGAGTAACTATTACTTCATAATTGTTAGGCAGTTCTTTGACTTTTATATCTGTATTCCATGACAAGTATATACAGCCTTTATTATTTCTGCTGGTTAAGGACAGATAACTACTTCATAGTAGCATTTTGTGAGTATATCAGCTGAATTTTTTGTTTGTGTATAAAGAGTTTAAAAATATAAAATGCAAAAGGAAGAGAAAAAAAATCATTGATGATCACTTTTATGCAAATTATTTTCATCTAATGTTGAGTCATTAAAATCACAAGATACATAGTATATAATAGATAGTGTTCAAGTTTTGCCTTATTTTATTCCCAGGGAAAATAAGTTCTTTCTAGTTAAAAAAGTGGCGTCATGAAGAATCAGACATGACTAAACAACAACAAAAAAAATAAAAATAAAGTAAAAACTATCTAGTTCTAACCTATATCTTTCCAGCCTCATTTTCTTTTTTTTTTATATAGCTTTTTTTTTTTCAAGATATATGCATGGTTAATTTTTC
Source organism: Antechinus flavipes (assembly GCF_016432865.1). Lineage (NCBI taxonomy): Eukaryota > Metazoa > Chordata > Mammalia > Dasyuromorphia > Dasyuridae > Antechinus > Antechinus flavipes. The sequence continues at coordinate 339,957,227 of NC_067400.1, forward strand.
AGCATTGACAATTGCAAATCTCTTGTTCAGTTTTCTCCCTCCTTCCCCCCACTGCCTCCCCCAGATTGACATGTAGACCAATACATGTTAAATATGTTAAAGTATATGTTAAATACAATATATGTATACATGTCCATACAGTTATTTTGCTGCACAAAAAGAATCGGACTTTGAAATAGTGTACATTTAACCTGTGAAGGAAATAAAAAATGTAGGCGGACAAAATTAAAGGGATTGGGAATTCTATGTAGAGGTTCACACTCATTTCTCAGAGTTCTTTCGCTGGATGTAGCTGGTTCAATTCATTACTGTTCTATTGGAACTGATTTGGTTCATCTCATTGTTGAAGAGGGCCATGTCCATCAGAATTGATCATCATATAGTATTGTTGAAGTATATAATGATCTCCTGGTCCTGCTCATTTCACTCAGCATCAGTTCATGTAAGTCTCTCCAGGCCTTTCTGAAATCATCCTGCTGGTCATTTCTTACCGAACAATAATATTCCATAGCATTCATTTACCACAGTTTATTCAGCTATTCTCTAATTGATGGGCATCCACTCGGTTTCCAGTTACTAGCCACTACAAAAAGGGCTGCCACAAACATTCTTGCACATACAGGTCCCTTTCCCTTCTTTAGTATTTCTTTGGGATATAAGCCCAGTAGTAACACTGCTGGATCAAAGGGTATGCAGTTTGATAACTTTTTGAGCATAGTTCCAAATCGCTCTCCAGAATGGCTGGATGTATTCACAATTCCACCAATAATGTATCAGCATCCTAGTTTTCTCATATCCCCTCCAACATCCACTGTCATTCTAGCCAATATGACAGGTGTGTAGTGGTAGTTCAGAGTTGTCTTAATTTGTATTTCTCTGATTAATAATGACTTGGAGCATCTTTTCATATGGCTAGAAATAGTTAAAATTTATTCATCTGAGAATTGTCTGTTCATCTCCTTTGACCATTTATCAATTGGAGGATGGCTTGATTTCTTATAAATTAGAGTCAATTCTCTATATATTTTGGAAATGAGGCCTTTCCAGCCTCATTTTCTACTGTTCTCTTTTACAAACTGTTTCAGGCAGACCACTTTTATATACATTCCCAGAACTTAATATTCTGTTTCCTTATGTCCTGTGCATTTACAAGTAATTCCCCAGTGCTAAAATGTACTTTCTTGCTGCTGCTTGGACTTCTTAGGTGTCTTCAAGATTAATTTCCCATGTTATCTCTTTCATTAAATTTTTACTGATATCCCAAGTCAATAATTTTCTCTCCCATCTCAATTTTCCTTTGATCACACACACACACACACACACACACACACACACACACACACACTCTCTCTCTCTCTCTCTCTCTCTCTCTTTCTCTCTTTCTCTTTCTCTCACTCATTCTCTTTCTCTCAATATCTCCCAGATCTCCTTGAGTTCAAGGACTATTTTGGTTTTGTTTTTCTGTATTCAGTGCCTTGAAACTTTATATGTTCAATTCATTTAAGCTTGACTTTATAGAAAAATCCTCAGAAGTAATTGTATCTTTTAAGGTTCAATATATTTCAACTTTGCAAATTCAGAAAAGATGTGATAAGGATTTATTAAATTGGTTCATCCGAAAGCTAAACTCAGAATAGACTGATTTATAAACCAGGTACCAATTTATTCTTTTTTTTTGGGGGGGGGGGGAGCATTGGGGATTAAGTGTTGCCCAAGGTCACAGCTAGAAAGTATTAAGTGTCTGAGGCCAGATTTGAACTCGGGTCCTCCTGGCCTCAGGGCCAGTGCTCTTTCCACAGTGCCATCTATTTGCCCCCAGTTTATTCATTTGTAATGAGAACTATGTTAAGATAAAGACTGATTTTGATCTCCGAATATAGGACTCGAGAAACCTAAAAAGGTAAAAAGAAATCTTGGGAACTATATTTCTTTTATAAAGATATATAAAGAACAGATGTATAATTTGTTCTAGAAACTAGAGGTGGAAAGGAAATTATACCAGAAAAAGGGTAAAGTGGGGGTATTACATTTCACAAAGAGGCAAAGGAAACCTGTTTTATCCGAGAGAAAGGAAGGGGATGAACATAGTATGTATCTTACTCTCATCAGAATTGGCTTAAAGAGAAAAATATTAAACATATTCGATTTACAGTGAAACTTCTCCCACCTCATTGAAAATTGGGAGGGGAAAAGTGAAAAGGGAAGGAGTAAGCTAAGCAGAAGGGAATATAGAAATTGTGAGGAAAAGGAGTAAGGTAGGGGGAGGAACTTTAAGGTGGGAGGAGGGATACTAAAAAGGGAAGGCTGTGAGAAGCAAGTAGTAGTGCTCACAAGTTCAATACTGGGGAGAGGGGTAAAGAGGAAGGAAAGGAGAAAAGCATAAGCAAGGGTTAACAAGATGGCAACTAATGCAGAATTAGTAATTTTAACCATAAATGTGAACGGGGTAAACTCTCCCATAAAGAGGAAGCAGTTAGCAGACTGGATTAAAAGCCAGAATCCTACAATATGTTGCTTACAGGAAACACTTGAAGCAGGGCAATACATGCAGAGTAAAGGTAAAAGGTTGGAGCAAACTCTTCTATGCTTTCAGGTGAAGTCAAAAAAACAGGGGTAGCCATCCTGATCTCAGATCAAGCTAAAGCAAAAATTGATCTAATTAAAAGAGATAAGGAAAGGCACTATATCTTGCTAAAGGGTAGCATAGATAATGAGGCAATATCAATACTAGACATATATGTATCAAGTAATATAGCATCTAAATTTCTAAAGGAGAAGTTAAGAGAGCTGCAAGAAGAAATAGACAGCAAAACCATACCAAAATATGTGGAATGGCTGCAAAAATAAGGGGAAGTTTTATATCTCTAGAGGCCTACTTGCATAAAATAGAGAAAAAGGAGGTCAATGAATTGGGCTTCCAACTAAAAATGCTAGAAAAGGAACAAATTAAAAAACCCCAGTCAAATATAAACTTGAAATTCTAAAAATAAAAGGAGAGATTAATTAATAAAATTGAAAGTAAAAAAAAAAAAAACTTTTGAATTAATAAAACTAAGAGTTGGTTCTATGAAAAAAACAACAAAATAGATAAACCCTTAGTAAATCTGATTTAAAAAAGGAAAGAGGAAAATCAAATTGTTAGTCTTAAAAATGAAAAGGGAGAACTTGCCAGTAACAAAGAGGAAATTAGAGCAATAATTAGGAATTACTTTGCCCAACTTTATGCAAGTGAATTTGATAACTTAAATGAAATGGAAGAATACCTTCAAAAATATAGCTTGCCCAGATTAACAGAGGAAGAAGTAACTTGGTTTAAAAATCTATTAATCAACTCCCTAAGAAAAAATCCCCAAGACCAGATGGATTTACATGTGAATTCTACCAAACATTTAAAGAACAATTAACTCCAATGCTATATTGTTGGAATCCTTACAAAGTGATAAGTCACTTGCGTAATTTAGCATGGTACTTAGCAAATTCTCTAACTCACTAATGTATTTAAGTACTCATTGGAGTTCACAAGTATGGGAGATTCACAAAGTTAACTTTGTAACTTTGAATTCACACCTCCCTTAATTCCTCCCTCAAAGGAGAAGTCAACCTTTAAGAGACCATATATAAGAAGCTGACAGAGGCTCAGTCAGTTAGTTAGTTGGAACATTGCCAGGAGTCAGAGAGGAGCACTCTGGGAGATACAGAAGCCCACAAGCCCACTCTCAGAGGTGGAGTCAGATTCATTCCATTTTCCACCTTTGTGCTGGCTGAAGGCTGAAGGACAAACCTTTGGATTTGGAGACATTCGGAGGGAGCTCTTGAAACCAAGCAGAGAAATAGGCCACCAAGAAAACTTAACTGGGCTATTTTGGAGGAAGCAATAAAAGATCTGAATTTTAAACATCTGGCTGCATTTGGAGTGATTACTCAGAACTGAAACTAAGGCTGCCTCCAGGAAACCTCCCCAAGAAACTTGCTCCCAGAGAACCATTATATTTTAAAGAAGAACACCACACTATATAAACTATTTGAAAAAATAGGGATTGAAGGAGTACTACCAAATTCCTTTTCTGACACAGATGAGATACTGATATCTAAACCAGGTAGGTTGAAAACAGAGAAAGAAAATTATAGACCAGTCTCCCTAATGACTATTGATGCTAAAATCTTAAATAAAATATTAGCAAAAAGATTACAGAAAATCATTCCCAGGATAATATACTATGACCAAGTAGGATTTATACCAGGAATGCAGGGCTGGTTCAATATTAGGAAAACTATTAGCATAATTGATTCTATCAGTAACCAAATTAATAAAAACCATGTGATCATCTCAATAGATGCAGAAAAAGCATTTGATAAAATCCAACATCCATTCCTAATAAAAACATTTGAGAGCATAGGAATAAATGGATTTTTCCTTAAAATAGGAGCATATATTTAAAACTATCAGTAAGCATCATATGTAATGGGGATAAACTGGAACCATTCCCAGTAAGATCAAGAGTTAAGCAAGGTTGCCCACTATCACCATTATTATCAATATTGTATTAGAAACGCTAGCCTCTGCAATAAGAGTTGAGAAAGAGATTAAAGGAATTAGAGCAGGTAATGAGGAAAACAAATTATCATTCTTTGCAGATGATATGATGGTATGCTTAGAGAATCCCAGAGATTCTAGTAAAAAACTAATAGAAATAATTCATAACTTTAGCAAAGTTGCAGGATACAAAATAAATCCACATAAATCCTCAACATTTTTATACATCACTAACAAAATCCAACAGCAAGAGATACAAAGAGAAATTCCATTCAAAATAACTGTTGACAGCATAAAATATTTGGGAATCTATCTACCAAAGGAAAGTCAGGAATTATATGAGCAAAATTACAAAAAACTTTCCACACAAATAAAGTCAGACTTAAATAATTGGAAAAATATTAAGTGCTCTTGGAAAGGCCGAGTGAATATAATAAAGATGACAATACTCCCTAAACTAATCTATTTATTTAGTTCTATATCAGACTCCCAAGAAACTATTTTAATGATCTAGAAAAAATAACAAAATTCATATGGAAGAACAAAAGGTCAAGAATTTCAAGAGAATTAATGAAAAAAAAATCAAATGAAGGTGGCCTAGTTGTACCTGATCTAAATGTATTATTAAGCAGCGGTCACCAAAACTATTTGGTATTGGCTAAGAAACAGATTAGTTGATCAGTGGAATAGGTTAGGACAAAATAGTCAATAACTATAGCAATCTAATCTTTGACAAACCCAAAGATCCCAACTTTTGGGATAAGAATTTACTATTTGACAAAAACTGGGAAAACTGGAAATTAGTATGGCAGAAATTAGGCATGGACTCACACTTAATACCATACACCAAGATAAGTTCAAAATGGGTCCATGGCTTAGGCATAAAGAATAAGATTATAAATAAATTAGAGGAACATAGGATAGTTTACCTCTCAGACTTGTGGAGGAGGAAGGAATTTGTGACCAAAGATGAACTGGAGGTCATTCTTGAACACAAAATAGAAAAATTTGATTATATCAAGTTAAAAAGCCTTTGTACAAACAAAACTAATGCAAACAAGATTAGAAGAGAAGCAACAAACTGGGAAAACATTTTTACAGTTAAATGTTCTGATAAAGGCCTCACTTCCAAAATATAGAGAGAATTAACTCTAATCTATAAGAAATCAAGCCATTCTCCAGTTGATAAATGGCCAAAGGATATGAATAGACAATTTTCAGATGATGAAATTGAAACTATTTCCACTCATGTGAAAGAGTGTTCCAAATCACTATTGATCAGAGAAATGCAAATTAAGACAACTCTGAGATACCACTACACACCTGTCAGATTGGCTAAGATGACAGGAAAAAATAATGATGAACGTTGGAGAGGATGTGGGAACACTGGGGCATTGATGCATTGTTGGTGGAGTTGTGAACGAATCCAACCATTCTGGAGAGCAATCTGGAATTATGCCCAAAAAGTTATCAAACTGTGCATACCCTTTGATCTAGCAGTGTTACTACTGTGCTTATATCCCAAAGAAATACTAAAGAAGGGAGAAAAGGACTGTATGTTCAAGAATGTTTGCGGCAGCCTTTTTTGTAGTGGCTAGAAACTGGAAAAGGAATGGATGCCCATCAATTGGAGAATGCTTTGATAAATTGTGGTATATGAATGTTATGGAATATTATTGTTCTGTAAGAAATGACCAGCAGGGTGAATACAGAGAGGCTTGGAGAGACTTACTTGAGCTGATGCTGAGTGAAATGAGCAGAACCAGGAGATTATACACTTCAACAACAGTACTGTGTGAGGATGTATTCTAGTGGGAGTGGATATTTTTGACAAAGAGATCTAATTCAGTTCCAATTGATCAATGATGGACAGAATCAGTTACAACAAGAGAAGGAACACTGGGAAATGAATGTGTACTGCTTGGATTTTTGTTTTTCTTCCCAAGTTATTTTTACCTTCTGAATCCAACTCTTCTTATGCAATAAGAGAATTGTATGGTTCTGCACACATATATTGTATCTAGAATACATTATAACATTTAACATGTATAAGACTGCTTGCCATCTAGGGGAGGGGATGAAGCGAGGGAAGGGAAAAGTTGGAACAGAAGTGAGTGCAAGATATAATGTTGTAAAAAAAATTACCCATGCATATGTTCTGTCAATAAAAAGTTATATTAAAAAAAAAAAAAGATAAAAGCTGATTCTGGTCTTTTTCTTAGCTGGGTGTTTCAAGAAGTGATATTATAGATCAGTCTTTTGTTTTTGTTTTGCTAATCTTAGCAAAAAGATCTATGGTTCTTCAAGAATATCTTATTTTGGAATATATTTTGATATCATTTGTTTCTTATGCTACCAGCATTTTCTAATATTATCCTTTTTGCATGCCCCATTCTCCTGCCACCTTTTAAATCAGGATTTCTTAAACTTTTTTTTGTCATAGATCCCTGGGGCAGTTGAGTGAACTTATTGAGTCCTCAGGATAATGTTTTTAAATGTATAACAGTATATAAAGGATTGCAAAAGAAAGCAATCATTTAAATGCAATTATAAACTTTTTGTTTTAAAAAACAAGATCACAGACCTAAGAACTCCTACTCCATACTAGCCATTTTGCCATTGACAAGTAGAAATATTTAAGAATCTATGTATTATAAGCTAATTAAAATATGGTTCAAAAATCTTTTTTCAGGTAGAAAATAGAATATAAATTTATTTGCTGGTATTTATATGTTCAGTATTTTAATTTTTTTTTTTTCAATTTAAAGGTCCTACAACAAGAGATAGAAGTTCACCTCCTCCTGGTTACATTCCAGATGAGCTACATCAGGTTGCCAGAAATGGGTCATTTACTAGTATCAACAGTGAAGGAGAGTTTATTCCAGAAAGCATGGACCAAGTAAGTAAATTAATTGTATGATTCGGAGGTCAGAGGGAAAGCAGGAGTTGTCAAGATCACTGAGCCTTTGTTAGCAAAGATTTGCCTTGCCAGGTATCTGATGTCTTTTTTTTTTTCACTTATAGGATATAATTTGTAATAACTTCTTCTCTAGTTGAATAGCGAAAAATACAGAGAAACTCCTGTAGTTCACTGAGTTGGGAACAGTGTTTTGTTTCTACTCACATTACGTAAAAATTTAGTTCATTGTTTTTCCATCTAAAAATTTTTTTATCTACTAATTCAAAGATTATTAGTGATTTTACATGTTTCAAAGAGAAAAAGGGAAAAGTTAACAAAATTATTATAGTTTTCTGCTATAACTGTGACATAGAAATTTGAGGGCTTTAAAAATTTATTAATATTTTCAGAATATTACAGTTTTGAGTAATGTCTTACTTATTTATCTAGAAAAATTAATTTTAAACTTAAGCTCCAGAAAACTTCAACATTATCATGATGTTCCATTTCTAGATGTTGGATCCACTCTCATTGAGCAGTCCTGAAAATTCTGGCTCAGGAAGCTGTCCATCACTTGATAGTCCTCTGGATGGGTAAGGTCATGAGTGCTTATTTATGATAGAAAAATATGGGGGCAGTGAATATTATATTCTTAAGCTAAACTTTAGTAGGTCACTTATGTTCTTTGGATCTTCATCTTTAAAAAATTTTGGATTTTCCGTGTTATAAAATATTCCTTTCAACACTAAAGTTCTAAAAATCCTAAGTAACCCCTTATTTGATCAAATACAACTTTTAAATTGTTTTAAGAGTTGAGAATTGAAGCAGATTTGTTTTTCATTTCTAATTTTTATATACTTTTAAAAATATATCAGATTTTTATTCTGCTTATTTGTACAAGTTCAAGTTGCATATAAAAATTAAAATTTTAAAATGGAATAATAAAAGGAATAAAAACTAGTTAAAAGTAACAGAGAAGCAGTGTTTCCAGTCAACAAAGATGCATAGATTTCCCAAATAGCAAGTATTGAATTTAGTTCTGAATTTCTTGAAAGCTAAGGCAAGGAGGAAAACGTGAAAATTAATCTAGAGAGACAAACATTTGGTGTCACTGAATTGAAGAAATAATTTAGCGTGTTTTTACAGAAGTAAGGGGCTTTGAATAGCAGCAAAATCTATTCTTAATTATGATTTTACTTTGTGAGGAACAAAAAAGTTTTGTTTCTTAGAAATTGTTTCTTATATCAACTCTGAAAATTAAAGTAAAGAAATAATTTTAAATCTTAATTTATTAATAAAGACAAATCCACAGACATTTAAGCATCTGCTGCAAAATGAACTAGATGCCAGAAAGGGATGCAAAATTTTACAGATAAGAAAACTGAAATAGAGCAGTTCAATGACTTTCCAGTTGTCACATAGATAAGAAGTATCTGTGGTAGGATTCAAATTCAGGTCTCTGACTACAAGTTTATTCTATCTTACCAAATATTCTATCTATTCTATCACATAAACCATAAAAAAGCTGACCAAAATAATTGAAGAAATATTAAATTTTCATGGGTAGGTCAAGCTAATTAATAAAAATGACAGTACTACCAACATTTATTTTCTTATCCCCATACAAAACTAAAAAGAAGTATTACTGTATAGAGCTAAAAAAGATTAATAACAAAATTCAGCTAGAAGCACAAAAGATCAAGAACTTGAGGAAAAAAATAAAAAAAGTAGGAAAAAAAGGAGACCTAGCAATATCAAATTTTAAACTATATTAAATATCATCAAAACAGTTTGGTACTAGTTGACCAACAAAAGAGATGAGGTACACAATATATAGAAACTTAATGAACCTTACCCTAGTTTTTAGTAAACCCAAAGATCCCAGTAAGAATTCATTAGTCAACAAAACCTTCTAGAAAAATTTAAAAACACTATGCTAGAAATTGTTTAGATCAATACTTCATGCCATATACCAACATAAGCTCTAATGGGCCTTAGGGACTAGGAATAAAAGGATATACCAAGCATAAGAAAGGTTATTTTGGCAGGAGTATGAAGGATGAATTGGTGATAGGAGAGAATAAAGCCCTGATGACTTGATGGGAATTATATTATAATAATTACCAAGCAGGTAATTGGTAGATTTCTAAGGATCAAGGATAGAATCTTGGGGAAAACCCACATTAACTTATCAGGAAGAGGATACATAAAGGTGTGGAGAAGGGAAGAGAAAGAAAGAAAACTACTGCAGTGATGTATCTGAAGCACAAGGAAGAAAGAATTTACTAGTAAGGAGTAGTGATAAATAGCATGACAGTCTTGGTGAGATGAAGACTGAAAATAGGTCATTAGATTAGTAATTAAGACAATCAGATTAGTTTTTGTAGAGCAGAGAGCAAAAGCTAGATTAAGGATTGAGTATAAGGATGATATGAGGAAGCAGAAGCATAAACTCTAGAAAATGAATTTAAATTATTTAGCAGTTAAAGAGTGGAAAGAATGGAAACAATAATTTGATGGTGTTGTCATCCTTAGGTAGATAACTTATAAACTTTTATATACAATTCTAATGCCTTTTTAACACTCTAGTTCCACACCAGCTGCCTATTAGACTTAGAAGTCACTTAGATATTTCAAACTAAATTTTCTAAAACTAAACCTTCCCCCTTCCATATAACCTTTATTTTAATGGCACCACCATTTTCTTAGGTTTCCAAGCTCTAAAACTTATCCAAGACTCTTCTTTCTTTACCTTCGTCATCTAATCAATTGCTAAGTCATGTCAGTTTTACTTTCATAGAATTTCTCTAAGCCTCATCATCACTTAGGCTATTATAATATTCTAATTGGCTTTCTTTGTTTCAGTATTTTCCCTTTCTAGTTAGTATTGTACACACTTCCAAAATAATCTTTCCAATTGTGCTAATCTGCCCATTTCTGTTACTTAAAAACTTTCAATGGTTTATTGTTGTTTTCAGAATAAACACAGATTTCTCAATCTAGCATGTAACTATCTGATTTTAGCGTTCTTTTTTTATTCCTTATTTTATATTACTCTTAAATGTGATTTACATTCTAACCAAATTTACTATGAGATAATGCCCCAATTTGTTATTCCATTTTTCACTTCTACATTCACAGAAACTATTCCATTTATTTGAAATGCACTCCCTTTTCATTGCTCCATTTCGGAATCTCTGCATTCTTCTAAAACTCAGCTCAAGTACCACCTATTCCATTAATCCTATCTTAATCCTTCTTCATTTCACCAGTTGTTCATATTGATTTTTTTCCCTCATGTTATTTATCACTTTGTGTTTGTGAGTGTGTTTATATCACCTTAGCAGAATGTAGTAAAAATTTATTTTTTATCCTTGTCTCCTCAGTATATTAAAGCCCTGGCAGTGAATGAAATAGTTTATATTATACACAGAGAAAAAAGAGGGCAAGGCAGAACCTTGAATAATTATCATTTCCCTTGAATAGTAGTTATTTTAGAGAGTTAGGTAGAAAAAGAAGAGATATCTAGTATTATAGAGGAGAAGTTAGAGAATTGGCGTACAGCCAAAATCTAGGAAACCTAGGGAAGAGAGGCTAACCAGGAAGAGATAGGGTGATGACTGCAAAGAGATGAGAGGCTAAACACTGAACATGGACATTTTATATAACAAATTACAAAGTGATCATTGAATTTAGTGATTAGGAACATGATGCCAAGACACAAGATATTTACAACATTTCAGAATTTGGCTCTAACCTCTACTTGGAGCCTTATTTCATTCTATTCCCCTACAGAAATTTTATATTCCAGCTAAATTGAACCACTAGCCATTTCTCAGAGATGATATTCTATCTTTTAACATAATGCATTCACAGAGGCCGTTCCCTCTGCTGGATGTGCTTCCTCTTTATCTCTGCTTCTCTGAATTCTTCAAGGCTCTTTTAAAGTGTTGCTAATTAATTCTCTTCCTCCTCAGTTTTCCTTCTATTGTACTTAGTTGTGGATATAATCAGTCCTCCCAAAATAACATAAACAAGTACCTTGAGGACAAAAGCTATTCTTTTTTTTTTTTTCCTTTTTTGTACTGTGGGCACTAAGCAAAGTACGTGGATATTTACTGAATGTTTTGAGTTGAATTGCCTGAATGTACATTTAGCACCATATTAGAAATCAAATTAAGTTTGCTTAATATGTGGACTTGGAAATTTTAAAGTTTTGTTACATATATTTATTTGCCTTTCATCTTAATAAAATGGATAGGTTTTTTTAGACAGAAGAGACACCAATTACTGCTGACATCTTTGCTACTAGTGCTCTCTCTCTTGGTTTCACAGAAGTAATTCTCATGGTATACATTCTTCTACAGTTTGCAAGAATGGAGAATAATAATTTTGGGGGAAATCTATAGCTCCTTTAACCTCCTGAAAATTTATGAAAATAATATCTTAAGATATATCATAGCTATAGTTTCAGACATGATACATGCTTAATTTTCAATTACTGAGGAACATGGAATCTGAGCTTGTCATGTAACTGGTTTGCTAATTGGAAAGCAAAACTGTCAAGATTTCTTTTTTCCAGTGTAATGCTAAATAAATAGCTAGATTAACTGTTTTTTTTTTTTTTTTTTTCATTTCAGTTGGTTTGGTAGACACAATCATTATCTCTAAACTACTTTACTATTAGAATACTTGTTTTTTACTCCACACTCTATCTAATATGTTGTCTTATACACAGAAAGTTTATGAGTGAAACTTCAGGAGCAGTTTCAATAATTTTTATGTTAGATTCCAATATTACTCATTAAAATCTGTGTTTGCCATTACTAATTTTTCTGCTAATTATTTTTTGTATATTTCACTTTACATTTATAGTGACAGCTATCCCAAAACTCGAATGCCAAGAGCACAGAGCTATCCAGATAATCATCAGGAATTTACAGGTTAGATTATACAGATCCAGATTTTTTAATTGATTTTATTTTATATACAAAGTGGTTTCTTATGTAAATGGAAAAAATATTAAGGAAAAATTTTAAAGGTACAAAATTATTTTTTTCAATGGGGAAACAGTTTATAAATTACATTTTTTTTTTAAAGTCATGCCTACTTACTAGATTTATTCTTCCAAACTTAATGGGAGAAAGGACTATTGACATAGGCAGAGAAATTAGGATACTTGCTACCCTTATATATAGGGGAAGAGTTCCTGAGGTATATTTTGGACTAATCTATATTCTATTTAGTGTGTGTGTGTGTGTGTGTGTGTGTGTGTTTGTGTGTGTGAATATATATATATATATAATGTCTAAGCTAAGTTGATGCAATGATGAGAGTTTTTTTTTTTTTGGTAAGACAAAAATAATATGTAAGGTTTTCAGTTACATATTTTTTAAGATTATTGTGTTTTCCTTTTTCTCTCAGATTATGATAACCCTATCTTTGAGAAATTTGGAAAAGGAGGTACTTATCCTAGAAGATATCATGTATCTTATCACCATTCAGACTATAATGATGGTAAGTTACTTTCATTTTTAATTCAGAATTTATAGTAAAAATTCATTTTTAATAGTTTTTCTAAATAACTTGCTTAGTTTCCTATCATTAATCTCCTAGGCATTTGGTTTTCTAACGTTCCCCAAAAGTATATGAAATTGGCTAATAACTTAAAATGAAATCTATATTACAATATCTTCATGACAAAAACCATTCTTGTCTCACTTTGGTCTTTGGCTTCTCTTGTCTGTCCACTTTTTTCATTTGTGTTTCCAGTTCTTCCTTTCCCTAGTTTCATTATTTTTGTTTTATAATGTTCTGTCAAAAATATGTAACCTTGAATTAATTACTTTGTAGAAAAGTATTATAATAAACCTAAAAGAATATAATTATATGGCTGCTAATATTAATGTTTCCTGGCTTGGGCACAAAAAAAACTTGCATTATTTCCTGGAATACAAATTTTAATTATTTAAAATTTAACACCATTAATAAATTATAATATAAATTTAAAAATTATTTTATAGGTCGTAAGACTTTTCCAAGGGCCAGAAGGACTCAAATGAACAGCTTCCGTTCTCCAGTCAGTTTCAGTCCTACTGATCGTTCATTAAGTACTAGTAGTGGAAGCAGCATCTTTACCCCAGAATATGAAGATAGCCGAATGAGAAGGGGGAGTGATATAGAAAATCCCACTCTGACTGTAATGGACATAAGCCCACCTAGTCGCTGTAAGTAGTGTTAATTAGTGTATCATAAATGGATTTCATAGTGAAGACTTAACCAATTTAGGAGTCTATTTTTAGTCTCCTGAGTTGTAGTGAAAATGCTGCTCAATTTATTTTATACTGAGAAGAGTGTGGTGTTTGACTCTATTATGAATGTGTTATAAGAAATTACTTAGCCTCCATTTCAAAGTGGTGATAATGTTAATAGTTCAGATCATACAGTTTTATTTAATTTCGTTTATATTTAAAACTTGGTATGTCAAAATCCTAAGGTGAGTTTTTTCAAGTTACAAAGCTTAAAAAGAAGATAAGATTTAAGGCCTTTAAAATGTGTCCTAAACTAGAATCTTAGCATCATAAATTCAGAATTAGAAGGATCCCCAGAGGCCATAAAGTCTATATTCCTCATTTTACAGAGGGAAATTAAGACTGAGATTCAGTGACTTTCCCAGGGTCACACAGCAAGTAAGTATCTGAGACACAATTTTAAACTGACATCCTCTTTTTTCCAAGTTCATTACAGGGATGGACTATCAGTTAACTTCCAGCTCAGGATATTGTCATTTGAAAAAAAGTGTGGTTATTAACTATTATTTAGCAATTTAAAAATTCAACTTTTTTTTTTGGATCCTGTGGCCCAAAGCTTAATAAAAAACATTTGTTACAGAACATACTTTGCTAAGTAATCTTGTAATCTTGTGGCATTTCTCAAAGACAATTCTTAAAAATTTCAGCTTTTTTTCTATTATTTTTCAAACTTTAGACATGCCAGCAAATAGCTAAAAGACCAACATTTTCTCTAAAGAGAAAAAAAAGCATATGTCTGTTTTTTAACATGTTTGTTAATTTTAGTTTCAGAAAGGTTTAACCAAGATATGCCCTTTAAAGCTTTTCTTTAATAAGCTGTACATATTTATTTAGCTTTAATGCCCTTACTCATTTGATTTCTGATTTATGTTATTAACTATCCCCTACTAAGTAAAACATCTATTTTTCAGCACCAAGAGCACCAACTAACTGGAGACTGGGTAAATTGCTTGGTCAGGGAGCCTTTGGCAGAGTATATTTATGTTATGATGTTGATACAGGAAGAGAGCTGGCTGTTAAACAAGTTCAGTTTGACCCTGATAGTCCAGAGACTAGCAAGGTAAGATCTATCATATAAACTATGATTACATCAATACATTGAATTAAATTTAATAGGCAGTGATATTTTCTACTTTCTCAATATAAATCATTTCAGTTCTCCATTGAAAGGTTTTGGTATAACTAAATAATATGCAATGATTATTCTAAAATTTTTATGATGTGAATTTTCCAAATCTGATTCAGTATATATTTTTAATTTTTTTAAATAATAGCTTTTTATTTTTGAAATACATGCAAAGATAGTTTTTAACATTCACCCTTGAAAAACCTTGTTCCAAAATTTTGTCCTTTCTCCCCACCCCTTTCCCCAGACAGCAAGTAATTCAATATAGTTTAAACATGTGCATTCCTTCTAAATACATTTCTACATTTGTCATGCTGCACAAGAAAAATCAGATTTAAAAAAAAAACAAAAAATGTCAAAATACCTTGTTGTGATCCATATTCAGTCCCCATAGTCCCTTTTTTGGATGCAGATATGCCTCTTGATCATAAGACTATTGGAATTGTCCTGAATCATCTCATTGTTGAAAATAGCCAACTCCATCAGAGTTGATTATCACATAATCTTGTTATTGCTATATACAATGTTCTCTTGGTTCTACTCACTTTAGTTACCATCAGTTCATGTAAGTCTTTCAAGGTCTTTCTGAAATCAGTTTTGCTGATCATTTCTTATAGAACAGTAATATTCCATACCATAATATGAACATAATATAAAATAGTATAAATGACATACAATAACTTATTCAGCCACTCTCCTACTGATAAGACATCCACTCAGTTTCCAGTTCCTTACCACTGCAAAAAGGGCTGCCACAAACATTTTTGCACATGTGGATGATTATAGTTTTAACCACTAATTAAGGATAAAGTTTCTGTTATCAAAGCACAGCTTATGGGTGTTTTATACACACACACACGTATATTATTTCCCAATGAGTATTTTAAAGCAAACTCTGAATCTTTTTAATTATCTAGATTTGTTTGAGCTGCAATTGTTCTAAACACTTTTTAAGCTTTACTATAAATTATTTTTCAGGAAGTAAATGCACTTGAGTGTGAAATTCAATTGTTGAAAAACCTGCTGCATGAGCGAATTGTTCAGTATTATGGCTGCTTACGGGATCCCCAGGAAAGAACTCTTTCCATATTTATGGAATATATGCCAGGGGTAAGTTAATGACTCTTTGAAGAAAGTGTTTGTTATTCAAGATATGTCCTCTAAAAAAGCATACAAAAGTTTAAGACCCAAAGTAATCTCTTTGGTAAATAAATGGTAAAAAAGTGTAATGGCAAGGAAAGCCTGAAAGAATATGCAGGCTTAAATGAAAAGTTAAATGAGTTACAGGAGAAAATAGTAAAGTTATACTAGTGGGGGACCTTAACTTTTCCCTCTCAGAACTAGAATCTAAGAAAAAATAAGCAAGAAAGAAGTTAAGGGGATGAATAGAATTTTAGGAAAGTTAAATAACCAGTTTGGGAGAAAATTGAATAGGAATAGACAGGATTACATTTTTTTTCTCAGTAGTATATGGCACTTACATAAAAATTGATCCTAAAAATGCAGAAAAGCAGAAATATTAAATGTGTCCTTTTCAGATCATAATGCAATAAAAATTACATTTTATAAAGGAATATGGAAGCCCAATTTAAAATTAAATTCAAAGTACTGAGTGTACATAGGTAGATTTGAAAAAAGGAAATTAAAAAAAAGATCTTGTGTCTCTCATAAATAGAATAAAGGTCTTTATCACTGCCTTCCCAGTGGAACTGTACTTCTAAAGAACTGTATTCATTTTCTCCACCATAACGCTGGTTGCTAGACTTCCCTGTATTCTTAGCTGTATCATATGTGCTGCATTACTCAGACTTACCCCCCTATGAGTAAAAAACCCTTTAAAATAAAAAGGGAAATACCATCAACCTCAGAGATTCTGAAATATATACAGCTATAATATATACCTAAAAGCTCCAAATCTGGTCTCAGTGACTATCACAGAGAAATTAATTAAAACCCTTTCTATCTCTTTTTTATTATTTTTTGGGCTTAAGCAGTTGAGGCTAAATGACTTGCCCCAGGTCACACAGCTTAGGCAATATTAAGTATCTGAGGCCAGATTTGAACTCGGGTCCTCCTGACTTCAGGGTCAGTGCCTTAGTTTGTATTGCAGCCACCATTAACACCTCAATAAAGAGTACCAGGTACTGTAGGCTGTCAAAAACAAATTGGAAACCAAATAATCTAATTCTAACAGAATGAATGGGTAAAATAACAAATCATAAAAACAACCAATTTCATTAAAGAGAATGACAACAATGAGATACATTACCAAAATTTTGGGGGATGCAGCCAAAGCAGTACTTAGGGGAAATATTGTATCTTTAAATACTTGGATTAATAAAATGGGGGGGGGGGGAGGACAGATTGATTAACTGAGCATGGAACTTAAAAAAAAGAAAAAAACAGGAAAAATAATATATATTAAATCCCCAGTTAAACACCCAAATTGGAAATCCTGAAAATCAAGAAAGATGAATAAAATTGAAAGAAAAGCATTGAACTAATAAAAAGAGGCTCTGGTTTTACAAAGAAACTAATAAAATCGAGGCAGCTAGGTGGCCCAGTGGATAGAGCACCAGCCCTGAAGTCAGGAAGACCTGATTTCAAATGTGGCCTCAGACACTTAACACTGCCAAGCTGTGTGACCCTGGACAAGTCATTTAACCCCAATTGCCTCAGGAGGGAAAACAATAAAATAGATAAATCATTTGTTAACGATTTAAAAGGAAAACCAGATTATCACTATCAAAAGAAAAGAGTTGAATTCACCACCAGTAAGGATGAAATTAAAGCTTTTAGTTATTAGGAGCTATTTTGCCCTATTACGTGCCAATAAATCAGACAATCTAATTGAAGTGGGTTAATATATCAATAGAAAATGCCCAGATTAACAACAAAGGAAATAGAATGTTTAAATAATCTTAATTTAGAAAAAGAAATTGAAGTAACCAGCATTCCCTAGGACCAGATGGATTCATATAGCTGCCCTCAGCGTCTGAAGGGCTGCTGACATCTGGCCGATCCCTCTTGGGCATCGTCTGGTCTTTCTCTTCTTGGATCCCCAAGTCACAAATGTTTCTGGTTGGGATCCACTCCTCTTCTGTTGGGTCTGCATCTGGAATGACAAGAGCGTACCCAGGACCCCAAACCCTAACCCAACCTGGGCCCTTGCAGATGCCATCTAAGCCTTTCCACATCACTGTGGAGAAAGATTTCTTGTCCTTGTCAGCCAGTCTGTTAGTTAGTTGCACTTTCTGCATATGCCAGAAGCGCCTTGCTGGGGTAAAATTCAAAGAATTTGAAAATTGCAAGCAGTTACATGTATGTATTGCCACATCTCGTGCAAATCCCAAAATTCCCTTCTCTTGTATGGATGGGAGCATATTGGGGGTATAAATTGTCTGTCCAGTGATGGCTTGGCCAGTAGGATTATATGGGATGCCAGTGGAATGGGCAATGCCAAATTCAATACAAAAGGACCTAAAGGCAGAAGATGTATAAGCTTGTCCATTACCTGTCTTAAGTGCATGTGAGATTCCTACAATGGAAAAATGATAAAGATGACTGATCACATGCCTGACTGCTTCTCCTGATTGAAGCCATAAGGAATTAAGAATGTATGTGTATCCATGGTTACATGGATGCTCTGCCTTTTAACATAAGTGATGTCCATTTGCCATAGAGCAACATTAGATCTCAAACCTCGGGGTTTTTTTTCCTGGAGTGAGCATAGGAGCATGAAAAGGAAGGCAAGCTGCATAACCTTTTACTATGCTTCTAGCTTCCTCTTCAGTTATCCCAGTTTGCAAATGTAAAGCTCTAGCAGCTTGATGATAAAAGTTAGGATTTGAAAGTCCACTATGAAAATGGACATAATAATACTTACCTGCGTGCCTTCTCACTTGCTCTCGAAGTTCTTTAAAGAGCTGATATATATTAAAAACTACAAATTTTATTTGGGCTGTGGCAATTCTTTGTACCACATCTACTGAATAAGCCGTATCAAAAATTATATTTACTACCCATGTGCAAGGCTTGGAGCTGTGGCAATAAATTTTTCTACTTTGGGATGTTTTCGTAACACACATCAATTTGTGCATTGGTAAAAGAGGTGTATATTTTGCCAGGTCTTGTCCCAGATAATTGTACTCTTTCTTAATGACTTTTATTGAAATTCTAGCCACAAGCACTGGGTAAGGAATAAAATTTAGTTCTGGTTGTGCTGGGAGGTTCACCCACTTCATGCTGTCTCCTTGATGAAGGATTGCTGTGGGTGCCTCTTTTGTAACAAAAAGTGTTGTTTCTGATACTTTTTGAGTTATTCTTTCAGCTATATTAGATCGAGCCAATTCAGACTCTCTTAAACAGTTTGTAAGCTGGCATGGTGAGTCTAAAAGCACTGTCTCCTCTCAAAATGTCATATAATGGTGATAACAACTTTTGGAGATGCTTTTCTTACAGGAGTCACATGCATTTGACACATAGTAGAGCTATTCTTCATTCCCTGTGGCAAAACTGTCCATTCAAATCTTTTATAAGGCTCAGCTGAATTAATGCTGGGCACTTAAAAGACAAATCCCTTCATATCCTCATCTAGAGGATTTCTCTAGAATAGAAATAATTCTTAATCCATAGAGACTGACCATTCCCTAGGCAATTGAGGAAATGGAAGCCCAGGATAAAGAACTTCCATTGTTTCCATCTTTCCATTTACCTTTCTCGAATCAATCAACATTATCCATTCTCCGAATTTCCTTTTTATAACAAATTTAGGGGAATTCCAAGGACTTAGAAAAGTTTGTAAATGTCCTTGGTTAAGTTGGTCCTGTCCTATATCTAATGATGTCTGCATTTTTTCACTTTGTAAGAAGTCTGTTCCCCACTGATTGCTGGGGAACCTTTCAACTGTAAAATAAATAAAAACTTCTGTCTTATCTTTAAATTCCCATCTCAAAGAGGTAGCACTAATTTTGGCTCCTATAGATCCTTTTATGCCAGACATGTAGGTGTTTGCTGTAATCTTTAGCTAATTACTAAACCAGCTGGTACCTCTAATAGCTGTACAATCTATACCTGTATCTACCAGCCTTTTCAATGGTATGCCATTCATACGGATAATGAGCAAAGGACATTCAGCTGTAACAAATGCAGTCCATAATATCCCTGAATTCTGTTGCCGGAAGTCAAAGTTTGAATAACTATCACCAAAATGTATTTCAGGAGTACGAGTCAATAAACCTGATGTTACTTCTCCTGGGTCACAGATCTATTGGGACAATAGATACACATATATCTACATGTATCTATGTGACAATATTGATTGGGACAATAGCTACACATTTCTGTTTCCCAACTCAGTCTGTAAATAGACATTGTCTTATAAGCACTCTCAAAGAATGAAGCGATCAATGTGTGGAAGCAAAAGATTTATAAGGTGAACAAAGACGAGTTTCAGCTCTCCAGAGAATATCTTTATAGTCCTATGGGCATAAAACTCTACTCTCTCTAACTACAATCTTCTACCCCCACAGGCGTGCTTAAAGACTGAGCAGGTTGAAGAGCTCCATTTTCAAAGACTCTCTGAGCACAATAACAGTTGGCTGCCATTAAGGCACCACAGGTCTCTTTTGCTTCAGGCCATGAAGCTTAGTCCAGCCTTTTTGTAATGATGATATAGGGGGTTGGAACTGGTTAGTGGGCGGTGCTGATGATATCATCACCCCTCCCATTCCTTCTCTCAGCCCAAGAAGGCCCAGTTGAAGGGGGAGAGTCAGGAAGGAAATGGGAAATTCTGGGGTGGTAAGCAGAGTTGACGCTGAAACTGAATTTTGCATCTGAAAAGAACCAAACCCCTTTCCATCAGAGTAGTTAGTTCTTTTCTCAGTAAAATGACTCCGCCCAATAGATCCCTTTAAGCAGTAGCAGTTGAGATAAATTAATAAAACACCAAAGAATATTTCTCTGGCCAACTTCTACATGGTATGTTCACTAACTTTCTGCTTGTTTTTCCCCTTATATTTTCTGGTTTGACTGTTCAAGTTAAAATCTTCCCTAATTTTAAAACTTAGGAGATTCTTTAACCTACAGTATTCACTTGGTTCTTCCATTATTAACTGCTATATAGTAACTTCTTTTTCCTTCTCAGTTTCAGCCAATAGGTTGAACTCTTGTTCTTTCTATTCTAATTGCTGTAACCTAACTTTTTGTCCTTTCTCTAACTCAGCCTGTAATTCTTTTATCTCTTTTTTTATTGTCTGTAATGTGATTTTTTTGTTTTATCTCTAATTCAACCTTTAACTCTTGTATTTTTTGCTGTATATTCTCAATCATCTCTATTATCTCTAGATTTTTTTCCTTGCTGAGCAGTATTTAATGGGTGTGGGAGTAAACGCCTTGGAGCTTGAAAGTAAACTCCCTGCTCTTCTTCAGAGGTGATCTTTGTTAAAAGATCATCCATCTGGCTCTTTAACTTATTTACTTGAGCTGCATGCACAGCTATATCCTGGGTAGACTTATACCTAGATCCATATTGCTTTTCTGCCTTCCCTCCTGGGTAGGAAACGATTGCACCTTCCGGATTAATAGGGTCTGGAAATTTAGAATGCACCCACATTGGTGTTCACTACTCTTGTGAATACCCTTGTTAATGCCCACTCAGCATTCACTATTGCCAGTCTCTCCCAATTCTCAGGCCCTCAGAGAATTCTCAGGTCACTGTCTTTTGCAAGTGCTTAAACCAATTTTACCAAGCTTACCTTTGTCTGAGGTCTTCAGAGAGCTCTGGCCACCATTTCATAGAACAATGGTTTAAATGTATGATAGAGCGCTCAAGAAAAGCCATGTGCAAGCTCAAGATCTTTTATTCCTTGTGTTCACATCCTGCCCCCTAGCTAACCTCCTGCTGACTCCTCGTGAACTGATCAAAGAGACCTACTTCCTAGTCCTCACAGCTTAAATGGGATTTATGAGATCATGCAGAGCCAATCAGAGAAGGAGAGGCCTCCTATTAATGATGCAGATCTCAATGCTGCTAGAGTTCCTTGTTTATTCACAGAAATCACATTTTGGAATTCCAGGCTACAATGCCTGTTTACTTCCTGATTGTGCAGTGCCTGACTTCTTCCCCAACTCTTACACATATTCATGATGATACAAAGTACAGTATGTTTTTGGTTTAATTATTACCCATTTTTATTGCAGTAGTTCACTGGGAGAACTGAAAATAAAATTACCAAATTAATCTATGATTCATCCAGTTTGATCTTTTGCTCTGAATTCAAATTGTGAAGCTATGTCTTTAATAGTAGCAAGGTACCAAAAGATCTAACCCTTTTCCTGTAAAAGAAGCTATTAAGTTATAGTACATTCAACACAGTCTTGAAAAGCATTAGTATTATAGTGGTATAAAGTATTAAAAAAAAAAATCAAAGTCTAAAAACAAAATTTCTGTCATTTGACTTGTTTTTTAAATTTGTTTTTGTTTTTGCAATTCTTTTCTTTTTACCTTTTTTCTTTTACAATATGACTAATATGGAAATATGTTCTATATGATATTATAAAGTTATCGATTATATTTAAATAAAATTTTGAATTCCAAATTTTCTTCCTGAGAAGGCAAAGCATTTTGATTCAGATTATACACACATATATATGTATATGTATAGTCACACTAAACATATTTCTATATTAGCCACATTTAAAAAGAACACACAGACAAAAAACAAAACAAAACAAAAAGAAAAAACCTAAAGAAAGTTTTTTTTTTTTTAAATATGCTTTGATCTATGAGGCCAGCAATATTACAAGTATTGTCATGCCCATTTTATAGATGTGGAAACAGGCATAGGTAAAGTGGAATTGCCCATGGGATTTTAGAGGAAGAAGGCAAAAACCACAAGCAGAATGCAATTCAAGGAGAAGAGAGAAATTGCAGGGGAAGTGATAAGAAAGAAAAAGAACTGTGAGGAAAAAGGAGATGGTAGAGAGGAATATACAGATAGAAATATTTTTCTACTATTTATGCCCAATTATTAGTTTCTGACAATTCTAATCAGGAAATGTAATAATGGATTTATTTGGCTAAATTGTAATGTAAATGTGGTAGTACTTGTATTAACTAACTTATCCCTTGAATTCATTCTTGCCCTTTCTGAGCTGATTTTCCTAGGTATGAATGAGAACATTTTTACAAGATCAGAACAGTACTATACCTTTTTTCTTGTTCTTTTTAAAAATGTTTATTCATTTTGAACTTAAATACAAAGAGAAAATTTCTATTGACACAGCACAACATAGAAAAGGATTCAATATAAACATGAATTTATTTCCCTTTCACACTGCTTACTCTAAAAAAAAAAAAAAAAAAGACCATGTAATACTACACATCATTTTCAAAGTTATCTAGCTTTTCTGTACTTCCAAGTTTTCTTTTGTTCTCTGCTCTGCATTTTTTCCCTCCCTCTCTCCCCACATCATCCTAGAGAAGGCTACCATAAAGGGTGTGTGTGTGTGTGTATAGGTGTGTGTTTTTGTAAATCCATACTATACATAACATTTATCTACCAGTTCTTTTTTTGAGATGTGGACAATTTCTTTATAGTTTTTTTGAGTATTTGTAATACTCAAAATGACTTAGTCATTTAAAATTGTTCTTAGAACAGGAATATTGTTCTGTGTTCTCTTTTCTGCTCATTTCACTTTTCATTATTTCATGCAAGTCTTTTCATCATGCTTTTATTTCTTTTCAGATTATATAAATCTTTCCCCTTTTAAATCAACGAAGTCATCATTTCTTATAGCATCATAACATTTCATCACAATCATATACCACAACTTGTTCAGTCATTCCTCAATTGATGGGTCCCTCTATTTCCAGTTCTTTACCACCACAAAGAAGATCTGCTATCAATATTTTTTATTTTTCCCTGATGAGCCTGATAAACAGACCTAACAGTGGTATTGTTAGGTCAAATGGGATAGAGTTTTATAACTCTAGGCATAATGTTAGATTGCTTTCCAAAATAGCTGGATCAGTTCACAGTTCCACCTGAATCAGTGTCCTAGTTTTTCTGCATTCCCTCCAAAATTTGTCATTTCTATTTTTTAGTTAATCTAAGATAGTATCTCAAATTTATAAGATGATATCTCAAAGTTATTTAAATGTGCATTTCTGTAATCAATAATGATTTGGAGTATTTTTTTCATATACCTATAATCTGTTTTTTTATGTCTTCATCAAAAAACTTCTAGTTCATGCATTTTGACCATTTATCAATTGGGGAATAGACTCATAGTCTTATAAAATCAGCAAAGTTCTTATATATATATATATGCAATATGAAACTTTTTATCTGAGAAACTATAAAATTTTTCTCCCAATTTTCTGTTTTCCTTCTAATTTTGACTACATTGATTTTATTCTTTAGTTTAATGTAATGGAAATTACCCATTTTATCTACCTCACAGTGCTCTCTGTTTCTTGTTTATTCATAAATTGTTCTCCTAACCATAAGTCGCTAGTAGGTGTTATTTTTCATCTTCTCCTAATTTTCTTATGATAGCTTCCTTTATATCTGGGTCATGTATCCATTTTGACCTTATCTTGATAAATAGTTTAAAATAATGGTCTATTCTCAATTTCTTTCAGACTGTTTTTTTAGCTTTCACAGCAGTATAGAATTCTTGCCTTCATAGCTTAAATATTTACAGTTGTCAAACACCAGGTTACTATAATCATTTACTATTGTATGTCTACTCTGTTTCACTGATCTACCTTTCTGTTTCTTAGCTAGTATGAGGTAGTTTTGATAATTACTCTTTTTTAGTATATTTTAAGATCTGTAATTGATAAACCTCCTTCCTTTTTTTTCATTAATTCCTTTGATATTTTTATTCTTTTGTTCTTAATGAATTGTTATTTTTTTCTAGCTCAGTAGAATAATTTTTGTTTATTATATTGGAATAGCATTGAATAAATAGATACATATAGGTAAAATTGTCATTTTTATTAGATTGGCTTTGCCTGCCATGAAAAATTAACATTTCTCCAATTATATATACCTGACTATTTATATAAAAAGTATTTTATAATGTGTTTGTGTAATTCCTGAATTTGTTTTAATTTGTAGGCTCCCAGATATTTTATTCTGTCTACAGTTATTTTAATTGGGCTATTACAATCTCTTCTTGAAGAGGTTTTGGGTTTTGGTTTGTTTTTTGTTTGTTTTGGTAAATTGTAGAAATGCTGATTTTTTTAATCTCTTTACTTTGTTCAGGACTTTACTTCTTAATGATGTGTCATATTCTTTTTCTTTTCTCTCTCTCTCTCTCTCTTTCTCTCTCTCAACATAGGGTTCAATTAAGGACCAGTTAAAAGCATATGGAGCTCTTACTGAGAATGTGACCAGAAAATACACCCGGCAGATTCTGGAGGGAGTTCACTACTTGCACAGTAATATGATTGTACATAGAGATATTAAAGGTTATTATTAAAGCATTTTCATTTCTAAACATTTATACCCTATATTTAAATATATTTATAAAAAAAAAGGCAGGGGGGGAAGGAGTTAAAAATTAGAAACAATTTTACTAGTGAATTTCAGAAGCAGAATTAAAATCCCCAAAATAAGTCAGTTATAATTGAAAAAAAGTTATTGATTCAAAATATTGACTTCCCCATAAAAAAGATAATATTACTGATGCTGTTTTTCAGGAAAAAATGGCTTTCTAATTTATTTGCCACTGCTTTTTAGGGTGCTTTCCTCACATCAATACAGGTAAATAAATAATACAAGCATATTTAAATTTCAGACAAGACAGTTGAGACTTCAGCAAAATAATTTTTCCAGAGATACAACTATAAAGTGTCAGAGACATAATTATAACTTATTAGGTCGTCTAATTCTAAGTTCCACTGCTTTTTAATATGATTGGAACATAATTAGAAAAACAGTAGTTAAATAAGTCAGGAATCATTTATTAACTATTTACTATGTACCAGGCACTTAGCTAAGTGCTGGAGATATAGGGAAAATGCAAAATGACCCCTGCCCTCAAGGAGCTTTTTTTAATGCAAGAGACAACATGTACATAAATAAATAGGCACATACAGAAAAGTGGTAAGTCATTTTAGAGGGGAATGCAATAGAAGCTGGGGAGAAAGGGAAAGGCCTTCTATAGAAAATGTCATTTAAGCTGAGTTTTAAAGGAGAGACAACATGCAAACAGCTATGTACAAATAAGCTATACAGGATAAATAAGAAATAATCAACAGAAGGAAAGTAATAGAATTAAGAGATTGAAAAAGGTTTCCTATAAACGTGAGATTTTAGCTGATATTTGAAGTAAGCTAGAGAAGCCAGGAGGCAGAGATGAGAAAAGAGGGTTGGCCATTGAAAATGCCTGGAATCAAAAGATGAAATGTCCCTCAGGGAAAACCACTGTCACTGGAAGGAAGAAAACATGGTAGGGTAAAGGGAGAGGGAATCTTAGAGTGGAAGAGAGAGCTGAGATTCAAGGACTTTAAACACTTAAGGATTTTACATTTAATGATAGATACAGTAGCCACTGGAGTTTATTAAGTAAGTGGTTGACATACCCAAACTGTAGGAAAATCACTTTAATGTCCTTTAACAACTGAATGATGGATGGACTATAGTGGGGAAAAACTTGTAGTAAGCAGACTAATCAGCAAATCTCAATAGTCTATGTGTGAAAAGATAAACCTGCACCAGGATAATGGTAGTTTTAAAAGATAACAATTGAAAACAAATTGAATATGTAAGAGTGAAAAGTCCACAATGACAACAACATTGTGAGCTTAAGGGACTGATAGGATACTTATACCCTAGACAGACATAAAGGAAGTTTGAAAGGGGAGAAGATTTAGGTCAGGGAAGATTTTAAGTTCAGGTTTGGACATGTTCAGTTTAAGATATTTATATGACATCCAGTTCAAAATGTCTAATAGCCATTTGGAGACAGCAGAGAAGTTAAGGTTGGATAATTGGATTTGAGAAATCTCAGTAGAGAGATAATTGAACATGCACTCTGATGAGAACACCAAGTGAAATAATATAAAGAGAGAAGAGAGGATCCAAAGCAGATCCTTGTGGGACATCCATTTTGTAAGTATGACCTAGATGAAAATCCAGTAAAGGAGACTGGAAAGGAATGATCAGGTAGATAGGAGAAGAACCAGGAGAGAATACTCATACCTCTTCAGAAGTCCCTGCCCTTGGGATCTTTCCTTTGCTTTGATTAGAGGAGAAGATGGAAATTGGAGAGCTCTGCCCAAATCCTCCACGATTTGAGGAGGGTACGAAGGGCATTTTCCCAATCATTTCCTATTCAACTACTTTGTTAGACTTCATCTTCTCCAGAAACTTATCAGTTTGCAAGATGAAATCATTCTGAAACAAAGCTCTGGGAGGATTTCCTTCTTTAACTACGAGATTTCATCATGTTCTGGGTGCTATTAACCTCTTTTTCCTCCTTTTCAGCTTTTTGCATGTTGTCTTCCTCTTAGATGGTGAAATTCTAGTTTTTAGAAGAAGAAATCAAAGTTATAGCTATATGAAAAAAATACTTTAAAATCAGCATAAATTTAGAGAATTACAAATCAAAATGGGATACTACCTCACATCTATCAGATTAGCAAAAGTTAACGTAAAAAAGAAATGACATGCAGAAAGAACTGTGAGAAAACAGGGCACTCATGTACTACTGATGCATCTGTGAACTAGTCCAACCATTTTGAAACTGTGCCCCAAAAGCTTTTAAATTGATTATATCCTTTGGCTCAGTAGTATTGCTATTTAAGGTCTATACCCTAAAAAGACCAAAGAAAGAAAAATAAAACAAATGTTTGAAAATATTTCTGCTTTTTTTGTGGTAGCAGAGAATTAGAAACTGAAAGGTTGACCATCATTTGGAAAATTACTAAACAAGTTATGATATATGAATATGATGGGATAATCTTAAGAAATGATGAAGGGAATGGTTTCAGAAAAACCTTATAAGACAGTATGAACTGATGATGTCAAGTAAAATGAGCTGAACCAGGAGAACACAGTTACAGCAATGCTATAAAGCTAGTCAATTGAAATCACAATGACCCACTCCATTTCCAAAGAAATCATGTTGAACTATTCTGTCTACTTCCCAATATAGAAATGATAGATTCAGAGGACAAATCAAAATACATTTTTTCATTTTAGAGGGTACATGGTGGGGCTATGACTAATAGGAAGAATTTCCTTTGCCTCACTATACTTATTTGCAATAGGTTTTATTTTTTTAAATTTCTCAATGAGCGGGAAAAGGGGAAGAAAATAACTTAGAACTGACAAAAAGTTTTAAGATTAAACTTAAATAAAAGAAGATATTAAGAGAAGAAAAAGTAGAAGCATCTGAGGAGAGGAAGTAGGGATATCTATTATACATGACTTTTTCAAAAGGTTAACCGAAAGGACATAATAAGAAATGGATGATAGCCAGAGTAGATGGATGTAGTAACAGTTTTTTTGAGGATGGGGAGGATGAGCATATTTGTAAGCAATAAGAAAGCAGCCTGTAGAGAGGGAGAGATGGGAGATAAGTTAGAAAGTGGAAATGATAAAAGAGTCCAATATAATAGAGATGAGATGGGAGTAGGATGATTTGTATATATAAGGACTTTGCTTTGGCAAGGAGAAGGGCTGCCTCATCATATGACATAGGGCAAAGAAGGAAATTGTGGCAAAAGTCATCCAAGTGGCATGAGATAAGGAAAAGAGGGAGCTCTGAGTGAGTTGACCTTAATTTTTTCAGCAAAATATGAGGCAAAGTTTTGAGTGAAGAGAAAGTAGAAAAGGGACCTGTGGCAAAGTTTATGGAGGAATGAAGAGATTTGGAAGAGTTATGGTGGTAAGTGAGATAGAGAAGTATAAAAGGACTGAGTAACAGCAATGAGAGCATAGTTGAGGTAATGTAGCATAAATTTGTAGTGAACTCATTTGGTATGGGAAATATCCTGTAGTCCATCAGAGCAAAGGGAGCAGTTGGTAAGAGTGATCTTACAGGTAAGGTTTGGCAGCTCAGTAATATTTAAAAAAAAAAAAAAAAGTGGGTGGGTAGGGAGACAGGAAAATCAAGGGACGACAATGGCCAGTACAGGAGTAAACTAAGAGAAAACAGAGAGATCAAGGAATAGAAGGTTTTGATGTGGCCAAAGTGTTCCTTAACCTTAAACTTCATGAAGATAAATAATATGTAATATGTATATATTCCTATCAAAGATAGAAAAGGGACAGCTTGTGAAGTGCTGGAAATGCTTGATTAAGTAGGCAATGGAACATAGTCACTTTAAAAATCATTTGATCACTGAATGAAAGATGGAGTGGAAAGAAACTTGAAATAAAGAGACCAGTTAGAACTATTAGAATAGTTGAAGGGGGAGATGATGGGTTCCTAATCTGTGGAGTTAAGTATATGAGTGGAAAAAGGGGGACACATATGAAAAATGTTGTAGAGTTAGAAATAATTATATGAAAAATGTCATAGAAGTTAGAAATAATTGTTATTTTATGCAAAACTCTTCATTATCTTCTCCCAAACTCACCCCTTTCTGAACTTAACTATTTTTGTCCAGGGCAAATGCAACTTTCTTGTTACCTTTGGTCAATTGACATTTATTTCTACCTATACGACATTTTTCACATGTGATCCTTTCTTCACTCCATAGCCATCCCCCTCTCCCTCTGTTAGTTTGTGACCCGTATTTTTCACCTTGGGATTAGAGCATTTTTAGTAAACATAAGCAACCAATTTTTGTTTTTATCTCAGAAGTCATCTAAAATGGTAAGCCCCTAAAAAAAAAAATCAGTTTTTAGACACATTTCTAAACTATTTTTTTTAAGCTTCTTATTTTTCTTTGAGCTTATATCTCCAACGTGTGGGTAAAATGCAAAGATATTACTTCTAAATTTATCTCACACTTGGAACTATGTAGCATCATCTTTAATTAAAAAAAAATTCATAAAGCACTCATTATGTACAGGGTGAACTATGCTAAGCATTGGAAATGTAGAGAGGTATCATATTTTCCCTGCTCTTGAGGAGCTTACTGATTCTGATTTGGAAGCTGGGACATAGACATACATCAAAAGATAAATAATAATACAAGGCAGTTTAGGCTAAAGGACAAAAAAGTGACACAGACAGTAATTGCTATTGGAGTTAAAGAAAGAAAGAATAGGGTAAGTTAAGCTGTTCAATGAACATTGGTCTCCTAGAAGAGGGAGGATTATAGAACTTGAAGTGGGCTTTGAGTAGAATTAAGTTAAGGGAACAAAACCCTTGAAGGATTGAAAATAATGTGAACAAATTCCAATAAACTCAGTCTGCCTAATGTAAAAAGAGGTTTTGTAAAAAGAAGTGGACAAGATTAGAGGGATGGATGGATAGGGTGGCAAAATGTTAAGTGTCTCAGTTCATCATATTTGTTCGTTGTAGCTAACATTTACATAGTTTTAAGGTTTACTTGGTTCTGGGAACCCTCGAACTTTCTTGTGTAGTCTCTTGATTTTTCTTTTGGAGGAGTTTGTTTTTTACTCTGAACCTGTGCTTTCATTAGAATAGGTAACTCTTGGGGCAGCCTTCTTTTTTATTTATTTATTTGTTTGTTTTTGCTGAGGCAATTGGGGTTAAGTGACTTGCCCGGGATCACATAGCTAGGAAGCATTAAGTGTCTGAGGTCAGATTTTTAACTCTGGTTCTCCTGACTTCAGGGCTGATGCTCTATCCACTGTGCCACCTAGCTGCCCTCTAAGTTCAAATCAAATGTGTGACCATGGGCAAGTAACCACTTCACTAAAATTCACTTCCTTCATTCATAAAATGTAGTTTATTTTGTGTTTTATTCTATTGTGTTGTAAAATATTAGGATCACAACCTGAATTTCTATGATATGGGAAGAGATTTCAGATTATGATTTCAAAAGTCTTCTTGCCCTTCCTATCAGATAGTGGTTATGCCAATTCAATAATGTAGAATTTGTTATTTCTCTTTTTCTCATCTTACCCCTCTACATATATTGACCTGCTACCTTGGAAAACTAATCTTCCTGACAGCAGAGTACATGCATGCTAGAAAACAAATTTTATTGTAAAACTAGTCAGTTTATTAAGCTATGGGGAATCTGAGATCAATTTAAAAGGCAGTGATCAAGAGCAGAATCCCTACGAAAATTAAGCTGCTGCTTCTTGCAAAAAGAATGCTAACTACTCTTACTAATTTATATGATCTCAGGTATACTTTACTTTGGTCTAATTTGTATAATCAATTCATTGGATTAGATGATCTCTAAGATTAGATCAACTTTTGTAGTATGAATATCCTTATGATTCTAGGAATTTGTTGGTGGATTTTTTTTTTAAACAAGAGAATTAAAATATGACTTTATCCCATTAAAAGGACTTGTAAAGACAATAATAAAATAAACAGTAACACTAAAAAACACTTGAATTTGTATTGTAACTTAATGTATTATAGTGAACAGACTTAGGCCAGGTTTTATTTTCATTACACATACTGCAATACCTTATTCAGTGGGCTAAGTTTATCAGAGCAGGTGGATAATTTCTGTTTCTGTTCAAGAGGGAAGATGAATTGTGCTGATGAGCCACCAGGAGTCAGGGACAACCAAGCTTCATAAGGAGAGGGACATACTAGCCTATGTCAAATACAGAGCAGAGCAAAGCTCCCATATTGACCAATAGTGGATCATATCCATCAGTAGTGCACTAGTCTCCTGGGCAAGACAGAGAGACCTGATCTCAATAACACATCAGCAGCAGCAGAAAAATAAGGAAATACAGCTTCTTCCTTTCTAAAGAAAAGGAAATACCACCAGTGTGGAATTAGGTATATTCTAAAAGATGCAGTTTTCTTTATCAGTTAGCTTTGGTTAAATAGTATTGTAGAAGTTGAGAGTCATTATAAGAAAATAAGAAATAGAAATAGATAACAGCAAACAAGGAGTCTGTAAATTAAGGGGAAATGATTAAAGTGGAAAAAATAAGATACAACAATAAAATTTCAGAAAATAAAATGACTCATTGATACTGTTCCTTGTAAGTTTACTAGAAGCCTGCCTATAAAAAATAATAAGTTGAAATGATTTGTTTTTTTATTTTACAGGAGCAAATATTCTTCGAGATTCAGCAGGAAATGTGAAACTAGGGGATTTTGGTGCCAGTAAACGACTTCAGACAATCTGTCTGTCTGGTACAGGAATGAAGTCTGTCACAGGCACGCCATACTGGATGAGTCCTGAAGTTATCAGTGGGGAAGGTTATGGCCGAAAAGCAGATATTTGGTAGGTTTTTTTATAAGCTAGATTTTAATGAGTTGTTACTTCTTTTTCCATCTGTCTACCAACAAAACAAAGTTAGTAAAACTCAGTTTAAATTCTTTTGTCCTGGGATGGCTAGGTGGTACAGTGAATAGAACACTGGCTTTAGAGTTAGGAGGATCTGAATTCAAATCGAACCTTAGATGTTGTGTGACCCTAAACAAGTCGTTTAATCCTAATTACCTCCCTCCTTCCCCCAAAATAGGATATTCTTAGATACTGTAACTTCTAGAAATATTTGCTTTTTAATTCTACCTCTGCCAAATAATTCTATGTCCAAAAAAATGTATTAAAAGATTGAAGGTTTTTGCTTTAGAAATATGATGAATCTACTCATGCATAATTTTTCCCTCCATGTTTCCCTATTTTCACATATTATGGAGGTATTTAAGTATTTTGTTATAAGATTCTTAGAAGATAAAGGGAGAAAAGTGACTAATTTGACCATACTTGAAAAAATCTCTTGCCTACCATTTGTGTATAAGAACTATCCTTGACATTGAAAAATTAACCTATGTTTATGCTATTAAAGAAAATTAGCTGTCTGGTAGAAATGGCTTTATTTTTAACTAATTTTTTTTTCAATTAAGCATTTATTTTCTCCCCCTTCTATGTCTCCTGTTCTTATAGAAGAAAGAAAACAAGAAAAGCAAACCCCTGTAATAAATATGCACAATCACACAAAAATTTCCTCATTAGCTGTGGCCAAATGCTTCACACTTTGAGTGGTAGGAATTATTTATTGACTTAAGTGAGTGTGGCATTTCTAACACTTCTAAATTTCTTAAAACTCCATTTCTAATTGTCCTCCCATTTTTGATCATAAAATCAGAGATCTAGAGCTAGAAGGGGCCTGAGAGGCCATGTGGTTAAATTCTCGCATTTGAGATGGAGAAAAGAAGGCCAAGCTAAGTGGCTGGTACTGACCGCATGGAGAACTCCTGGTGGGGTGTACTAGAGAATATAGTGGCATTATAGGGAAACATTAAATGACAAGACATGAGGATTACATCATACCAATCATTCTAAGAAGTAGACTAGTTTCCCTGAAGCTTAGCTTTTAAGGAATCTTTCCCTTTTTTCTGCTAACAAATTCCATGACCAATATTAAGTGCTATGATACAACATAAAATTATCTTCATCTAATTTGTATCTAGAAAGGATTATAGTAGACATTTGTTTTCTAAAGGGTTTAGAGTCAGAGGAGTATTTTGTTAGGCTGAACTCTCAAGCTTACAATCTAATGGGAGAGACAGATAATTATGGTTCAAACAAGATATATATAGAGATATGATAAATTGGGTATACTGTTGGGGGGAGTCATTAAAATTAAAGAGGCTTCTTGTAGAATGTACCTTTCTGCTGAGATGTGAAGGAAATCCGAGAAACTTTGAGGCAGAGATGAGCAAGGAGAGCATACCTGATGTGGAAGATAGCCATCAAAATACTCAGAGTTGGTAGATGAAGCTTCTTATTTGAGGAACAACAAGGCCAATGTCACTAAGAATATCTAATGGGAAATTAGGTATAAAACTGAAAAGATAGGAAAGACCCCCTTTTTAGAGGTTTTTGAAAGCCTTATAGAAAATTTTATATTTGATCCTGAAGATAATAGGGAGTCACTGGAGTTTATTGAATTGGGAATGGGGGTGAGATATGGTCAGGCCTGTGTTTTAGGAAAATCATTTTGACAGCTGAGTGAAAATAGTCTGGAGTGAGGAGAGACTTGAGGGCAGTCATAAGCATAAGACTATTTCAGTAGTTCAGGCATGAAATGATGAGAGTCTACATTGGGATGGTATTGGTGACAGAGTAAAGAAGAAGGCATATACAAGGGATATTGTTAAGATAGAAACAACAGAACTTAACCACTAATTGGAAGGGCAGAGCTAAGTTGAGTATAACACTTAGATTATGAACATGGGTAATTAAAAGGATCATAGTATCTAAACAGTAAGAAGGAAGTTAAAAAGAGGGCAAGGGAAAAAAGGACTACTAAGTTCACTTTTGAACATGTTGAATTTGATGTCTATATGAGACATCCAGTTTAAGATGTCTAAAAAAAAATATGAAAGTGGAGAATAGGAGAGAGATTGGAGCTGGACATGTAGATTTGAGAATCAATTGCATAGAGATGGTAACTGATGAAAGCACCAAATGCAGTAATACAGAGGGAAGAGAGTCTAGGATAGAACTTGGAAAGACCCCCATGGTTTGTGGGCATGGCTTAGATGAAGATCCAGCAAAAGAGAAAGAAGATGAGATGAAATAAGTGGGAGCAGAATTAGGAGTCACAAAATGCTAGCGAGAAGTAGAATATCAAGGAGAAAAAGAATGATTGACAGGAGAAAAATAGAGAGAAGTCCATTAGATTTAGTCTTTAAGGGATCACTTACAATTAGATAGAAAATAGTTAATGCAGATTAGCTTGGTCTGTTATTTAAAAAATAAGAGTTCTAAATGAAAATATAATTTTCTCCAGCTGAAATCATCTCTTGTTCACATCTTAACTCTTCCATGAAGCTTTCTCAGATCCTCCCTTTGCCAAATCAAAGGTGTTCCTTTCTTCTTACAGCACTTTGTATCTTTTATGCACATTCATACACTTTTATTATACCAATTTACATAGGTATCTATAAACTCCTTAAAAGAAGAGATCATATCTTATTTAGCTTCATAACTTTCTTAGCACCTAGTACAGTGAGTTTTCAATATATATTAACTGAACTAAATATAAATAACATTTAAGTCAAGTGGTATAATTAATCATTATTTAAAGGCACATTTTAATACCCATGTATATTTCCTATGTGTTTTAGAGAAAATATTCTAAATACAAATCAAGTTATAGTTGGTTTTAACATATAGGCTTATTGTTGTTTTTAACTTTAAATATGTTGTAGTTCTTTCAGGCTATGCACTCTGTCTAAATAATCAATTTTTCCTCTTTTTTTAGGAGTGTGGGCTGTACTGTGGTAGAAATGCTAACTGAGAAACCACCTTGGGCTGAGTTTGAAGCAATGGCTGCCATATTTAAAATTGCTACTCAGCCAACCAATCCAAAGCTGCCACCTCATGCTTCAGACCATAGCCGAGATTTCCTCAAGCGGATTTTTGTAGAGGCCAAATTGAGACCATCAGCTGATGAACTCTTAAGGCACATGTTTGCGCATTACCACTAGCACTCAGTGCTAGTCAGTGCCTCTACCTAGCTCAGATCTACTGCTTCTACCGTCTCTCTGACTGCACTTTTTTCTTTTTATAAAGAGAGAGAAAGAAAAAAGAGGAAAGAAAAAAGAGGGAAAATATTCCTCTTGATTCTTGGTTTAATTAACTTGTCTAAAAATAATCTCACATTTTTTTATATTTGAAAACTCCCATATCAGGACTTGAAAGTTTTTTTTTTTAATAATGTACTGATGTGATTCTCAGAGATAAAGCACTTTAGTACATATTCATCATTATTTAAAAAAAAAAAAAAGCAACAAAAAGAGACTGTAAAATTCTTAAGGATTAGATAGCCTTTTTTCATATTCCTGACACATTTTTAGTGAAGGGAGATGAAAAATGATAAATAAAATTACTTCTTATTTCCATTATTTAGTGATAGTAGTTAAAATAGATCCGCACGCCTGGGGTTGGACCTCAGAATAGATTAGATTATTGATAGACTTAAATCATATAGACTTCATCATGAGTGTGTATGCCTCACTATGTCTTAGCTTCTGTCTGCCTCTACTTTTGCTGAAAAGACCACATCTTGAAGTAAAATATAAATTTCTAAGAGATGTGTTTACTATCATATTTAACTGCTAGAGAGCCAGAATTATAGGTAAATCCACTATAATAGATCCATCTTTCTGGAGAAACAAGCTTAAGGGAAAAAGCCTTCTAGTGAAAAATGAACTCACTACTATATTTTTAAACATATATGGAAAGTCAGCAAGAAATTCTGTTCAAAGCAAAATGTAAGAGAAAAAAGTTTTTCTTAAATGATGTGAATAGATCAAATTGTAGGAGACATACAATGAATATCAACAGTAATAGTAAAAGGAAAAAACTGTTCAGTATTTTCTGTTGTACTTTGAGGGGGAAGAGATGCCCAACTAATTGAAAATAGAGGGGAACTAAATACAATCAAAAACATGTATACATTCTTCCTTTCTATAGCTCCCATTTCTTTGTAAATACCTTCTAGCCTAGGAGAACCCATGCTTTGAAAGGTATTGTTTTAGCAGAAAATGAAAATCATGCCTTCGTGGCATGTAAAGAGCAATTAGCTATTTGGGGAAGAAAAAAGCATATAATCTCAAGGGGTATATAATTGTGAACCTAAAAACAACAATTGAAAAAGATTGGCTGCAAAAAAGATAATATCTGAAATTCAAGAAACATCCATAAATTCAGCACAAGGATTGTCTATAGCATTTATCACTATTTTAGAACAAGGGATAAAATGTCCCAGAAAAATAGAAATCCTTTTTTTTCCAGCTGCACATTGCATCAGAATCACTAATCATTCAGTGACAAAAGTAAAATAGAATTGATCGAAACTTGTATTCTATCTTCCAACCTCAGATGTGAAGAAAATAAAATGTAATGTTTTCCATTTATCATGAAGGACCAAGAAATTCCACACCTTTGTAGTGATGGAAGATGTGACTTTCTCTCTGAGAACAAGAAATGGAATGTGAACTTTTTTTTTTAGGCCCCATGGTAAAATGAAAAATAAGGAAGATTTCAGTAACTTGGCTACTCATCTTTCTTATGTATGGGAAGGAAAAAAATACTCCCTACCTCAAGGTTTTTGAATTTGATTATTCACATGGGACGCATGTAAGTAGTTGTATTATTTCTGCTAATGAGGTATTTTTTTAAGGATTCTTAGAAAAAAAATTTTTTTCTGAAACCAGTTTAATACATGTGGGTACAATGAATGCAAGACTCCCATATAGCTTACTGAGCAGGATTATTTGCAGTTGATGTTCTCAGGAAAAAAAAAAAAGGTAAATTGCCAAAACTCCTTTTTTTGTTAAGAAAATCAGCAGAAGTAGTTAGCAGAAGCTAAAGAAAATGCAAAATATGCAGACAATGTTGATGATTATTCTGAGAATTCATAAATTGGGGAGAAGAGGAAAAAGGAAGTAGAATGTGCTGGCTTAGTTCAGTATGTGCCAGAAACATAAACCCCAAGTGTGTGGATCTATTATAATCTATCTATCTTTGATGAGAAGTTCAATCTCTTCCACTTAAGCACTATCATAACATGGACCAGTGAACTTTTCTTTTGTCTCCTTTTATTGTGATTTCCCTTTGTTTCATTTTTGGTCTGTCAGGGTAACCAGCAGTGCGAAGTATGGGACAGATGGCTTTTAAATAGAAATCCTGGGAGACTGTGTGACAGTAACAACAAAAAAACCTTATGGTATTCTATGTGTTCTCTTGTCTCCTTGTCCTGGGCTAAAAACTAAAAAATTAAGCATCTAGTTGGGGGGTGGGGTTGGGGAGAAGCCCTTCTTTTCTACTGCTGCAGAGGACCTTTGCTTTATAAGCAAAAAAAATAATAATAATAGTAATTTTTTTTATTAAGAGCTGGATATAGGTGGGGGAGGGAAGGGAATATGCTTTATGTAAAGATTGTTTTAAAAATATACATAGTTTACATAGGTATCCTATAAAACATGTATCTGAATTTATTGATTTTAAATAGGTCTGAAGGTACCAAAAACCAAGCTGAAAATAAGCAAATGTGGAGCCATTGGTTTAAAAAAAAAAAAAATACCCAGTGGTAGCTGGAAAATTAAAAGAGAGAGAGAGAGAGAGAACCAAAAAAAGAATTTGAAAGGAAGAGCCTATATCAGGTGTAACTACAGCGCTGCAAAATCTAATGTTGTTTCTTCCTGTTAAGATTATGATGTGGGGCGGCAAATTAAATTGCACTCTCTGAAGGTTGGATTTTTTTCAGAAATTAGTCTCTGATTTTATCCTATTTTTAAATGCACAACTCTTTTCTATACTATAATGTTTCTTTGCTGCAGCTGGAAAACAAAAATTACTTGGACTGCTGCTTTTGTGCCTTTAAAAAATGCATTCTGTCTTGGCAATGGCAGATATGTTTGGTGCTGGAGAAGGTTCACTTGCAGTCTTTCATATGCTTTCCAGGATATCTAGCTCTTCCTATTTATATCACATATATGTTTGTGTGTATGTGTGTGTGTATGTGTGTGTAGGCATGTGTATGCACACACACATACAATATAAATAAAATTAGGCTGTGAGAATATTGATGTTATAACTTTGCCCTGAACTAAATTTAGGACTCCTGTGCTGCAGGTATAATGTCCTGAGTAAGAATGTCACAAAATAAGAAAAAATTGTATGAGCTATATTAGTTACTATTAAATATACCCAGATATCTTTAACATTTAAAAGGCAGCATATTTAGGTCTCATTTTCAGTATGACCTCTCAGAATTTCAGTAAAGCTTTCAATTATTGAATTTTTATTTTAAACAGAGACTACTACATAAGGCATTTTTTAGAACCTTTTCATTTATAACTTCAGTTATAAAATGCTAATACAAATGGAGAATTAGAAAACAATAAAAACAGATATTTCATAATAAACTGAGTTGGGCAAGTGAAATACTCTCATCTTCATGACAAATCCTATATAAGGGAAGATTACTGTTTCATTTTTTTTCTGTACGGCTCTCTATTATCAAATTTTCAAGTAGTCAGTGGAATTTTCTTTTAATCTAAACAGTATAGCTAGGTCCTCTCTCAATACTTTGAAAAGATCCTTAAAATCTCACACAATATGTCTTACCTACCTACAGTCTTGGTTAGTTGAATTATTTTTCAGTCATGTCTAACCCTTGGTGACCCATTTGGTTTTTTTTGTTTTTTGTTTTTTGTTTTTGGCAAAGATAGTGAAGTGTTTGCCATTTCCTTTTCCAGCTCATTTGATAGATGAGGAAACTTAGGCAAACAGGGTTAAACGACTTATCCAGAGTCATACAACTAGTAAGTGTCTGAGATCAGATTTGAACTCAGGAAGATGAGTCTTCCTGACTTCAGGCCTGGTACTCTTTATCTACTGTGCCACATGGTTTTGGTTAATTTGTTAAAGTTTGTAGTTCTCACACATTGATTCATGCTGATGTGTTCAAATGTTTTTCATAGGATCATAGTTATAGGGTTAGAAAAAATTTCTATAATAAATGCCAATGCATATAAAATAGCCAAATCATAATTATAGGTGGGCAAAATCAGGATTCATTAGGCAATGAAATATTAGAATGGTAGAAATTGTTGCCTAGAGTTCTACCAGAAGGCATTGATTTCATTTTGATCTTGGAGATTATTGCTCCAATTAAAGTGGTTGTCATTAAGGATATTTAATTGTCTAATTTTATGTGGAAGGATCAATTTTATTCTTTCAGCCATTTCTTTTTAAATACATGGAATTAATCTGTGTTATGGTTTTTATTTATATTGATAGTCTTGGTTCTCCCCCCAAAAAACACATTTTAAATTGTGGGCAATTTTCTAAACTTAAAAATTAATCTGGATACAATTGCTAGAAACTGAGATTATTTGTGTCAAGAATTAGAGTGATAGAATTCCAGAGTTCAATCAGATCATACCAGTCCAAATTTATTTTTTTATAATATAAGTTCCATTAGGGCAAGGACCATATCTTTCTGATCTGTGTATTCCCCCTCATCACCTACCACCTAATAGGTACAATATATATTTGTTGAATAGAAGACTCTTTTATGATATACTTGACAGGCAACTGTTCATGCAGCCCAAGCTTAAATACATATAATAATTTAAAATAATTTATTTTTGAAAAAATAAGATTGGTTAGTTTTTCTTTTTTGAAAGCTTATTTCATCTAATGTTTTAAAATCTGAAATATTTGGAAGGAATTAAAAACTTAGTTCTCATTTTCTTTTATGTCAATGACCATTCAAATCACAAATCAGACATGCTCATAGTTTTCCAGAATTATAGAGCCACAGTTTATTTGGCCACAAAAATACAAATTGGTTTTTGCCCATGTTCCCTAATGCTTCCCTTCCCATATCTCTATATCCTCTCTTTTTACTATATTGCTAAGTAGGGAACACTAATTTTTGTAACATATACAACCAGCATTTCTCAGTATACTTAGAAAAACATACCAGAAAAATCAAGAAATAAGAAATTTAAAAAGAAATGGTTTCAGGAATATTACTTTTCAATTATGTTTGAACTTTTCTAGTCTTAAATAGATCATGGGTCACTGTTTATTTCCATGGCTGGGCTAAAGTTAATACTTTTACCTAAGAAGTAAAGTACTGTTAATGTTTTAAACAGTATCACTTAGAGAATTAAGAAGAGGGTTACAAACTGAACAGAGTAGATCACTATCATTCACTTACCAGGTATTTATTAAGCATCTATTATGTGTCAGGCACCTAATGTACTAGGTGTCAGAAAGAGAAGTACAAAGAATGAAAAATTTCCTACCCTTAAGTTTATATTCCTTATTCTTTGAAAATTGTGCATGTGCCATTAATTGGGTAGCTTACATGTCTATAAAGCAGAGGAAATTGGGATTACAGCATAGAGATCTAAATGTTTGGCTCCAAGATAATGCATTTTAGATTGAATTATTTAGTACCCCCCATTCTAACTATTAGAAAAATTTCATAAAAGAATATATTATAGTAATGGTATATGAGTAAAATTATCTTCATGTAGGAAAGTCAACTTATTTCTACAAATAATTGTAAAAGCACTAGTCTAAAAAAATACAAAGAGGTATTGAAAACTGCCAAATTCTGGATTCCTAAAAATGGATGATTTTTAGCCAGAGCTACTTGGACACATACTGTTGTGTAACCCTATGTAAG
Source organism: Antechinus flavipes (assembly GCF_016432865.1). Classification (NCBI taxonomy): domain Eukaryota; kingdom Metazoa; phylum Chordata; class Mammalia; order Dasyuromorphia; family Dasyuridae; genus Antechinus; species Antechinus flavipes. Next base: position 339,998,394 of record NC_067400.1, read on the forward strand.
TCACTAAACTTCAGTATCCAAGGCTAAGACTTGACTCTTGATTAAGACACTGAACAGGTGCTGATCAGCATTGGTAGAGGGAATATCTTTACTGGGAGTACTTTCCACCAGTGAAATCACATTTGATAGAAAAACTGTAAGACTTCATGTAGGCACCAAGTAGAAAATTAAAAGACGTATGTTCTTGTTGTAACTTTCACATTAATTCACTATTTCTTTTGCAAGTCAGTTTATCACTCTGGACTCCAGTTTTCTCATCTGTAAGAATGATGAAATTGGACCAGATGATTGATAAGCTCCTCTGTAGCTTTAATAGTTTTTGCTTTTCATTAGATTAAGTTATACATTGTCAGTGAACTCTCTGGAATAAAACATCCAAAACAAATTTACTAACTTATTCATAGTAGTTCATATAAGGAAATTTCCGTATGTTTTCAGCAGATTAGGGAAAATGACACAATGAAATCTTGTTCCCAGCTAGCTGAATTGTCATGGTAAATTTAAATGAACTGTTTTATCTGCAATAGAGTTCAAGAATTTATTTTATTTTTATTTATCTCATTTGTTAACCTTCTTTTAAAAATCTTACATTTTTGTTCACATTTTCCATATTTGCACATTTAAATTTAAATCCACATAGTATTTTTGTTAGTAAAAACAAAGGTATTAAAACCAGTAATGTCCCTGATGGCTAGTAACTTGGTTTATATTCATGATATGCATTGTCAAAATCACTTTAAACCAAAGCTTTTATAACCTCTGTAGACAGAGCCATACAAGTTGTTTCATAAATGATTAGCACACCTGTAAGGCCAACCAATAAGTTTTTGTATGTGAGACAAAACAGGTAGGTATTAGTGAAACTTCTCTTAGTCCATCCTTTTAGAGGATAATGTTTTATGTTTAGTCTTTGCACTTTGGATGTGCAGATTTTCTCCAGCATTTAAGGAACTTCACATATTTGGATCAACATTAGCTTACCTTAAGTAAAATTGCATTGACTTGATTAAAATATGCCTCAATTTCATGGAGTGCTCACTAGTGTCTTAAAATTTGTGAATTTGTGTTTCATTTGAGGGGCATTTCAGGCAAACTGTGAGGAAAAAAGGTTTATGGACTGATCTTGTGCCATAAATAAATATATTTCAGAATTTCTTAAAATCCCTTTTTATGTAACTTAAAAAATGATTCTGCATCTGAATTGATATGCAGAATTGATATAGAATCCCCATACAAGAATTCTAGAGAGACAACTACCGTTAACAAATGTAGCAAAAAGCACTTTTATTTATAAAAACTTTTTTTTAATGTAAACACCAATTGATGGTACTTCCAGTCACAATATGAGGGTAGGAGGAAAATGTTAACAAAATTATATATTGAGCTCTCTTAGAAAATTAGGCTTCAAAAGATGATTTTTGACTAGTTCTTGGTATGTTCTCATTTTTCCAAAGATTCCTATCCCTCCCCCTGCCTGAAAAAGAAAGCAGAAGGAAAAAAAATCAACATTTAAGGGGAGAGATATTAGGGTAAGACAGAGTGGTCCAAAGCCTTGCAATATCTTGTTCAAATACAAGTACAGCAGCTAAAAAGATAGGAATTGTTCATTCTCATAGTTATTTTTAATAAAATGTTTTAAAAGTATATGAGAGGTTTACATTTCCATTCACCTTGGTTTTTAAATTTTATGTCCTGTATTATTATATATAAAACAGTTAATACCAAAAAAAATGTCTAATGGCTGACATCTATTATTTTTCACATGATTCTTGTTTAGATATTGTAAATAAAAGTAAACTCACATAAGTTTTAAAGTAGACATAATTGTCACAAAAATATGAATACGCTTGTAAATTTACCCTTTGATCTAATGTACATTTTTAAATGTAATCATTATCTTCTAGGTATCTAATCTGTGTTTCTCTCTGTAAATGTTTCTAATCTCAGTTGAATGCTGGGCACAGTTTGTAATGTATGTACAAAGATGTTTTTTTTCTATCAATGTTGACTTTTTTGCACATTTTGGAGATGTTTAATTTGTACACTGATTTACTACTCTGACCAATAATTGTATAAGAGTGTATGAGAATCATGTATGAGTGCATTGTACTACTGTCTGTATGTTTAAAATTCTTTTGAAGTGTAGTTATCAGTAACTGTACTACTCTTGCTGATTTCAGTGGGATTTCTTGCTTTTAAAAAAAGTATAATTTGTGTATGGTCCTATCTTGGTTGAAGAACTCAGGAGTTCAACATTACTTTCTAATTCCATTATATATTCTAAAAGTCATTTCCTAGAGCATATGTGTAATTGTTTGCATCAGAGATGTGTGTATATGTGTGTATGAATATGTGTGTACATATATATATATATATATCCCAGTATTTCTTATTTCAGTTTCATTTATACATTTTTATGAAATTGTTTTTTAAGGGTACTATGTTTAGTTAGAATAAATATATAAAAGCTTTCTGAGAGATAATTTACTAGATAAATATATTTTCAGCTGGCTGATGTTCAGAAAATATTTTTTTAATTTTGTTTTTAATCATTCAAAATGTATTTGTATTTCCAAAATTGGTCACAAATTGTACTTAGAACTATGTTAAAACACTCTTGCAAGGAAAAACAGTGAATTCTCTTCTAAAGATTTTGTGATGTTTAAATTAGCAAAATGCTTCAATAAAGAAAATACACTGTCTCCATTAAAAACTAAAAGCAGCCTTTGAAGTCTCAGAGCTATGAAAAATTTAGAAAATGAAATCCATCTTGAAAAGATGTTTAGATGTTTGTATCTGCTAGCCTGTCCATTGTTGTTTTTGAATGTTTCCTCTTTTTTTCCTACAAAAATGGACATCCCCATTTCAAGTTATTCTTCACATTGGACAAGGTCAGAATGGGTCTTTGAAGTGATATATTGCTATATCGTGGTCCTTTGTATTTGAATTACTACAAATTGGTTTAGAAATGTCCTATCATGCTTTGACGTGGCTTTATTCTGTACTGTGTGTTTTAAGAAACTAGCAGAATAAGAATTGGAAATTGAATTTCCAATCTGATAACATTTATGTGATTAAAGAAAATCTGTATGTTTTTAATATACGGTACCAAGTAAAATTTCTCATGCCTAGGTATAAAGTGCACTGTTGAATGTCACTAAATCTGTAGTTTTAAAAGGAGCCGGTATACTCTTATTAGGTGAAGTACCTACCAAAGGTCTGGTACAGTGTGGTTTTTTTCCACATTTCATGCACATTTTGATTTTAACACATTCAAAATGGTGCTTGTAAAAATGTATAAAAATACTTTTGATTTTTAATTTCTATGTATTTGTTTTTATTTTCTTGCTGGTAAATGGCTTTTATTATTTTTTATTTTTTGTATCTATTGTAAAAGAAACCATGTTTATTTTGTTAGTGACCAATGACTTTGTTTATATGAAAATTTGTATATTGATGGTACACATCTTTGTTTAGGTTTATCATGCATGAGGACCTGAAAGAATTAGCACAATGAAAATTGCTTTTTCTTCCAAGGTAATTCATTTCTTGAAAGGTTATGGTACAAAGGCTTACTAAAAGTAACCTTCTGGACTATGGAATGAATATAAATGGCACTTTGAGTGTTTAATAAAAACAAATATTTATTTCCAATTTGTGTTTGATTTGATTAATCTTTTAGAGTATTTTATGATACATACTCAGACACAATTCAGGTCTATAACACATGACAGGGGGACTTCCACACACATTTTGATGTTCATTCACCCATCTTAATGTCACTTCTTCAGTCTTCTTGAGTTCTTTCCTTCTCAAGTTTCCATTTTACTCCATCTCAGCCACAGAGGGGATGGATACATCCTTGATCTCTATCAGTCATTTACAAGTATTTCACTTCCATGATTGTAATGTTTTTTGTTTCAGTTTTCTTGGGGTCTCTGGAAGCAGCCTTCATTTCATTTCAGTTCAGTAATCACCAGAAGGGAGCGAGGGGTTAAAGTCCAAATCCTTTATTATCTCTTTGCCTGATGCTGGGCAGCTTTCTGGAGAGCTTTTCAGTCTGGCCTTGGTCCTAGTGGGGGAAGTGCAGGAGGCCTGACCAGCCACCAGGAAGATTGAAAATGGAACTGAATTTCTCCCCTTGGTTCTGAGAGCTTAAACTCCTGCCTCCAGTCTTTTGTCTTCTCTGCCTCTGAGAGCTTCTCTTCTCTGGCTCTCAGTCCCTGCTTATATGCTGCAGTATGAACCAATCATTATTATCTCTAGGAAACCATTATTTGTTGTAAGATTAAATCAATCATACTGAACCATACTACATAACCATTGTCTCACCAATTCTACTTAGTTACTACCTTGTAAGAATCCTCTGTTTCAAAGTTCTGGCCCATAACACATAATCAAGAACTGTGAAACTATCATTTGACCTATCATTTCATCTTTATCTTGCCCTTCTTACTTTCTTCATTGAGCTCTAACCTTTTTATCCTCAATATTCTCTGAGTTGATTATTACTCTTGCTCTGACTTGGCTTTTCTTCCTTTCAAATCTCAACTTTCTAGTTAACCAGTTCAATTATTTTGTCCTTGAATCTTTTGCCCCCTTTTTCATGCGTAGCCAAACCCTAACCCCAGAGTACTTCTATTATTTTAACCGCTGCAGAAAGCAATGAGAGAAAGTTGCACAATTGAGCCAACTGGGTCCCACAGAAAATTACATTATCTAATAACTAGACTCCTTGTATAGTAAGGCAATGCTTTTGATCCTTCCTAATTTATTTTTTATCACACAGCCTATCACATCCCACACTACTCTTCTCATCTAAATATCTTACATCATACTTGGAAAATACTTGCCATTTACCATGGGCTTCCTCTTCCCCCCTTTTTCGTCTCAAAACCATTTGACTTTGGGGATGGGGACAGGGTATGGTGCAGAAGCAAGTGGGGGGATCCACATAAAACTGCATATAATGTTTATCAAAGTAATGTTATCAAAGTATCATGTTGATTTTGCAGAATTTTCCCTTTTTTAAAATAAAATCTTTGACATAAGGGATGTTTCTTGGAGGAGGGAAATTGGGGTATGCAGGAGAAATGTAGGCAATGCAAAAATAAAATTTTAAAACCATATTTTCCATTTTATCTGCTATTCCTATTTTTTAAAGAGATAGCCTTTTTTTTTTTTAGCCAAAGCCAATCCTCTTAAATATCCTTTTAATACCGTCTTTTACCATCTTCTGCAAACTATATATGCCCTCAAACATGGCTTCCTTTCTGCCTTTGTTTCTGGTCTTTCCTCTTCCCCCCTCCATCTCTGCCTCAATCTCATTTCACTTCTCCTTTATCTACAGATCTCTTTCCTTATATTTAACATCTCCTTTTCTCAGCCAAATTTCTAGCACTACTTCTACCACCTCTCTTTTCTCACATTTCAATCATATGAAGTCTGGTTTCTGATTTCATCACTCAATTGCAACTTTTCTCCAAAATTATCAGTGATTGTTTAGTGGCCAAATATATTGGCTTTTTCTCAGTCCTTATACCTCTTGACCTCTCTACAGTATCTAAAACAGGTGACTGTCCTCCCCAGATACTTTTTTTTTTAACCTTTTCCATTTCACATTTCAAGGAGTTGTTTTCTTTTTCCACTTTATCAAATCTTTTATTTAATGGGTTATATTCCTTTTCTAAACTCTTGCAGAGTTTTCCTTTCCCATTCTTCTAGATTTCTTTTTAGATCCTTTTTAATTTCTTCTAAGAGAGCCTTGTGTGGTAGGGACCAGATCATATACCCTTTTGGGGCTTCATCTGGAGACAATCTGCTCAGCGTTTGAAATCTGTTCTCTTTCACTATAGAAACTTGCCTTATAACCTGCTTTGCCTTTTTATTTTTTTTAAAAAATGTTGGGGTCTGCTTTTAGGGCAATGAAGGCTTTCCAAGGTTCCTTGACAGGCACCCCGAAGTGGCAGTGGCTGTGCTGGAATCGTGCTGAGTCACCCGGTGCTGGGTGGGTGTGGCCAGATCCTGTGAGACTCCTGGGCTTTGGGATACACGCTTTACCTTTTGTGTATATGTTGTTTGATAACTTCCCTGGTGATCTACTGGCTTGCAACCAGGGCAGAGTAGCCAATACTGTGGCAGAGTCCTCCACGTAGATTCCCCTCCCCGGGGAGACTGCCCCCCAACCCCAGCCTGCTCAGCATGCAAAAGCCTCTGTGCTCTGCCTGTGTGCTTGTGCCTGGCCACCTCCTCCTTTACCCTTGTGATCAAAACAGACCTTTTCTGGTGATCTTCGAAATTATCTTCTGTAGAGGGCCGGAACTCTGAAAAGGTATACTTGAATCTAGGTCAGCAAGATACTTACAGTTAAAACGTATACTTAGTACTTAGTACAATGGTGTAATGGTTGCCCATGCTCAGTGTGTTGTGATGTAATTGTACTGAGGTATTTAAGGGAGTCTCAGACACAGAAGACTCTCTCTCAGCCACAGCTCCTCCACAGACACAGAGAAGACTTGGGACTCCATCTTTGACTAGCTTTGTGGTAGCTCTCCTTTCTCCTTCACTCCTCCACTAAGACCAAGGATCGGGCTGATCCTGAGGTCCTCCAGAGAGCTAGTCCGGATATTACAATCTTCTGTTGGTAATTTGCTATACTCCCAATATTCGTGGGTTTTGCCAGTCTAATTTAGAGGCTAAATTTCATAAGTAGTGTGAGAGTAGCAGGAGAGCTCAGAAAGAAGCGTGTGTCCTCTTCGCCATCTTCTCTCTATTTTTATGACACAATTCTGTTAGATCTCCTCCATATTCTGTCCTGAACTCTCCTCCCTATGTTCATTTATGTTTACTTTAATGAGATTAAAGTATTGGAAAAATGCAAAAATTTTAACCATAAAATTTAGCAGGTGCTACCAAGAACCTCCATAATACTTTTTTGTGCCCTCCAAGTTGCATGCCAGTATTTTTTAAAGAATTAACAAATTTAATATGTCCCTTCAAGTTAAAAGGTACTTTTTAATTTTTTAAAGATTTTTTTTTGGTTTTCCATCACCATTTCCCAATATCGTTAGAGAATCATAAGCAAAGAATAAAAGAATAAAAAATAAAGGTGGACAAAAAAAGTTTAGGGAAATCAATACATCAATCATGTTCAATACTATAAGACTCTATAGCCACTCTTTCACATCCATATGCACCTATTTTTGCAAATAAAGCAGAGATTCTTTGGGTCCAAACATGGTCAATAAAATCATATGGTATTCAGCTTTTATTGTTCTTATTTTTATTTACATTGTAATCATGGATATTATTTTCTTGTTTTGCTCACTTAGCATCAGTTCATGTGTCTTCCCATGCTTCACTGTGTTCTTTATATTTATTCATCATGTCTTGAGTTTTCTTTGATCTCTGGTAATTTCATGCACTCAATTTCCCGCCAAGATGGCGGAGAGGAGGCACACAACTGTGTAAGCTCTGCGTTTTTCTCTCACTATCCATTTCATTATAAACATCTGAATTAATGCTTGACTGAAAAAAAACCCCCACAAATAGTTACCAAGAGAAGCCATCCTTGAGACTCGCCAGGAAAGGTCTGTTTTTGCGCGAGGGTGGGGACAGTTTTAGATCTGACTCAGGCTGCGGGCAGACAGGCAGTGGCAGCTAGAGCACGGAAGGCAGCTCACAGTCGAGCAGACTGGAGAGGGGGTGAGGCGTGATCGCAGCCGTCTCTGCGGGGAGAGCTTCGCTACAGGACTGGATACTTTCGCCCTGGCAGCAAGTCAGCAGCCCAGCAGAGAATCTAAAAACACCTGGGCAAAGAATACAACCCCAAACAGCTGGAGTCTCTCGGGACCTGGCCACCTCTCCCCCACAGTGTCTCAGCACGCTCTCAAGAGTCTCAGAGCGCAGGCGCAGCACAGCCATCACTGTCCTGTTAGGGCCTCACTACTGCCCCCCGCAGTCTGTAGAGGAAGCTTGGTAACACCACCCAGCCCCTCCCCCCTCCCAAAGAAAGCAGCCTCCATTCAAGGGTTTTTTTTCTTCTGTTTCTTTGATAGTTTGTCTTTGATTATTAGACAGAATGAGCAAAAAATTGAAGAAGACTTTAACCCTTGACAGCTTCTAATCAGATAGAGAGCAGACTCTAAATCCTGAGGAGACTAAAAACAGACAGTTTCCAGGTGAATCCCCAAAGGGGAAGATCATCTGTTCCTCAGCACAGATGAATCTCATGGAGGAAATTAAAAAGGGCTCTCACAAGGGAGCTAGAAGAAAAATGGGAAAAGGAGAGGGGGGCTTGGCAAAAGAGCCTGGAGAAGTCATCCCACTCATTTAAAGAGAGAGTGGATAAAGAAATAAAATCCTTGAAAAAAAAGGATTAGTGAACTGGAAACAGAAAACAGCTCTCTAAAAAACAAAACTGGCGAAATGGAAAAAAAATTCCATAGACCAAAAGAACTCAATGGGACAATTAGAAAAAAAAGATTTTAAAAGAGTGAGTGAAGAAAACACTTCATTAAAAATCAGAATCGAACAATTGGAATTGAATGACTCGAGGAGACAAGAAGAATCAATCAAGCAAATCCAAAAAAATCAAACAATGGAAAAGAATGCGAAATACCTTCTGGGGAAGACAACAGACCTGGAAAACAGATCCAGGAGAGACAATCTGAGAATCATTGGACTCCCAGAAAAGCATGATGAAAAAAAAGAGCCTGGACACTATTTTCCAGAAAATTATCAAAGAGAACTGCCCAGAAGTCATAGCAACAGAGGAAAAAATAAACATTGAAAGGATTCATCAATCACCCACTGAAAGGAATCCTAAAATCAAAACACCAAGGAATATAGTGGCCAAATGCCAGAACCCTCAGACGAAGGAAAAAATATTGCAAGCGGCTAGAAAAACCCAATTCAAGTATCAAGGAGCCACAATAAGGATCACCCAGGATCTGGCAGCATCCACATTAAAGGATCGAAGGGCCTGGACTATGATATCCCAAAAGGCTAAGGAACTTGGTATGCAACCAAAAATAACTTACCCAGCGAGAATGAGCATCTTTTTCCAGGGAAGAAGATGGACATTCAATGAAGTAAGCGAATTTCACCTATTTTTGATGAAAAAGCCAGAACTTAACAAAAAGTTTGATCTACAAATACAGAACTCAAGAGAAATCTAAAAAGGTAAAGATTAATCTTGGGAACTATATTTCGGCTATAAAGATGTATAAAGAATACATGTATACCTTGTTCTAGAAACTAGATGTGGAAAGGACATTGTACCAGGAAAAAGGGTAAAGTGGGGGTACTACATCTCATGAAGAGGCAAAGGAAACCTATTATATCTGAGAGAAAGAATGGAGGGGGATGAATATAGTGGGTACCTTACTGCCTTCAGAATTGGCTTTAAGAGAAGAAATTTAGACATATTCAATCTATGGTGAAACTTCTCCCACCTCATTGAAAAGTGAAAAGGGAAAAGTGAAAAGGGAAGAAATAAGCTAAGCGGAAGAGAATACGGAAACGGGGAGGGAAAGGGGTAAGATAGGGGGAGGAACTCTAAGGCGGGGGGAGGGATACTAAAAAAGGAGGGCTGTGAGAAGCAAGTGGTGCTCACAAGCTTAATACTGGGAAGGGGGGGAAGGGGGAAAGTAGGGAGAAAAGCATAAACCGGGGTTAACAAGATGGCAAGTAATACAGAATTGGTCATTTTAACCATAAATGTGAATGGGGTAAACTCCTCCATAAAGAGGAAGCGGTTAGCAGAATGGATTAAAAGCCAGAATCCTATAATATGTTGTTTACAGGAAACACACCTGAAGCGGGGAGATACATGCAGAGTAAAGGTAAAAGGTTGGAGCAAAATCTACTATGCTTCAGGTGAAGTCAAAAAAGCAGGGGTAGCCATCCTGATCTCAGATCAAGCTAAAGCAAAAATTGATCTAATTAAAAGAGATAAGGAAGGGCACTATATCTTGCTAAAGGGTAGCATGGATAATGAAGCAGTATCTATATTAAACATAGATGCACCAAGTGGTGTAGCATCTAAATTCTTAAAAGAGAAATTAAGAGAGCTGCAAGAAGAAATAGACAGCAAAACTATAATAGTGGGAGATCTCAACCTTGCACTCTCAGAATTAGATAAATCAAACCACAAAATAAATAAGAAGTCAAAGAGATAAATAGAATACTAGAAAAATTAGATATGATAGATCTCTGGAGAAAATATAATGGGGACAGAAAGGAGTACACCTTCTTTTCAGCAGTTCATGGAACTTATACAAAAATTGACCATATATTAGGACATAAAAACCTCAAACTCAAATGCAGTAAGGCAGAAATAGTAAATGCATCCTTTTCAGACCACGATGCAATGAAAATTACATTCAACAAAAAACCAGGGGAAAGTAGACCAAAAAATAATTGGAAACTAAATAATCTCATACTAAAGAATGATTGGGTGAAACATCAAATTATAGACATAATTAATAACTTCACCCAAGAAAATGATAATAATGAGACATCATACCAAAATGTATGGGGTGCAGCCAAAGCAGTAATAAGGGGAAATCTCATATCTCTAGAGGCCTATTTGTATAAAATAGAGAAAGAGAAGGTCAATGAATTGGGCTTGCAACTAAAAATGCTAGAAAAGGAACAAATTAAAAACCCCCAGTCAAACACTAAACTTGAAATTCTAAAAATAAAAGGAGAGATCAATAAAATTGAAAGTAAAAAAACTATTGAATTAATTAATAAAACTAAGAGTTGGTCCTATGAAAAAACCAACAAAATAGACAAACTCTTAGTAAATCTGATTAAAAAAAGGAAAGAGGAAAATCAAATTGTTAGTCTTAAAAATGAAAAGAGAGAACTCACCACTAACGAAGAGGAAATTAGAGCAATAATTAGGAGTTACTTTGCCCAACTTTATGCCAATAAATTCGACAACTTAAATGAAATAGAAGAATACCTCCAAAAATATAGCTTGCCTAAACTAACAGAGGAAGAAGTAAATATCCTAAACACTCCCATCTTAGAAAAAGAAATAGAACAAACTATCAATCAACTCCCTAAGAAAAAATCCCCAGGACCAGATGGATTTACATGTGAATTCTATCAAACATTTAAAGATCAATCAACCCCAATGCTAAATAAACTATTTGAAAAAATAGGGATTGAAGGAGTCCTACCAAACTCCTTTTATGACACAGACATGGTACTGATAACTAAACCAGGTAGGCTGAAAACAGAGAAAGAAAATTATAGACCAATCTCCCTAATGAATATTGATGCTAAAATCTTAAATAAGATATTAGCAAAAAGATTAAAGAAAATCATCCCCAGGATAATACACTATGATCAAGTAGGATTTATACCAGGAATGCAGGGCTGGTTCAATATTAGGAAAACTATTAGCATAATTGACTATATCAATAACCAAACAAACAAAAACCATATGATCATCTCAATAGATGCAGAAAAAGCATTTGATAAAATCCAACATCCATTCCTAATAAAAACACTTGAGAGTATAGGAATAAAAGGACTTTTCCTTAAAATAGTCAGGAGCATATATTTAAAACCTTCAGTAAGCATCATATGCAATGGGGAAAAACTGGAACCTTTCCCAGTAAGATCTGGAGTGAAGCAAGGTTGCCCACTATCACCATTATTATTCAATATTGTATTAGAAACACTAGCCTCTGCAATAAGAATTGAGAAAGAGATTAAAGGAATTAGAGTAGGCAATGAGGAAACCAAACTATCACTCTTTGCAGATGATATGATGGTATACCTAGAGAACCCCAGAGATTCTACTAAAAAGCTATTAGAAATAATTCATAATTTTAGCAAAGTAGCTGGCTACAAAATAAATCCCCATAAATCCTCAGCATTTTTATACACCACCAACAAAATCCAAGAGCAAGAGATACAAAGAGAAATTCCATTCAAAATAACTGTTGACAGCATAAAATATTTGGGAATCTACCTACCAAAGGAAAGTCAGGAATTATATGAGCAAAATTACAAAAAAGTTTCCACACAAATAAAGTCAGACTTAAATAATTGGAAAAATATTAAGTGCTCTTGGATAGGCCGAGTGAATATAATAAAGATGACAATACTCCCTAAACTAATCTATTTATTTAGTGCTATACCAATCAGACTTCCAAGAAAATATTTTAATGATCTAGAAAAAATAACAACAAAATTCATATGGAACAATAAAAAGTCGAGAATCTCAAGGGAATTAATGAAAAAAAAATCAAATGAAGGTGGTCTAGCTGTACCTGATCTAAAATTATATTATAAAGCAGCAGTCACCAAAACCATTTGGTATTGGCTAAGAAATAGATTAGTTGATCAGTGGAAAAGATTAGGTTCACAAGACAGAATAGTCAACTATAGCAATCTAGTGTTTGACAAACCCAAAGATCCTAACTTTTGGGATAAGAATTCATTATTTGATAAAAACAGCTGGGATAACTGGAAATTAGTATGGCAGAAATTAGGCAAGGACCCACACTTAACACCATATACCAAGATAAGATCAAAATGGGTCCATGACCTAGGCATAAAGAACGAGATTATAAATAAATTAGAAGAACATAGGATAGTTTATCTCTCAGACTTGTGGAGGAGAAAGAAATTTGTGACCAAAGATGAACTAGAGACCATTACTGATCACAAAATAGAAAATTTTGATTATATCAAATTAAAAAGCCTTTGTACAAACAGAACTAATGCAAACAAGATTAGAAAGGAAGCAACAAACTGGGAAAACATCTTTACAGTGAAAGGTTCTGATAAAGGCCTCATTTCCAAAATATATAGAGAACTGACCCTAATTTATAAGAAATCAAGCCATTCTCCAATTGATAAATGGTCAAAGGATATGAACAGACAATTTTCAGATGATGAAATTGACACTATTACCACTCATATGAAAGAGTGTTCCAAATCACTATGGTCCAAATCAGAGAAATGCAAATTGAGAAAACTCTAAGATACCACTACACACCTGTCAGATTGACTAAGATGACAGGAAAAAATAATGATGAATGTTGAAGGGGATGCGGGAAAACTGGGACATTGATACATTGTTGGTGGAGTTGTGAACGAATCCAACCATTCTGGAGAGCAATCTGGAATTATGCCCAAAAAGTTATCAAAATGTGCATACCCTTTGATCCAGCAGTGCTACTACTGGGCTTATACCCCAAAGAGATAATAAAGAAGGGAAAGGGACCTGTATGTGCCAAAATGTTTGTGGCAGCCCTATTTGTAGTGGCTAGAAACTGGAAAATGAATGGATGCCCATCAATTGGAGAATGGCTGGGTAAATTGTGGTATATGAATGTTATGGAATATTATTGTTCTGTAAGGAATGACCAGCAGGATGAATACAGAGAGGACTGGCGAGACTTACATGAACTGATGCTAAGTGAAATGAGCAGAACCAGGAGATCATTATACACTTCGACAACGATATTGTATGAGGATGTATTCTGATGGAAGTAGATTTCTTTGACAAAGAGACCTAACTGAGTTTCAATGGATAAATGATGGACAGAAGCAGCTACACCCAAAGAAAGAACACTGGGAAATGAATATGAACTATTTGCATTTTTTATTTTCTTCCCGAGTTATTTTTACCTTCTGAATCAAATTCTTCCTGTGCAACAAGAGAACTGTTCAGTTCTGCAAACATATATTGTATCTAGGATATACTGCAACATATCTAACATATAGGACTGCTTGCCATCTAGGGGAGGGGGTGGAGGGAGGGAGGGGAAAAATCGAAACAAAAGCGAGTGCAAGAGATAATGTTGTAAAAAATTTCCCTGGCATGGATTCTGTCAATATAAAGTTATTATTAAATAAAATTAAATTAAAAAAAATTTCATGCACTCAGATTTATCCTAAGTCTCTTCAGGATTCAGGGAGGCTCTTGTTGATCTCAGCTGGATGGACGAGTCTATAGATGATTCTTACTTCGTTTTTAGATTGGTGAGTTTCTAAGCTCCACTGAGATGTTTGTAGGAGGGATCTGGGCTCCTTTGTGCCTTAATTTCCCATAATCCTTCAAAAATTTTAAATAAACAATTTGAAAGATTGGTTCAAATCATTAGTCAAGAGAAATACTAAGCAAAAGGGTTCCAAGGTTCCAACTTGGACACAGCAAAACGACAAAAATTAGCAATAATCAATTTTGGAGTTGTGGGATGACAGGCATATATTATTGAAGTTGTATCAACAGGGAAAATACTAAAATAGAAGGGAACATATCAGGTTTTTGAAGCATCAGAAGTTAGTACAGTGTCAGGCCTATAGCAAGCATTTGATAAATACTTGCTGAATGACTGGAATTGCATATCAAAGTATAAAAAAGGCATTTAAACAGTCACAAGTAATATTTATGAGAATTTCATAACTTCCATCCTGTATTGAAATTGCCTAGAGAGAACAAATTATAATCTTTATGTGTGCTAAATTGAATGAATGAATGTAAATTTGGAAGAAATAGTGTTTTGTAAGCCTAAATTATTGTTGCATCTGTCAATTCAGTAATCTGTTTTCTTCTCCTTAAATCTTCCTGGATGCCTTTTGAAAATCAGAGTATCATAGAACTGAAAAACACCTTGGAGGTCATGTAGTCCAAATAAGAATGTCAAGTAACTTGCCCCAGATTATAAGTAATAGAAATTCAAATCCTATATTCTCTCATCACTGAATTTTCTTTCCACTAGAGCCCCTGGAATTCTTTACCTTTTTTGGATGAGGGAGTCCTGTGTCAATCTGGTACGGCCTTACTCAGTATTTTTAAATGTATAAAACAGAATTAATAGGACTACAAAGGAAATCGATTATAGTGAAAATGCAGTAACTTTTTCCCATTCAAGATCATGGCTTCCTTTCCCAAATTCTCTCTGATCTCCAAGTTAAGAACTTCTGCAGTAAATTAATGCTGCCAATTTACTCTCTACTTTTACTCCAGTTTCTGGAATGCCCATTCCTATTCTTCTCAAAACTAAGCCCAAAATTATTTCAAACCCAGACTTCCCAAATTCCTGGACTTCTATAAGCCTAGCATTCTATTTAACAGGTATACTTTCTGTTCTGGCCTACTCTGCAGCTTATCTGAGCCTATATTCTTCCTTTATCAGTTTTTCAAAATTAGAAATGCAGTAACGTCAAAAAACAATCAAACAGATGGAATAAGGAATGCAGTAATGCTTGAAATTATGTCCTCTATATGTCCCAGTGACACTGGCTTCCTTTCTGTTTCTTGAACACAACAGCCAATTTCTCAATTTTGTGTGTGATCACTGGATTTCCTCTATACATGAAACTCTTTTCTTCCTTACCTCTTCCTCCTGGATCTCCTGCCTTCTTTCAAGCATCAACTGAAGTAAAACCTTCTGTAGGAAACTTTTTCAGTTCTCAATTTTAATTTCTTTTCTCTGAGTCTATCTTCAATTTATCTTTGAAGTGTCTTATTTGTACACCATTTGCATATTGTCTTTCCTATTAAACTGTGACATTCTTGAGAGTAAAGAATGCCCCTTTGCCTTTGTATTCACGGTACCCTAAATTCGCCCTTCATTAACTTGACCCCTTCCTATTTTTCCAGTCTTCTTTCACCTTCAGACATTATGGTTCAGTGGCACTGACTTCTCAGCTGTTCCTTTCACACCAGTTCTATTTCTGTGCATTTTCAGCATCTGATTCCTCATGCCTAGAATTCACTCCTTTTCCCTACCTCTTACCCTCCCAAGCTTCCTTCAGGTCTTAAATACCTGGTGGTGGACCATTGCTGACCCAGTCATTTTGACTTTTGTGTTACCACTGGATTGATGACTAAAGAGAATGAGACTGATGAATTTATATAACTCCGGGTCACTTAAATCTAAATCACTTTTGAATCAAAATATCACCCTCCTGATGTAATTATCTTCCAGAAGGAAGGATGAACAACTATCCTACCTTCTATAAAACCCTTTTCCAATCCTTTCTAATGTTTGTGCCCTCCCTCTGTTGATCTCCAATTTATTTTATATATCTCTGTGTAAGTTTTGCAGATATTGAGGTTTTTTTAATTCTTTTATTTGGTATGTTGTCTCTTCCTTTCCCTTTTCTCCCCCCTCCCCCCGCTAGATTTAGTTCTTTGAAAGCAAGGGCTATCTTCTGAAACTACTTCTTTTATTTTTCCTAGAATATTCCATCACGTTCTTATACTTTAACTTGTTCAGCCATTTCTTAAATGATGATCGTTCCCTCAATTTCCATGTCTAAAATGTATATTAAGGTATGAAAAAGTGTCTAAGCCAAACTTTTTGGTCCCCAGGCCACCAATGAGGATAATCGACTAACTGTGGTTGAGGGTAGTCAATTAACAAGGAATAATTGATTAAGCGCCTAATAAGCGCCACACAAGAAGGCAAGAGAAAGACTGGACCAAGGTATGAAAAAGAACGGATCACGTATCTAGGAGGAATTCCAAAAAGATTGAACTTCCGGGTTATGTCACATCTTTGGCTCCGCCCATGATCGACCACGACCTCGGGGTCCCACTCGCACCACTTTCCCCTCTTGAGAGGCGGGACTTCCTGTTGCTTAGGCGGAAGCTTTTTAAGTCGCAAGCGCTTAGTTGCAGACTGGGACTTGGAGTTGCTTCACTTTCCTCCGGGTCTCGGAAACATCGTTACCGGCACAAGTCTCCCGGCGTCGTCGTTGTTGTCGCTGCCGCCGCCTCTGCTGCCGACTTAGTTCCCAGCATGGGCAAGAAGGATAAATCCGACCGCGGTGAGACTGAAGGGAAGGGAAGGGGAGGCCATGAACCCCATCCCAAGGCAACTCATACCCTTCCAGGCTTCCCGGGAGTCCTTTTTCCCCTAGAGGAAGGCGTCCCCCAAGCCACCCTCCTGGGCCCCGTCCTCCCCTTCTCCTCAGGCTCTGGGCCCCGGCTGTGGCTGTCTCTCCCTTCTGTACACCTACTCTCCTAATTATCTCATCAGCCCCACCAGTGTCCCAAAGCTTGCGCAGTTTAAGGCTGCACTAAGATTTCTTGGCACACCCTTTACCGCCAGTCCCGCATCGCCAAGATGCCAATTTTGAACTGGATGTCCCATAACCATCTTAAACACATTATGCCCAAAATAAAACTCATTTTTTTCCTCCACCCATTTATCTTTTAAATCAAAAATACCTCCTCCTTTTAAGTCACTCTAGTTCCCTAACCTGCCTTTATCCTCCATTACTCATTTACCTCACACATCCAGTTAGTTGCCACCTTCACAAAATCTTTTATATTTGTCCCTTACCCTAGGTCCACTACCTTAGTTCAAGTTCCCATCACCTCTGGCCATTTAATTGGTCTCTTTGTATCCAGATTCTCCCTTCTCTAATCCATCCTTCACAGAGCTGCCAAAGTAAATTTCCTAAAACACACTTTTGACTAAGTCATTCTTTTTTTCAGTAAACTCCAGGGACTCTTCATTATCTCTAAGAGTTCACAATATGCCTTTCCAGCTTTTATTAAACCATTGTCCGCTCCACACACTCAGTGGTCCACGCAATCTAGTCTACTTCCCGTTCCTTTGTACCTTGTCTTTCCTGGTGTCTGTACCCTGCCTTCACCTGCCTCTTAGAATGTCTAGCGTTCTTCAAGACAGTTCAAGTACTACTACCATAAATAAGCCTTTACTGATTCTCCCAGGTACTAGTACCATCTTCATACCCCAACAAGCTTGTGTCTGTTGTGCATGTTATACACATGTCATGTATATTCCTGTATATGTGTATTTCTTCCCATATATCTCTGAGGATAGGTTTTGTCTTTGTATCCCCAAATTATAGCCTAGTTCCTAGAACTAGAGACAATAAGAAATAGACGATAAAGACAATAAGAAAATGTTGATGAGAGAAAGAAACAAGAGGTCAACTCTCAAACTGAAATAGAGAATATGTTTTTTCTGAAATCAATCAACCAATTCTCAAGTATTTGCTTATTGCTTACTTTGTGCAAGGTACTTTTTGATTGGGGAGTTCCAACCTCATGTGTGTTTAACAAACATTTATTAAATGTCTCATTATGTCTTGAGGAACTGTGCTCTAGGGATGCAAAAATCAGTGCATTCAAGAAATTTACAATTTAATACAATAGGAGCAGTAAATATAAATAGCTGTGATATACAAGTAAGTAAGTGTGCTAAGAACAGGTCAAAGCAAAGAGCTGTGAGAAATTTAAGAAAGCTTACATGTATTTTCCCTGTTGCTTTATTCTGGAATTACAGGCCATATATTGGCATGGGGTCAATGGATAGTTATGATGATTCATTGTTAATCAAGCTGTATCTTTGGGTCCCTGTACCCTAAATGTCAAATGTCAGCCTTGCCAAATATTGGAATATGCCTTATTCAATGCTGCTTGCAGATAGTAACTTGAAGAAGGATGCTTGTTGATTTCATTTGAATTTTAGCTTAGGGCTCTCCTGAAAAGCATAGCTACATCTCTCAAATATGCCTCCTTAAGTCTCTTATACCATCACTAGGCTGGTGCAGGCCTTCGTCATCTCATGTTTGGATTGTTTCAGATGCAATGGATCTGCTTACTTCCATTCTTCTCCATTCAGCCATTTGAGTGATTTTCCTAAAGTAGAGATCTGACCATGTCTCCTCCCTGTTCAACAGATTCCAGTGGTTTATCTCAAGGTTCAGATACAAAATTCTGTTTTGTATTTTTATGAAGCCCTTCAAAACCTAGTCACCCTTACCTTTTTAGTCTTCTTACATATTACTCATCACACACTCTTTGATCCAATAACAATGGCCTCCTTACTGTTTGTCAAACAAGACACTCCATCTCTCAGCTCTAAGCATTCTCTCTTCCTTTCTCCTCTTCCTGAAATGCTCCTCTTCTCCATCACCTACTGACTGCCCTAGCTTCATTCAAGTGCCATCCAACACAGAAAGCGTTTCCCAATCTCTGTTTAATGCCTTCTCTCTGTTTACACATTCTCTCCTCCATTAGAGTGTGAGCTTCTTGAGAGTAGAAACCACCTTTTGCCTCCTTTTCTATCCCAACTGCTTACAGTTCCTGACACACAGAAAGCACTTAATAAGTAATTGACAGAAGCTATTTAGTCTGTATTTCATTGCTATGACTTTTTACAGATAAAAAGAAGTCCAAGAAAAGACACTTTGAAGAAGAAGATGATGATGAAGATGATGCTCCTGGGAATGAATCTCAGGAAGCAGTTCCATCAGCAGCTGGGAAGCAAGTAGATGAATCAGGGACCAAATTGGATGAATATGGGGCTAAGGATTATAGGATTCAGATGCCATTGAAAGATGACCATGCCTCCCGCCCACTCTGGGTGGTAAGAGTTCCATGTCAGACCAGTAATGTACTAAATGCTTAGCATTCTAGCAAATACAAAAGAAGTCTGATAGACGCCCCACAAGATATTAATAATCTGCGTATAGGGATAATACTTACACATAAAACCATTAGAACAGTCTAAAGTAGAATGTAAGGGAAACTAGTTTATACCTGAGGGATTGGTGGAGCTGAATAAGTGTTAAGGACTTGCTACAGTTGAAAATGATAGGAAATTCATTAGTAATCTTAGATTCAAAAGGAAGGGGTGCCTTGGTATGTTCCTTATAATGTAAGAGATATAATATAAGAATCTTCAATTCTTTATAATGTAAGAGAAACATTCTCTTCCCATCCTGTATTTTAGGAGTGCTTATAGGAGTAACCTTTCTGTTAAGGTGAAAATGTCTCAAAATATAATCTAAAACATACAGTATATATGCACATAAGTTACTTATTGTGATATGATTTGAGTATGGTAGAAAAGAAATCTCTCTTACTCTTCTCCCTATCTTATGACTGTCATATATTTATTTGTCTTTTGTCTTAGGCTCCTGATGGCCATGTTTTCCTAGAAGCCTTCTCTCCTGTTTACAAATATGCCCAGGACTTCCTAGTGGCTATTGCTGAGCCTGTATGTAGACCAAGCCATGTGCATGAATACAAACTCACTGCTTATTCCTTATATGCTGCTGTTAGTGTTGGACTACAGACAAGTGACATCACTGAATACCTCAAAAAGCTCAGCAAGACTGGTGTTCCAGATGGAATCATGCAGTTTATTAAGGCAAGTGACTGTACCTTAATCAGTATCAAAGGCTTCTGCAGTTGCCATTGGTAATATTTTATAGTTGCCAAGGGCTTTATAATGAATCTAAAAGTTTAAATGCTTCCTCTCTCATTTACTAACTTATCACGTTGGATATGTTATTTTAATATCTCTGGACCTCAGTTTCCTTATCTGTAAAATAAGGAGGTTGGACCAGATGGCTTAGAAGATGCCTTCAAGCCTAAATTATCCTAATTAGGATCAGAGGATTCTAGTTATTTAATAATTTAAAGCTGCATAATTTTGTGCTTTGGATTCTGTTGCTATATTATTTTGAGTCAACCAACTTTTGAAAAATACTTTGCTCTTAAAATGAAATTATTGATACTTTTTATAGCAGAGTTTTTTCTGCTCCAGGCTTACTCTGAAATTTAGTTTTTCCTTTTAAAGAAAAACAATTGACAAACTGACTCGATTTGGCAACGCAGCTATTGCCTTTGTATTCCCTCCTTGCCTTTTTTTTTTTTTTTTTTTTTTTTTTTTTTTTGGAAAAGAGATAATTGTTTCATTATTTGTACTCCTGAGTGATCATGTTATCCTTGTCCCTTGGGCATGTGGAGGACAAATGATTGTGGAACTGCTTTTGCATGAAGTCATTGAGGAAATTAGTTTTGTTTATTTTTGTGTAGAAGGCACTCAGATGTAGAAGACTTTGGTGATGGTGATGGACTTGAGTACCACCTTTGGCATATGTATTCTTGGTTGTAATCCATGGATCTACTTTTCTGGTAGTTTCTTCTAGCTTTCTTTTTTAAAAGCCTTTCTCTCTTTCTTTTTCTCCCAAAATAGAGTTTCTTTATTAATAATTTCTTAATTACTATTTCTTAAATTGCTTTTGACTTGTGGAATATTTGGATTTGAGAATATCAAAAATTATTTACATTGTATAATGTGACTCTAAAGTACTTCATTATTACTACTTAATTGATAGGGAATCAATTTTGAGAAATCGGGCTTAGGTATTTCATGAGGTTTTGATGATCTTTTCCTACACTGTTGTTTTAACTAGTTTCCTTACTTCCAATGTCTCATGTTCTTCTAGTCCATTATATTTTTCATTGCTGCCATATTAATATTTGAAATAGGCAAATTGGATTGATTCCTCCATTGCTCAGATATCTTTAGTAATTCACTATTGCTCACCAAAAACTAAACTCTTTATTTGTCATTCAGTTTCTGCAATCTTGCAACAACTTATATTTCTAGCTTATGTTCGCATGATCCTTCTTTGTGTACATCTTGTCTCCTCCCTAAAAAACAAGCATGTCCTGTGCTTTTCCACTTTCATGAACTTGTTATTATTATATCCTAAATATTATATTATTTGTATTATATCCTAAATATGCTCAGAAGGTGGCTCTCTAGCCTCCACTTGTCTCTGATCTATCTGTAAAGGCTTAGTTAATACGCTATTTTTTCATTGAAGCTTTCCCTCATCACCTCCACCAGAATCTCTTCCTTCTCAGAACTCTTCTCATATTTTAGCTGTTCCTTTCCTGAAGGGGCAGTCTGTTGAAGAGGACATTTTAGGTAGGAGTACTCCTTGTGGAATGAAGTGAGAAACCTAGAGAGCATATTAGTAGTGAAATGGAAAAGCATGGGCAGATCTAAAAGATATTTTGAAGGAAGGTGGAGCTTAGTAGGGAATTGAATAAATACTTTAATTAGGGTAGGCATTGTGTTTCTGGAAGGACAAGGTAGAACCTATGCTACATTAATGTGTCAGCTAACCTTGTTATAATATATCACTTTTACAGGATAGGGCCCCAGGATAGGAAAACCTTGAACACAAGGAAAGGTCTGGGTCTAAGGGTCTAGCTTTAAAATCTATAACCAAGAGTAGTATACTAGATACCCATAAAGTTGATGGTGAGAGACTGAAAAGGATAAGCAACTCTCAGGCCAACTTCCCGAATTTGCTAAGGGTCAAATTATGAATCTTTGAGTGTCAAGGTTATTCTTTGAGCACTTAATACACAATTGTTCATAGATTTTGTTGTAGATGTTTTTGTTGTTATTACTTTCTATCTTGCCTCTTAACCTAGCCATAGCTAAGCACCTAAGACAAGTCAAATGAATATATAAAAAGTAAAAACCTAAATCCCTTTAGAGATTTAGGAACCTAGGAATACCTAGTTGAACTTCTTCTTTTGGTTATGGGAACTCCACAGTTCAGGGATGTTCTTGAAAGTGGCAAGGGTTAAGTTGCTTTCTCTTTTGAATACTGGTATACTATAGTATTAGCATCACTCTGTCCACTGCTTATAAAGCTTCCAGAATAAGCCAATTCCATCTTCCAGCTGCCACTGTGTATAGAAAACAGATGCATATATTTTCCCAGGGTACAGACTTAGAGGAGGATAAATGGCTACTACTTCCATACATACTAAAAGAATGGTTCCCTGTCTCTTTATCTCTCATGTTCCAAACTATTCAAAATCATGCGTGTCATTATAGAATAATGATGACTAGTATAATCATCATTAGTACTTTGTACCCTAATTTCTTGTTAAATAACCTGGGTCTGTTCCATTAGATTTTTCTATAGGTTCCTCCTGGACTGGGTTCTGCTGTCCAATATCCCCACAGTTGTATAAACCTTTCTCTATTCCCAGTTATGACACAATTAACATAGACACTGATGCCCCCTGTCTTAAGCTGGTGTAGTTCAATAATTCTGGCAAAAGTCCATGATCTTTTTGCTTCCTGATTTAAAAAAAAAAAAGTGTAGTCTTGAGTATTTTTTTTAATAATTACAAGCAGGGCCATGTCATATCCTGAAAAGTTTTTTCTGAAATTTACTTGCCCATAAGAAAGTCAGAACTTGGAAAGATGTCAAAAGATAGTGGAGAAGGTCCTAAGATTCAGACACAATTGAACAACAAAAAGAAGAAAGTCAGAAATATAATGTTCCTAGAAACTTAATTTTCTTCTATGTGGAGTCCAGCCTGCCTTGACCCCCTTTGAATCATAAATTATTTTTCCTTGTAATATAATAAAGTTTTAGAAACTCATTTAGAACTTTGAACTTTCACTAAATGAATAACTCCATGACTTTACATACAAATTAGGATGCTGCGTAAGAACTTTTTTGAAGGAGTTCTTGGAATCGGGAAATACTTCTTCACTAGAAAATCTGATCTTTGAGCTCTTGAAGTTGGAGTAAGCTAACAAGTAAATTGTAAGGTTGAGATAGTCTACTCTTAGTATCTCTCAAGCTATATATAAGCAAATTTCTACATCTGCCACCTGCATGTGTAGGAACTGTAGTTTGTTTTTTAATACCATTGTTCTGCTGGTAGCTCATGATTATTAAATACAGGAGCATCAGAGACTCCAAAGAATTGAATATTAATGTTATCTGTTAAGCAATGGAGAGGTACTGGTTGGTATGATTATACTATAACATATTTACCATCAAGGATTACAAAGAAGAAACAAGGTTAAGGCTACCCTCAAAGAAATGTATGAGTTTAAAAGACTATGGGTTGGTCATGTGATAAATACAGGGGATGACCAATTGATTGCCTGCATACTCCAGTGGTTTCCTTATTCATTCAAGAAAAATTGAGGGGAAATTGATAAAGGGTCAAAGGATTTGAACAGACAATTTTCAGATGAAGAAATTAAAGCCATCTGTAGTCATATCAAATATGCTCTAAATCATTGAGTAGAGACATACAAATTAAAACAACTCTGAGATACCACCTCATATCTATCAGATTGACTAAGGTGACAGGTAAAGATAATGATAGGTATTAGAGGGGATGTGGGAAAACTGGGACACTAATGCATTATTGGTGGAATTGTGCAATGATCCAATCATTCTGGAGAGCAATTTGAAACTATGCTCAAAAAGTTATCAAATTATGCATACCCTTTGATCCAATAGTGTCACTACTGGGTCAGCATCTCCAAGAAATATTTAAAAAGGGAAATGAACCCACATATGCAAAAATGTATATAGCAGCTTTTTTTGTCATGGCAAGGAATTGGATATTGAGTGGATTCCCATCAATTGGAGAATGGCTGAATAAGTTATGGAATATTATTGTTCTGTAAGAATGAACAGGCTGACTTTAGAAAAGCATGGAAAGACTAATATGAACAAATGGCTGAGTAAAGTAAGCAGAAGTAAGAAAATAATTGTACACAGCAGCACTGTGATGATTAGCTGTGATAGACTTAGCTTTTCTCAGCAATTTAGTGATCTGAAGCAATTCCAATAAAACTTTGGTTGGAAAATGCCATCCACATCCAGAGAGAGAATTATAAAAACTGTGGATCAAAGTATACTATTTTCCTTTTTTTCTTCTGTTCTTTTTTTTCTCATGGTTTTCCCTTTTATTCTGATTTTTCTCTACCAATGTGATTCATGGAATATGTAAAATAAGTAAATAAATATACATATATAACCTAAAAAAGTTAAAAATTTTTACAAAGAAAAATTAATAGAAGTACAAATGATGAATTCTATCCACTTCTATATTGAGATGGATTAATTAATATATTAGCACAGTGAGACATATTTTTGGACTTGCCAGCCTGGAAATGTTCTGCTTAACTATGTAAATTTGTTACAAGAGTTTTTTGTTTTGTGTTTTTTTTTTTTTTTACACTCCCCAATCCCAACAATGGGGAAGTAAAAAGGAAAAAAAAATATTTCATCATTGAAAAAAATTTATTTTATTTATTTTTTTAAAATAATTGAGAATGGTTGATAGAACATTGGGTAGCCCCATGGGTCAAACTGATGGGAGGACATAGAAAACAGTTAAAACAAGACATGTATGGAAGAATAACAATCCGCATCTTTGGAGGGAGCAACCACATGAATAAGATTACACAGAACAATGAAATTATTAAAATATTTATGAGGTATCTTTTGCAAAAATAATGGAAACAAAAATATCTATTTTTGGGGAAATCGCTGAATAAATTGTGATTTATGAATAATGAAATACTTGATATAAAAAATCATTATTCATTATAAGCTAATGTAGAGTGAAATAAGTACAACCATAAGTATAAATAGCAGTAAAGGCTAGATTAATTGCAGTAACCAAATTTGATCCCAAAGAACAGATGGTGAAACATACAATTCCCTTTCGGGAAGCTATGCATGGTAAATGATTGCTTATCCATAGTCAAGTGTCTTTATTTATTTATTTATTTTTGGTTGAAGGATATAAACAGTGAATTACAAGCTCTTAACAACAATAAGAAAGAACGCTCCAAATCACCAACAATGTACATCAAAACAACCTTGAGGTGAAATCTCACACCTTGTAAATTGGCAAAGATAATAGAAGATGAGAAAAGTCAAAATTAGAGGCATTGTCAGAAGATTGCATTATGGGTGGAGCTCTGAATCAGTATAACTACTTTAGATAACAATTTAGAATTGTGCAAATATAGTAACTAAAATAATTTTCCAATAAATGACTGTAAAATTGAATTCTCTCATATAGTTCAGAAAAAAGGACTAAAAAATTTTTTTAAAAATAAGTTTTTCATATATAACATGTATTGGTCAACCTGCCATCTGGAGGAGGGGATGGGAGGAAGGAGGGCAAAAATCGTAACAAAAGGTTTTGCAATTGTCAATGCTGAAAAATTACCCATGCATATATCTTGTAAATAAAAAGCTATAATAAAAAAAAATGATAGTAAGTTTTTACTGGTCTTTTTTTTTTTTTTTTAGTTGAGTAAAGTGTTTCTCTTCTGCTCCAAATGAGTCATTCCATAACAAATAGTAATTTTTAAGACAAAAATAAAAGAAAAATCAGCATAACTGATCAATATTTTGGAAAGTCTTAAAAATATTTGCAATGTACATTTGTGAACCCACCCTTATCCCCCTTTTCAGTGGTAGAAGTGTTTTCTTACATCTCTTCTTATAATGGCTCCTATAAAGAGCCATTCTTGCTCTTTATAATTTTGCAAAATCACTTTTGAGTTTTTTTCTGTGATTATTTCATTTACACTGTTGTAATCATTAATCTCATCTTTCTTGCCTCTGATTACTAGTTTTCATTAGCTATTTAGCTTCTCTTTACTTAATCTATCTGTCATTACTTAAAAGAACAGCAATATTCCATTATATTCACATACCCCAGTTTACTTAATCATTCTCCAAATAATAGTCATCTATTTTGTTCCAATTTTTTGCTATCACAAAAAATACTTTAATAAATATTTTAGTATATATGAAGACTTTCTTAGTATCAGTAACTTCCTTGGAGTATAAGCCTAGTAGAATCTTGGGTCCAAAGATATAAACATTTTAATTTATTTGCATGTTCCAAATTGTTTCTTAGTGTTCTGGACAATATATTTGCAGAATTGATGTATCCCCATATCTGGATATGTTAATATTTTCCTGACTCTGAGCCACTTGTTCCTAATTTGTCTTTTTTGGTTTGTTGTTGATTACAGTTGTGTACTGTAAGCTATGGAAAAGTCAAGCTGGTGCTGAAACACAACAGGTAAATAGTCAGGAGCCCTGGAGGGGAAAGAGGGAATTGAACTATATTGATAAGCCAGTGCCCAAGGCTTTTTGGACTGGCCCTTTCACCCAGCAAAAAAATAAATAAATAAAGTAATAGGGAATGTTTCTGAAGGTATTGGCAAGAAAAGCCCCAGCTCTTTAATTCCCTAAAGAGGTCACTTATTTTGCTACCATTTCTAGTTAAGTGGAGTAGTTTTTGTGCTAACAAGAAACTAGAACTAAAATGTGTTCCCATTTGTCTGGGGAATAGTCAGATGTTATATTCAGCCTAAAATGGGTTTGTAAGTGACCAAAACATTTTTGTAACATAAAATGTTAAAAATGAAAAGGACAGAGATCAGTTAAATCGGTATCTCCATGTTCTTTTACTCCTTCCTACCCTGTAGGTATTTTGTTGAAAGCTCTCACCCAGATGTCATTAAAGAACTTCTCCAGGACCAGGTGATCAGAGAATGCCGCCTGAGGAATGCTGAAGGGGAAGAAACTGAGCTCATCACTGAGACCTTCACAAGTAAATCTGCTGTATGTTGGATTCCTGGAAAACTTGGGAATGGAATAATGTTTTCCTTAATCCTGTATCCCTTAGTTCTTCTCCCCAATACTGCAACTCTTAGTTCTGCCTTTCCTTTGCAGATTTCCAAAACCAGTGAAGGGGGCAGTGGACCCTCCACATCACAAGGAACAGATGGTCAGAATAAAACAGATGTCCCCGCAGACTTATTTGAGTTTTATGAACAAATGGACAAGGATGAGGAAGAAGAGGAAGAAACACAGACTGTATCTTTTGAAGTGAAGCAGGTTAGCAAATATACTTTCCACATACTTTATTTATCAAATGACCTACTGAAAGCAACAAAAATGGTTTTGTTTTTAAATCTTCCTTTCTTACTAATTCTGTCTTCAGGCTCTCTCTGATTTTAGGCTTCCTCCTGATGACATAGCCTTCCTAGTCTCCCTTCCCCTATGTCCCATTCCCCAGTGTATTTATTTCTTTTGAAATATTTGTTTTTTTAATTTTGAGTTTCAAATTCTCTTCCTTCTTCCACCCCTCCCCTACTATTGAAAAGGCAAGGAATGTGCTATCAATTATACATTTGAAGTCATGTAAAATATTTCCATATTAGCCATATTGCACAAACATCATAAAGAAAGTAAAAAAAAGTGTGCTTCAGTTTGCATTTAGAATTCTTCAATTCTTTCTCTGAAAGTGGATAGCATTTTTTATCATGAGTCCTTTGGAATTTTCTTTGATGATTGTATTCATCTGACCTCCTTACCTTTCTTTCTTGCACTAGCTGCATCTTTAATTCATTCCCTCTCTGGCTTACATGGTCAAGATGGGGGAAATTTTTCCTATATGAGTTATAGGTCCATCTCTTTTGGGGAGCCTTAGAGCTCATTGAGGACTCCCTGTAGTATCCTAGGACTTGTTTGCAATCAGTATATTGCAATTGGGAGTACTTTTCTCTCTTGAATTTTGGCTTTTGCTAGGATATTCTTCATGACAATGTTAAGACTCTTTGATAAATATGCTTTTCCCTGTTTTATGCTTCCCTCAGTTTTTATTGTCAGGAGATTGTTCAACAAAATTCTCTCTGATTGTATCTATCAAAGACTCTTATACAGTAGCCTTACTATGTTCATAGGAGACACATTGATAAAGGCATTATTTTAAGGCCACTGTATTTTGTTTTACATTGGAATGTTGCATCTTCTCCCTTTTTCAATCAGTTATATAACTGAATATATGGTCAGTATGGAATCTTTTTTTTTTTTTAATAATTATAACTTTTTATTGACAGAACCCATGCCAGGGTAATTTTTTACAACATTATCCCTTGCACTCACTTCTATTCCGACTTTTCCTCTCCCTCCCTTTATCCCCTCCCCCAGATGACAAGCAGTCCTATACATGTTAAATATGTTACAGTATATCCTAGATACAATATATGTGTGCAGAACCAAACAGTTCTTTTGTTACACAGGATGAATTGAATTCAGAAGGTATAAATAACCCAGGAAGAAAAACAAAAATGCAAACAGTTTGCATTCATTTCCCGGTGTTCTTTCTTTGGGTATAGCTGTCTGTCCATCATTAATCAATTGGAACTGAATTAGATCTTCTTTGTTGAAGAGATCCACTTCCATCAGAACACATCCTCATACAGTATCATTGTTGAGGTATATACTGATCTCCTGGTTCTGCTCATTTCACTTAGCATCAGCTCATGTAAGTCTCTCCAAGTCTCTCTGTATTCATCCTGCTGGTCATTTCTTGCAGAGCAATAATACTCCATAACATTCATATACCACAATTTACCCAACCGTTCTCCAATTGATGAACATCCATTCATTTTCCAGTTTCTAGCCACTACAAACAGGGCTGCCACAAACATTTTGGCACATACAGGTCCCTTCCCCTTCTTTAGTATCTCTTTGGGGTATAAGCCCAGTAGTAGCACTTCTGGATCAAAGGGTAGGCACAGTTTGATAATTTTTGGGGCATAATTCCAGATTGCTCTCCAGAATGGTTGGATTCGTTCACAACTCCACCAACAATGTATCAATGTCCCAGTTTTCCCGCATCCCCTTCAACATTCATCATTATTTTTTCCTGTCATCTTAGCCAATCTGACAGGTGTGTAGTGGTATCTCAGAGTTTTCTCAATTTGCATTTCTCTGATTTGGACCATAGTGATTTGGAACACTCTTTCATATGAGTGGTAATAGTTTTAATTTCATCATCTGAAAATTGTCTGTTCATATCCTTTGACCATTTATCAATTGGAGAATGGCTTGATTTCTTATACATTAGAGTCAATTTTCTATATGTTTTGGAAATGAGGCCTTTATCAGAACCTTTAACTGTGAAAATGTTTTCCCAGTTTGTTGCTTCCCTTCTAATCTTGTTTGCATTAGTTTTGTTTGTACAAAGGCTTTTTAATTTGATATAATCAAAATTTTTCTATTTTGTGATCAATAATGATCTCTAGTTTATCTTTGGTCACAAATTCCTTCCTCCTTCACAAGTCTGAGAGGTAAACTATCCTATATTCCTCTAATTTATTTATAATCTTATTCTTTATGCCTAAATCATGGACCCATTTTAATCTTATCTTAGTGTACAGTGTTAAGTGTGGGTCCGTGCCTAATTTCTGCCAGACTAATTTTCAGTTTTCCCAGCAGTTTTTTTTAAATAATGAATTCTTATCGCAAAAGTTGGGTTCTTTGGGTTTGTCAAACACTAGATTGCTGTAGTTATTGTCTATTTTGTCTTGTGAACCTAACCTATTCCACTGATCAGCTTATCTATTTCTTAGCCAATACCAAATGGTTTTGGTGACTTCTGCTTTATAATATAGTTTTAGATCAGGTACAGCTAGGCCACCTTCATTTGATTTTTTTTTTTAATTAATTCCCTTGAGATTCTCGACCTTTTGTTTTTCCATATGAATTTTGTTGTTATTTTTTCTAGATCATTAAAACAGTTTCTTGGGAGTCTGATTGGTATAGCACTTTAAATAAATAAATTAGTTTAGGGAGTATTGTCATCTTTATTATATTCGCTGGGCCTATCCAAGAACACTTAATATTTTTCCAATTATTTAAATCTGACTTTATTTGTGTGGAAAGTGTTTTGTAATTTTGCTCATGTAATTCCTGAGTTTCCTTTGATAGATAGATTCCCAAATGTTTTATGCTATTGACAGTTATTTTGAATGGAATTTCTCTTTGTATCTCTTGCTGTTGAATTTTGTTGTTGATGTATAAAAATGCTGACGATTTATGTGGATTTATTTTGTATTCTGCAACTTTGCTAAAGTTATGAAGTATATGTTATGTATAAAGTTATGAATATAAAATTATTTCTAATAGCTTTTTAGTAGAATCTCTGGGGTTCTCTAAGTATACCATCATATCATCTACAAAGAGTGATAGTTTGGTTTCCTCATTGCCTACTCTAATTCCTTTAATCTCTTTCTCCACTCTTATTGCCGAGGCTAGCATTTCTGATACAATATTGAATAATAATGGTGAAAGTGGGCAACCTTGTTTCACTCCTAATCTTACTGGGAGACTTTCCAGTTTTTCCCTATTGCATATGATGCTTACCGATGGTTTTTAAATATATGCTCCTGATTATTTTAAGGAAAAGTCCATTTATTCCTATCCTCTCAAGTGTTTTTATTAGGAATGGATGTTGGATTTTATCAAATGCTTTTTCTGCATCTTTTGAGATGATCATCAGTATGGAATCTTTTACAAAAGTTTGCTTGTTCTCTTCTTGTATTTTTGTCAGTGATATCTTCAATACTGATGGAGATTCTTTTCATAAATATGCAAAAATTGGCCCAAAGTCACCCAGGGAGGAAAAACAAGCTGGGATTCAAGCCCAGATTTTATTTAGCTTTCAGACTAAACAATTATAGTACCTTTAATTTTTCCTGTTGGGCTTCTACAGTTTAACCCTCTAATTTCCTTTACTTGATTTCTGTCTAATCTACCTTGTTCTAGCTACAAAACTATGTATTATATAAAGGATCTGACATACCACATTCAGTGGGAGATGATGTCATTGTTTCAGTATTTTAGTATCTTAAACACATAGTTAGAATAATAAAGTTTAGTTTCTGGTTTGGAGTTTTTTGAAGGAAGGGCAAGGAGATAGTAAGAAGAGTAAGAAGAGAAGTGATTAAAAGAAGCACAATGCCATTTCTAATGAGCCAAGGCAGTTATTGAAGTAGTTTTTTTTTCCTTCCCTAAGTGTATTTTTTCTGTCCTTAACTAGATTGCTGACTGTGCAAATTGGACATAGCCTCAATCTCCCTACCTTCACAATGTTATTGCCACTCCCCAATGATTTCATCCATAAACCTAGTAAGCTTTTTTCTACTCTTCTGAACCCTTCACATAAAATGAATGAATATCAGTGCTTCATTTTTATCTGTTTCCCCAGGCCCTGAGATAGTGACTGATTTACAATATTAATAAATGTTCATTAATTAATTATCTTCCAGATTCTGTGTCCAACCTATTCTCTGGGGCCTACAAGTCTCTGGGGAAGCACAATCTCTGACTTCAAAGGCAGTTAAATGGCACAATGGATAGATAGAGTACCAGAGCTGGAGTCAGAAAGATGACTCTTCTTGAGTTTAGAATCTCATCTTAGGCACTTACAAGCTGTGGGACCCTGGGCAAGTCACTTAATCCTTTTTGCCTCAGTTTCCTTATCTGTAAAATGAGGTAGAGAAGGAAATTGCAAACCACTCCAGCATCTTTGCCAAAAAAAACCTCATAATGGGGTCACGAAGATTCAAACGTGACTGAAACAACTGAACCACAACTGCTTTAAAAAGCTAATATGCTAATAAAAGGGATGACTCATACATGATAGACAAATTAGTTAATAGATACTGTCTTTTCAATCTCTTTTTGAAGTATTAATACATCTCTGATTTTTGTTCCTCCCTTGGTAAATATTCATTTTCAGATAATTTAAAAATTGATCACATATTGATTTCAAAATTATATTATCTCCAAGACATATTTCTTCTGTTTCTTGTGTTTGTGATTGGTTTGGTATATCTTTTTTATCTAGCTTCATTTCCTAAGTGCCTTATCCCATATCCTCAAATAGCACTTCAGTAACTAAAGTCTTAAATTCCAAATGTGGTGGTTCTGCTGTCAATGATAATGAAAACAAATGTCTGTAGAAGCTTTGTATACTTATTATCCTCCTTCTATATGCATCTGTAGATATGCTTGGAGCATTGGCTCAGTTTGGTTGTATTGTTGGGTGGTGTTACTTACTATAACTCCATAGTTCTGTTAATACCAGTTAAATTCCAAAGAGGCAGCCTTAAAAAGCAGCGTTCTGAACATATTTCTCTGTAAACATTAATTACTCTGGCTTTCATTGATTGGCCAACAGTAGGTCTCAGGCCAAGCCCTCCTTGATCATTGTTGGGGCTCTGATTGACTCAGAAGTGAATGTAAATAGCAATTGTTTTTGTTTTAGCCAGAAACCCTGAGAGTCTTCTCTTCTAGGTAGGAAGGGAGGAAAGAAGGAAGAAAGGAGAAGGGAAGGGAAAAAAAAAGAAAAGAAAAATTGGGGGGGGGGGGGACTAGGTAAAAGAGGCTACTCTCTCATTTCTTACTTAATCTTAGTCCCTGGTTGGGCATGGACTCAGACTAAACTGAAACAAATTGTTAAAGACCTTAGCTTAAAAAAGGCCAAGGTCTCCCATTTTATCCCAGACCATTTCCAGTCATCCTGATCTATATATGACCACTGGACCCAATGGCTCTGCATGAGAATGGGAAGCAGGTGACCTTGCCCAGCCCTTCTTCACTTCAATCCAATTGACTTGCATGCTATGGCATAACCAATGTTATGGTCCTCTTCAAAATGAAGAACAAACAACAACAATTCAATTAAAATAGTTAACAAAACTTCATAAATACTTCTCTCCCCCCCCCCCCAGGAAATGATTGAGGAGCTCCAGAAGCGCTGCATCCATCTAGAATACCCATTACTGGCTGAATATGATTTCCGGAATGATTCTGTCAACCCTGACATCAATATAGATCTGAAACCCACAGCTGTCCTCAGGCCCTATCAGGAGAAGAGCCTTCGGAAAATGTTTGGGAATGGACGGGCCAGGTCAGGGGTCATTGTCCTCCCTTGTGGTAAGTGATCATAGGTGTCATTGAGTCTAGCTTTCTCATTTTACAGATGAGGAACCTGAATCCTTGCATAGCTTGTCAATAAAGAATACTTTTTCCTCCTTTTGGTTGCTTTCAGCCTTTTCTTTTCCTTATAAATGTCCCTAAAACTCACATTTTTTTAATCATTGGTTATTTCCAATCAAGCCAGTTTTGATTGGTATTACTCTTACTAAGTTGCGGCCCTTTATCATTCTTAATAGGTATGAGCCCTGAGATCTCAAGGTCAATAACAATTGCTGCTAATTTTTAACACTTTATTTGTTTTTAGATGAAATTAGCCTTCTCTTCAAGAATGAGTGATGTGTCTTTTTCAACAATGGCTATTTCAGTTTCTTAATGGCATTAATTTGAATGGTTTAAATTATTTTTGATTCAGGGTCATGTTATGAAAGCAGAGAATGAATATTTGTTTTTTTCTTTTTCCGTTGGGTAATAAGTAATGAAATTGGATTTTTTTTGTCAGTTTCTCTTGACCTAACCTTGGGTGAGGTCTGTGCTTTTTTGTTGTAGGAGCTGGGAAATCTTTGGTGGGTGTGACAGCTGCATGCACTGTCCGAAAAAGGTGCCTGGTACTTGGCAACTCGGCCGTGTCTGTGGAGCAATGGAAAGCTCAGTTCAAGATGTGGTCTACCATTGATGACAGCCAGATCTGCCGGTTCACTTCAGATGCCAAAGATAAGCCCATTGGTTGCTCAATCGCCATCAGTACCTACTCAATGCTGGGCCACACCACCAAGAGATCCTGGGAGGCTGAGCGAGTCATGGAATGGCTCAAGACTCAGGAATGGGGGCTTATGATCCTAGACGAAGTACATACCATACCTGGTAAGCTAAAATTGGTCATTTGTTGAGTCTATAAACTGCCTTCTAGTCTTTTTAGAGGAAAGGTAACAATACCAACAATAATACTAGCATACTACATGTTGTTAGGTTAAACACTATCGTTTTCATTTTTGTTTAAGTTGGGGTGTATCTTTTTATAACTCTCATGCTGCCTATGGCTTTTTAGTATCTAGATCACCATTGATTAATATTTACTCTTAGCTCTCCTATATAGAACTTTGAGAACTGAGAGCTAAGAGCATTGGAGTTTTTAAAGGTAATATTTTTAAAAAGAGGCCCAATTATTGCTGTTTATGATTATATAATAGTAGCCTTTATTTAGTAGTATGGTACATTAACACCTCACTGATTCAAGCTAATGGAAGTGGGAATAAGGAATAGTAAGTTAAAGTCAGGTCTATTTCATTTATTATTTATTTTTGCCCACTAATTTTATTTTATTTTTCCCTAGTTACAGTTTTTAACATTCCAGTATCTTTCCTTTTCTCCCTTCCCAGCTCATAGCAATTCCACCATCCTATTAAGAATACAGGCAATTCAGTAGGGAGTTGTAGTCATGTATATGTATATATATTTCCATAATAGTCATATTGCAAAAGAAAACATAGATCAAAAAAGAAAAACCCTCAAAGGAAATTAACAAATGAACAAACGGGAAAATGACAAAGTGACTCTTCTACTCTTATCAGTCAGTCATCAAGCATTTATTATTCACTTATGTGCTATAGTGTACTAAGTTGTAGGAATACAAAGAAATACAAAACCACACTCCTGCTCTCAAGGAGCTCACTTAAAACTTAAAAACTGAGCTTTTATTCCCCCAAACTATGTTTATGTATCATAATTCATGTATTATATACTTTAAAATCAAATTAAATTTTCTGGTGGTTTAAAAATCTTCCAGAAAGAGTCCTAAAAAAGCTGTTTGTGTCTTATGGGGATATATACATTTGAAAGTGGTAGCTTACTTTCCAAAATAATTCTATTTAGTGGAATATTTAAAGAAGCCAATTTTGAAGGAGAAAACTCTCTCTGGGCTTCTGCCATCATGTCCTACCATTGCAGGCTCTTCAGGGTAGGATAGTGAAGGTATGAAGTTCCTTTTTCATCAGGGCCCAGAGTTTACTTCCTTTTTGTTGGGGCATTTCTGCATCCTTTGCCTTCTTCAACTTTTTGTGAAAGTTGAACTTTTTTTTTGTTAAAAGGTTTTATATTCCAAGTTACAATATCAGTAATACAACAAATAAACTGTATTTAGAGTTTTCATTTAAGTTTTAATTACTTGCAATTCCAATATTTTAAGTTTGGGACCTTTATTTATTGGCCCGACTTTAAAACTGTCCCCATTTTCTTCTGTTTTTCACTGATTTTTCCTCCATACATAAATGAAAGTGAGAATAAAAGTTCTACCTAATCATTTCTGTTGTAAACTAAGCAGCTCTGAATCAGTGATTTAGAAATTAAAACCATCTAGTCTGTCATGGGATTATTCTAACAAATAGAACCCATATATTATCTTTTGTGTATTTCAAAATGAAAAATCCTGATAAGATTCTAGTTGTTTATAATATAAAGCTTAGTCTGATTTTCCTATTGGCATTTCATATTATTTGTTGAAAATATGAATATTGTGGTTATTTCCCTAGCCAAAATGTTTCGACGAGTCCTTACCATTGTACAGGCTCACTGCAAGTTGGGTTTGACTGCGACCCTTGTCCGAGAAGATGACAAAATTGTGGACTTGAATTTCTTAATTGGACCCAAACTATATGAAGCCAATTGGATGGAACTTCAGAATAATGGCTATATTGCCAAAGTCCAGTGTGCTGAGGTGATAACTCTTTCCTATTAGATGGGGAGAGATGTGAAGGAGGAAGATTAATAGGGTTGTTAGAGCTAATGTGTGATATTTCTAATGTGATAACTTTGGAGTAAGTCATTGTTTTCAGTATAAGAAAGGGGAATCAAATCAGTACAGGGTCTAGGCAATTTTGTTTAACCAAGGCCTAGAACAGTTCTAAATATATAGGAATAAAGAAGTCCTATATAGTTTCACCTACCTGAGACACAGTTGCCATTCAGTATCTTGCCATTCTGTTATTGTGCTGTGATTCTAGCATTCCTGGGTAATAACTATATAAATTGCCTGGAGGATCTTATTTCTGAGTACACTGATAACATTCTAAACAAAACTTAATTTTAAAATTAATTCTTTTCACTAAAAACATTATTTGAACAGTAGTGTTTTGTTTTGTTTTGTTGCTGAGGTTAAGTGACTTGCCTAGGGTCCCACAGCTACGAAGTTTTAAGTGTCTGAGGCCAGATTTGAACTCAGGTCCTCCTGACTTTAGGCTTGATATTCTATCCTCTGCACCACCTAGCTGCTCCAACAATAGTATTTTAAAAGCTTAAATGGTTGTTACCAAACTCTTCTAATTTAATATTCTTAAATCCTGTATGGATTCTTGCAATGTCTTAAAATCAGCTTGGTAGAATTTTTCAAATATCCAAAAAGCTGTACATAAATCATTGGACCAAAGGGTAACTGTTTTGATCACTAGATGGCACTACCTGATCTAGTTTAGTTGAAAAACTTTTTTGAGCAATCCATATTTTAATCACATTTTTTATTTTCTAGCACAAATAGTTCTTTAGTTACTTGATTAACCATTCCCATTGAGGTGGTTTTTAAAAAACTGGAACATTTTGAGGTATCAAAAGACTTATTTTGCTAAGATAGTACACTAAATAATATATTCTGTGCATTTAACTTTTAGAAGGCCTTTGAGAACTTTTTAGATCAAAAGCTATCTAGAAAATAACCCCCCAAAAGCATAAAACTGTATGTAATTTTTTTTTCATATGTAGAGAATGCCTTTAAAATCAGGAATCAGCAAGTAAAGATTGATACTTCCTGAAATAATTTTATAAACTAGAAGTGGAAGAGCCCCAATGTTTTATTGGGCAAATTCTCCTGTTGTAGCTTATTAATTCCTATTGTAGCACTAGAGAATAGATATGTGAATAAATTTTTAAGAGTTTTCATAGATTAAAGATTGATAGTTGTAAGTTATCAAAATAAATTAGAGTTATTATGAAGTATATATTGGCCTCCCACAGATTGACCCTAACTGCTTGAATATATAATACACTGAATAGATTATCGATATGCTTCTGTATGGAGTGTTGTGTTGCTAAAACCCTGTCATGTATTGGCAATTTACCATTACTTAGATCTGTAGTGTTTTTAAATTTTTCCTGTTTTCTTACCAAAGCATGCTATATGTACAATACTTTTGCACTATTTCTCTGTTTTTATTACTAAACAATCTTTAATACACACAAATATTTAAATACACAAATGTATACCCGAAAAAAGATTGTATATAAAATCATAGCTTTGTCTGCTTATAATATTATATGTATATTATAAAGTTGTAACAAAGTCATATTTACTCCTATGACATCTTTTTGTTTACATAGTCATATTATGTATGTTTCCTGGAGTCTTCCCACATTTTATTGATCATTTTACATGGAGTGGTAATAGTCCAGGCTTCTCCCAAGTAGTAAGCAAAGAGTATAAGTAGTTTTGTAGCTTTTATAGTATAATTCTATTTTTCTTTCCAGAAAAATTATACCAATTCACAGTCTTTATCAGTTGTGCATGAGTGTGCCTGATTTTGTCTAGTTCCACTACCATTAACTTGTCTAATTTTTAGCAATCTTTGACTAATGGGTATATGGTAATGTGCTTCAGAGTTTTTAGAGGTAGCTTGGGATGGTGAATAGACCACTGGACTTGAAGTCAGAAAAACCTGAGTTCAGATCTCATCAAAGATACTTGTTAATCGTGCAACTAGTGCATGACTTCTAATGGCAACACTTTTCCTTTGGGATTATGGATTAGAATTGGAAGATACTTTAGGAGGGCATTTAGTCCAAACCTCTCCTTTTAAAGATAAGGTAACTTGGGCCCAGACCTTAAGGTCACAAAGGTGTGACTAAGGATGATGTTGGTCTTGAGAGAATATAGCTGTCTTCCTGTTTCATTCTAGGTTTGGTGCCCAATGTCTCCTGAATTTTATAGGGAGTATGTGGCAATCAAGACTAAGAAGCGGATATTATTATACACCATGAACCCCAACAAATTCAGAGCCTGCCAGTTTCTGATCAAATTCCATGAACGCAGGAATGACAAGATCATCGTTTTTGCAGACAATGTCTTTGCCCTGAAGGAATATGCTATCCGGCTGAACAAGTAAGTTTGGAAAATATGATTGAAAACTTCCTTCACCTCAGGGAATCTTTTGTACCACTGGGGGAGGGCGGGGGGGAGGAAGGGATGAAAGGGGGAATGTGTGTCTGTGTAAAAAGTATATAAAATCAGCTCTTTCCAGAGCTTTTCAAGGCCTGAAAATTTTATAGTCTATCATAATGCTTTGAGTATACCTGTACCTTATGTAGTGCAAAAGTATTGGATAGCTATAATAAATAGTTTTTGAGGAAATGTAAGAATATTTATGCTTTAAATAAAAAGTTCTAGTGAGTGTTTGTTGCTTCTTAGAATCAGGCTGGGTTCTGCACATTCCACTGATTGCAGTAAAAGGCTGGGTGTTCTGAGGACTTAACTCCAAATGTAACAAAAACAAATGTAGTACTGGTGACATAGAAAATATTAGCACTGAACTTCCTTTGTCTCCTATGTCTGTCTTCCTCAGAGACAAAACATGATCTCAGAAAACAGTAGTCAATTTAGTGTGTTGATATCTGGATTTATGCAGATGTGGGATCTCTTAGGTGAAACTAAATTAGATTGACTAAGTTCAAGACTTTTATTTATGTAGGATCTCAGTACAGACATGGTCTTTCTGACCCCATAATCTGAGCTTAATCAGACTTTCAACACTATGGAAATAGTTTGGTTGATTTGGCTTGTAATGAAAAATAGAAATATGTGCAATGGAGTAAGGTATAAGCCAAGTGAAAAACTAGAAATAGACTGATTATGGAGGCCAGAGGATTTTATACAGGAATCTCAAATCCGAATCTTTGTATTTGATCCAGAGGCAGTAGGGAGCTACTGGTATTGAATGGGAGTGGAGAGGGATGATGTGATCAAAGGCTGTAGAACAGTCAAGGGTGGGATTTGAGAAAAGTAATGGGTACATTTGTGATCAGGTGAGGAATCATCCCGTAGACAGGAGATCTTACTTACAGTAAGTGGGGATGATAAAGGTGGGAATTAAAGAATGAGGATGATACAGGGGGCAATGTTCTGGAAAGGACAAGGTAAAATGTGCCCTTGTGTCTGCATACAGGTTTGTCTTGGCAAGAACAGGGCCATCTATGTGACATGAAATGAAGGAGAAGGTGAGGGAGGGGTAGCCATGTGTGTGCCGGGAGCTCAGGAACAGAAGAGTGTTCTGTAAAGAACTTCATCATTTTTCAATGAAATATGAAAGGCAATTCTCAGCCAGGAGTGGAGAGGGGAAGCCAGGGAAAATTTGAGGAGAGCTGAAAAAGATTGGAAAACCTTTGTGCGCTGAGTGGGATAGTGACTTATTTAAGGATATATAAAAGGATTATTTTGTCACAATGACGGCCTGATTGAGATTAAGTAGCAAAAAGTTGCAGTGAACCCAATTAGTACAGATTTACTTTGTAATGATAGTAGTAATGACAAAAGGCTGGTCTTGGTGTCAAGAAGACTCAGATTCTACCTTCATCATAGACTAGGTCTGGATTGTTGGCAGGTCTGTTAAACCCTCAGTGCCTCAATGCAGGTTCTAAAGACTGTAAATTACCAAAGCCCTCTACATGGGTAAAAGGAATTTTCCATACCAATGAAATCACAGATCTGAATTGTCACTTACAATAGGTTTCTGAGCCAGTTTCAAGGGACCTTCTATAAACTGCTACAGATCATTTTCGTATCTTCTAATTAAGCTGTATTCTTCTTTAGACCCTATATCTATGGTCCTACATCACAAGGAGAAAGGATGCAGATTTTACAGAATTTCAAGCATAATCCAAAGATAAACACTATCTTCATATCCAAAGTAAGTAAGGAGTCCTTCAAGGTGATATTTCTGTAATAGGAAGAAAGTACTTCCTTGGCTGAAC
Organism: Antechinus flavipes; assembly: GCF_016432865.1. NCBI lineage: Eukaryota > Metazoa > Chordata > Mammalia > Dasyuromorphia > Dasyuridae > Antechinus > Antechinus flavipes. Next base: position 340,038,816 of record NC_067400.1, read on the forward strand.
ATACGGATTGTCCTTGTGACTATACTGGTCAAATGAATATCCCCTGGCTAGACTGTTATTTTATTCTTTATGCTTTCAGAGCAGCAAAAAATAACTCTGAAGTAATTTTTTATTTTGAATGTATTATTATGAGTTGAGGGACAGCATCTTTACGTTTTAGATTATGTTTTGTTTATGATGGTACCAAAATGAATTTGCATTCCCAGGGTATACAAAAGTTGGCCAGTGGAGGATTCTCTCCAGGAGCTTATTGAAACTTAACAATTTGGGATTTAAAATAGCCTTCGCATATTCCACAAGTGGATTTTTATTGATTTAATTACTTAACGTTTTTTAATAGTTTAGTGCTTATCAGTATCTTATAACCAATCCACACATCAGAGAAAGATTTATTAATGTTACTTAATACTGTATCCTCCTATTGGCCAAGAATTACTCACAGAGTGTGGGACACGGGGATTCTTATATTTTACTCAAAATTCTTTCATTTTTTTTAACATATATATTTTAAAAATTGTATTAATATCTTTTGTATTTTTATAATCTTTATTTTCAAGTAATATACCTTTATTCTCCCCTATTCAGACGCCTCTCGTGTAATAAAGCACATTGAAAAGAGGGGGAAAAAATTCCAGCAAAATTAAATGGTACATTGAGTATTTTTAATGTTAGATGCAACAATCTCCACCATTATACAGAAGGAAAAAATTTTTCTCAAGTCTTACTTGAAGCCAAGCTTAGTCATTATAATCATAAAGCGTTTAGTTTTTTTTTAATCATTAAAGTTGCATACAAATTGCTTTAAATTCTGCTTATTTCACTCCACATCATTTCATTAATCTTCCCATAATTCTCTTCATTTCTCCATATTCACTTCTTATAGTTCAGTAATACTCTGTTATAGTCTAATACCACAATTTATTTCTCATTCCCCAGTCTTTGGGCATATATTTTAGTTTCAGTTCCTTATTACCAAGGGGGAAAAAAAAGCATGGATTCTTTAAACCTGAATTTTCAATAAAAGATAAAATAAAAAGTTCTTTTTAAAAATTCCAACATAAGTATTATTTTAAAATTTTGATTTACACTTTGAATTAAGTAGTCACGTTTTTGCTGGGTTGTAAGTCCTCAAATACCATGTTTAACGTGGTAATCTAATTAAAAAATTAAATCTACACTTTCTCAGAGATTTTAGCATAATGCTAATGTGATTATGATTGTAAGTTAATTCCCTATGTAAATTCTGTGGTGTAGTCCATGAGCACAAACTAAACTCTTGAGCCAATCTCAACATCTTATACATTGTTCAGAAGATGGATAGGGTCAAAAAAATAATGATAGCTAAACACAAACCGATTTTTGTTACTGGAAAAAAACAGCTTCAAATACAAAATCATATTGATGGTCTGGTATCTTATCAATCAACAAATATTTATTAAGTGCTTATTATGTGTCAGATACTTTGTTAGGCCTTGGAGATATGAGTACAAAGAATGAAATAAAACTTCTTCACAAAGAGCTTAAAAACTAAGGAGGGATATAGTCCCTAACTCTTAGAATGATGTACTGACCTCAGATGTTCAGTATGTCTGATGATAGGAGAAAGATTCAATAATATCTTTCACATATGAAGGATGGCACATATGAAGGAAGGAGGTTTTCTCCGTAAAAGTTGAAAATGTAATAGGACAGTAGTCTTTCCCTATGTCTGTGATAATGCTATCATCATGATAATTTAAAAATTGGGATGAGTAGATAAAATTGACATTGGCTTAGAATTTTGAAGTATTCCTTGAGGATAACTCCATCCTGAGGCTAATATAATGATTGATAATCCCTTTCCAGAACCAACAGATCATCAGAAATCCCTGCCTTTCTGTTTTCTTCCTTTGGAGCCATCCTTTCTACTTCCCCTTTCCCAAAATCTCCTTTTGCCCTTACTTTTCACCTGTATTTAAAGTAGTTTTTCCCCCATTAGTATGTAAGCTACTTGAGAGTAGAAACCATCTTGTTTTTTAATCCCCAGCACTTAACAAGGTGCCTGTCATATAATAAGCATTTAATAAATGCTTTAGCTAATTATTTTTAAAGTATAGATTTGTTCTTTATATATTTTTATTGTTTATACAAAACCTCGTTCTTATCTACTCCCTCCTCAATAACTATTTCAAATTTGCAGGTAGGAGACACATCATTTGATCTGCCTGAAGCAAATGTTCTAATTCAGATATCTTCTCATGGTGGCTCCCGAAGACAGGAGGCACAAAGGTTGGGACGAGTACTTCGAGCCAAGAAAGGTAATCTTTTCTCTAGTATACTTGTGTTCTGAAACTTGTCCTGGAATATACCACCTATAGAATTCTACTGTAAAGACTTATGTTAATTAAGGTAGAAGTCAGGGGATATTTGAATTTAAAGATTTACATTCAGTAGTAAAATATTTCCAATCTACTTTCAAGGACAGCATCAACCATTTGTGGTGTATTTGCTATAATATTCAGTTCCTGGGTTAAATGAAAAAGGTTAACTATGAACACTATTAAAACATCAATCCAGTCATACACATCAAATTTGAAATTGATGGATGTTTGCCCATGGAATGCTTGTATGAAATTTAGCTGATGATAGAAGCCAGATAGTCTAATCCAGAGAGCTAAGAATGTCTTGTTGTAGGGCTATACAAAAAGTACTCGAAGGGGAAAGATCTGAAACTAAAAATTATTTGGGGGGCAGCAGTAAAAGAAAAAGAAGCTTAGAAATCCTGAGGCACAAGAAGTAATATATAAAATGGAAAATGAATCAAAAATTTAAAAAGTGAATGCACCACCAGTGAAGATGAAATTAAGAATTATTAGGAGCTATTATGCCTGATTATATGTCAATAAATTTGATAATCTAAGTGAAATGGATGAATGTTTATAAAAATATAAATTGCCTAGATTAATAGAAGAAGAAATAGAATATTTAAATATCTTCAAAAAAGAAATTGAACAAGCTATAAAAAGAAAATCCACAGGTGCAGGTAGATTCACAAGTGAATCCTACCAACTATTTAAAAGGCAATTAATTCCAAAACTAAATAAATTATTTGGAGGGAAAAGGCAAAGAGAGTTCTACCAAATGACACAGGTATAGTGCTGATACCTAAATCAGAAAGAGCAAATTTTTCTTTTATTTAATATTTTGGGATTTTTTTCCCCCAATTACATGTCAAAAACAATTTTTAGCATTCATTTTTTGAAAATTTTTTTGAGTTCCATATTATCTTCTGTCTCTTCCCCCTTATTCCCCCAGTCCAGCAAAACACATTTCTGTGTCAGTCTCATATTGTAAAAGAAACACAAACCTCTCCCGACAAAAACAAAAAACAAGATGGAGTAAAGGTAGGCTCATTGAGCTCTCCTCCAAAAGCCTTCAGATTCCTTTAAATAACGATTAAACAAATTTTAAAGCATCAGTATATGCAAAAAGACTGAGTAAAACAATTTCCAGCTGAAGACAACTTAAAAGGTCAGCAGAAAAGGTATGGAAAGCTCCAGCACACAGCTCTGGTGCAGGCCCATGAAGCAGAAGCAGACCTTGGGACCTCTGAATCAGCAGCAGTACTAGTAGTTTCCACATCTTCCAGCCAAGACACCAAAGGCAACTTAGAAAGTCAGCAGGAAAGCTTTGCCTCAACTTGGTTGTGAGGGCCTTGGGAAACCAATTAACCAGGAGCAGATGGTGCCTGTGGCAGCTTCCAGAGCTTTATTAGCACTGAGAAAGGACTCTTTTGTTTTAGCCCATGAGAACTTGCAACCATAGTGGAGCAGGGACTCTACTCACAGTTCCAGAGTACAAAAGAGTGTTTGTGGTCAAGTCCCTTGAAGGATCTCTGAAAATAACTGCACAGAATCTTGAAATCTGGAACCATGCATCCTCCACCCTGGAAACAGAGCTCTAACAAAGAGTTAAAAACCAAGGCTAGGAAAATGGACAAAAATCCTGATCATAGAAAGTTACTGTGGTGACAAGGAAGATCAAAATACACACTTAAAAAATGATAACAAAGTCAAAGCTCCTACTTTTAAAGCCTCCAAGAAAAATAAGAATTGGGCTTGGATGATGGAAGAGCGCAAAAGGGGTTTTCAAAATGAAGTAAGAGATAGAGGAACAATTGGAAAGAGAAATGAGAGCGATGCAAAAGGGAGTATAAAAAGCTAATGAGAAGAATGCCTTAAAAAGCAAAATTGGCCAGATGTGAAAGGAGATACAAAAGCTCCAGGGAAAATAATTAAAAATTAAAATTGAGCAAATGGAATCTAATGATTTTATGAGAAATCAGAATACAATAAAACAAAACCAAAAGAATGAAAAATAGAAAACAATAGAAAATATATCATTGGAAAAAGAACTGATCTGGAAAATAGATCTAATAGAAATAACTTAAAAATTATTCGTCTACCTGAAAGCATAATCAGAAAAAAGAACCTAGACATCATCTTTCAAGAAATTATCAAAGAAAACAGTCTTGATATTCTAGAATCAGAGGGTAAAATAGAAATTGAAGGAAGCCAACAGTCACTTCCTGAGATTCCAAGATGAAAATTTCCAGGAATATTATAGCCAAATTCCAAAACTCCCAAGTCAAGGAAAAAATATTGCAAGCATCCAGAAAGAAACAATTCAAGTATAGTGGAGCCAGGATAACACAAAATATAGCAGCTTCTACATTAAAGGATCAGAGGACTTTGCAATATGCTATTCTGAAGAGCTAGAATTACAACCAAGAATTACCTACCCAGCAAAAATTAGTATAATCCTTCAGGGGCAACTTTAAAGCATTCATGATGAAAAGACCAGAGCTGAGTAGGAAATTTGATTTTCAAATCAGGACTCAGGAGAACATAAGGAAATATTAGGGAAGGAAAACATAAGGGACATAATAAGGTTCATTCCAACATAGGAAGATGATACTTGTAACTCATAAAAATTTTCTCATTATTATGGAACATTGAAGGAATATATACATACAGAGGGCACAGGTGTGAGTTGAATATTAAGGCATAATATCTAAAAATTAAAATGAAGGATAAGAGGGGAATATACTGGGAGAAAGGGAAAGGAAGAGGTAGAATGTTGTCTGTCATAAAAGTCAAAAAAAAGTTTGTTCAATGGAGGAACAGAAGGGAATAGAAGGAAGAGGTGAACCTTACTTTCATCAGAATTGACTCAAAATAACACATAGTATGGATATAGAAATTTATCTTAACTTTCAGAAAAATAGAAGGGGAAAGGGATATTAGAAGTGGGGAGGATGATAGAAGAGAGGCCATATTGAGGGAGGGGCTAATCAAAAAGCAAAACACTTTTGTGGACGGACAGGGTGAAAAGAGAAATAGAATAGAATAATGGGGGATGTAAGTTAACAATAACTATGAAAAAATTTTTGAAGCAAGTTTCTCTGATGAAGTTCCCATTTCTTAAATGTTTAGGGAACTGAGTCAAATATGTTTTTAAAAAAATAGCCATTTCACAATTGATAAATGATGAAAAGATATGATCTGTGCCCAAAGGGTTATAAGACCATGTATGTCCTTTGACCACCTAACAATACCATTACTGAGCATGAATCCCAAAAGGAGTCTTTAAAAAAAAAAAAAAGGAAAAGAACCTACATATATATAAATATTTATATTTATACCCATACCCATACCCAGAGAATGAATTGCTTGTATCTGAATACAGGCTGAAGCATACTTTTTTTGTTTCCCTTTTTTTTTTCTTGAGGGTTTTTTTTGGGGGGCTGGGAAGAATCTTTTCTTTTGCCACATGACATAGAAATGTTCTGCACAACTTTACATGGGCCTTCTCAGTTGGGGTGGGGGTAAGGAAGAAAAATAAGAATCTAGAAGTCAAAATTCTAAAAAACAAATGTAAAAAATTATTTTACTGGAATTCAGAGAAAATAAAATGTTAAAATATATTTGTAGATCTTTTAAACACATAGTTGATCATTTTCTTTGATCAGAGTTCTTAAGAGTTTCAGAATTCTTTTACTTTACAGTATTACTGACTTTGCATAAATTGTACTCCTGGTTCTGCACATTTCACTCTGCATTCTACCCAGGATTCTCTGAAATTTATCCCTCTTGTCATTTCTTACTGCACAATAATATTTTGATAAATTCATATGTCACAGTTTGTTCAGCTGTTGGCCATTTGTCTGAGAGGTACTTGAAGATACTGCCTTATGTTCTAGTTCTTTACTTTTTTTCCTTGAAATCAAGAATTTTTGTTTACTTGCAGCTCTTCCCTCCCTGGTATTTTCCCTCTTAATTTCCCTTTTTCATCCCCACTTGTTTCTCTATTCACTTTGAAAAAATTTTTAAAACCAAATTTTGTGTAACTTTTTATTTATCCATTTCAGATTAGTGTGTCATCTGATGCCCCTTCACCCATCTCTTCCTCCATTGTTGATATGTATACTCTTCCTTTCATATATCCCAATTTAAGAGAAATAACAAAATTCCATCCCCTTTTACCAATCTTTGTAATTCCTTTCTTCACACCCTCAAAAGTGAACCAATCTATTTTTGTAGGCTCTCTATTTTTCTTATTTAATTCCCTCAAAATTCTTGGATTACATTAAGATTCTGAAAGAATTATCATTTTTTTTCAGTCTCCGTAGAGAGGCACCACATTAGCAAACAGTTCCTTCCAGTTGTTCAAATACATATACCTCTAAGTCTCTGAATTAACGTTTGTACCTCAGAAGTTCCTACTATTCAGCTTGAGTCTTTTTGGTTTTTTCATCAGAAATGCTTGAAACTCTTCTGTTTGTTAAAGGTTCATTTTTTCCCCTACAATATTATACTTAGCTTTGCTCAGAGTAAGTTATTTCTTGGTGTAAGGCTATAATCTTTTGCCTTTGGAATATTGTATTCCAAAGAATTCATCTCAGTTTTAGTAGTAGTAACTACCAGCTTTATATGATTCTTATTATGGTCCTTTTGTACTTGAGCCACTACTTTATGATTATTTGAAGTAATTATTTATTTGCTTATTTTTTTTTGTTTTTTATATAGAAGCTCTAGATTTAAATTGACATTCCTGGAATTTGTCCTTTTTGAGTTTCCTTCACAAGATGGTTGGTGGATTCTCTCTCTCTTCACTTTGTCCTTTGATCTGAGAAGTTTTCATTTACGGTTTCTTGAAATATAACTCTCAGGAGTCTGCTCAGGACAGTAACACTCAGGTACCATTAGTGACAATAGCTGTGGGTCCACAGGCCATATTCTGGACAGTTCCAAAGAGGAAGCAGCCAGCCACCAATTTTCCACTCCAATATAGTCTTTTGTATCTGAAGCCCAGCATCCTGAAAAGGAATCCCAATCCCAACCAAGAATGAAGGGTGGAAGATGTCAGAAATATGATTGACAACTTCATCATCAAAGCCATGCTAGCTTGTTTCTAGAATTTGTCTTAAGCGTTCAAGGTGTTCATTGACATCTACAGAGAGCTTGACTCAAAGTATTCCATTTGTACAACTACATGAGAATTTCTTTAAGATAAGGGAACAGAGAGGAATGTCATGTGCCCACAATTCAGCTATCTTGAGGACCACATTTTCTTGCACTGAGTATCTGGTGTAATGTATAATAGCTCCTTAAAATAAATCATAGGACTAAGAAAATATTTGGAAGAATAGGATTATTAGTGGCCGCTTCTTGACTGTAGCTGTTGATTTTGAAATTGATTTAAAATTGAGTTGAATTTGCTAGGGTTTTTTTTGCTGCCATTGATTATAGTTACCTGTAATGAGAACGTCTTGTGGGGAACATACCACCCCTGCACTGAACCATAAAACTGATTTAAAAACTGATACCGTTGACTGTGGAGATTCTGAAGGCTTTTTTTTTTCCCCTTTTCTTCTCCCTCTCTCTACCCCTCACCTCCACCCCCAATCAAATCATTACCAGTGAGAACAACTTCTCATGGAGGAGCATAATGTCTTAGCACCAGAACTATCCAGTGGAAGAAAACGGGACTTTAAATATTGTTCCCCTGAAAGTGAAGGATTCATTATTTGCTTCCCCTCTTATATTGTTAGTGATGTGAAGAAGATTTATTGGTCACAGATCTTGGCAACTTGCTTTTAGCAGTGATCTCTGGTCTTTCTTTCCAGGACTCTACCAAGAGAAATGTCACAGACAGGGTAGCTCCTTAGAACAAATCAGAGGACAGTTTGTTGACTTCCAGGAATTACCTCGTTTTTGAATCTTCCTGACTGTAGCTACCCAATTTATCTTTGTTACTGTTAAAATAGACATGACAGCATTCTTTACTGTTTTGTTTAGTATTCATTGGAAACAATGTATCATAAAGCCCATTTGGTGGGGGCTGGGAAAGGGTAAGAGACAAAGTAAAGCTTATTTCATGTATCTCATTTTGTGGCTTTGATCACCATCAGTTCATCCATGTTATGGAAATTATATATTTAAATACAATTGAAGAGACTTAATTTGAAGAAAAAAAATATGATATTAAAATTTTTTTATCCTAGTTTTGACTGAATCCAAAGATTTTTAAATCCAATGATTTTTAAATTATCCCTCCTTGATCTGGATCAGTTTGTTAATATATGAAATATCTTAGATTTTCTCCTATTTTTTCAGATCATTTGATTTTTGTTTTATTTCTTGCTATCTCATGAAGTAATTGATTTATCAGAGTTCATTTCATGGGTAAGGTTTTTCATTTTCTTTCTAATTTATCAAAAGATTTTATTTCTATTTTTAAAATTTCATAATATTCCTTCAAGATATTCATATAGCCCTTTGTAGGAAAAAAAAATTCCCTCTGAGTCATTACTGATAGTTGTTTCAGAGTTACTATCTCCTTTGGAGGTTCTCTAGATTTGTAATCCTTTTCTGTGCTAGTTTTAGCTTTCTGTTTGATTTACTTCTTCACCAGCCTTAATTCCTGAATTGGATTTTTATTCTTGGTCTGGTTCTATCCCCTACTTTGTTTTTGAATAAAGTGATTGACTCTACTTATTCTTGTCTTGAATTTCTAAACAGATATTCACCTGTCAGGATTAGGACACCCTACTTTATCCTTGAGGTTCAGAATACTACATCTTCAGGGTTCCCTCTGATATCTCAGGACAGTTAGGGTTTTCAGAATCCTGGGCCTGAGATGTCCCAGTCCTGAGCTCTATAGTGCTGTACTGGTTTTTGCTTTTCTCCAAAATATCTCCAGTCCCTATTCTGGAGTTCTCTGAGAAATCCGAGGCTTTCTAACTATCCTTAGACTTTCTTAAGAGAACCCCTTTGTTTTTTCTTCCTCAAGACATAGAACCTTGAAGACTACACATGTTTTTATACATTTCTGGTCTCACTGGATGGCTATGCTGATTTATTGCTGACTTTGCTGGTGATGGACTGTTATTGTCAGGCTTCTGGCAAACCTCTTATACAGTTGTGGGATGGAATTTGTCACAATAGTTTCTCTTTGGATATTTGATTATTCAGTCTTGTACAAACTTTATGGCCTTGGTGGAGTGGGTATGTAAGTAGTTGATTAGTCTGCCTCCCATTCAAGCAGCCATGTTGATAGAAAATATCACCCTCTGTTTTTTCTTTTTCTTTTTGTATTTATTTATTTTTATTGAAGCTTTTTATTTTTCAAAACATATATATGGACAATTCTTTAACATTAGTCCTTGCAAAACCTTGTGTTCCAATTTTCCCTCCTTTCCCCCACACCTTCAACTACATGGCAAGTAGTCCAATACATGTTAAACATGGTAGACATATATGGTAAATCCAATATATGCATACATATTTATACAATTATTGTGCTGCACAAGAAAAATCAAATAAAACCAGTAAAAAAAGATGAAGAAGATGATGAAGATGCAAGCAAGTAACAACAAAAAAAGTTAAAATGCTATGTTATGAATCACATTCAGTTCCCACGGTTCACTCTCTGGGTGTAGATGACTCTCTTCTTTACTAAACAAATGGAAGTGGCCTCAATCATCTTATTGTTGAAGAGAGCCACATCCATCAGAATTTATCATCGTACAGTCTTGTTGCCATGTATAATGATCTGCTTCTGCTCATTTCATTCAGCATCAGTTCATGGAAGTCTCTCCAGGCTTCTCTAAAATATTTTGTTGGTCGTTTCTTAGAGAACTATAATATTCCATAACATTCATATACTATAACTTATTCAGCCATTCTCCAACTGATGGGCATCCACTCAGTTTCCAGTTTCTGGCCACTACAAAAAAGGCTGCCACAAACGTTTTTGCATGTCACACACTTTTTTCACACAATGTTTACTGTCTTGTGTCCCCTAGGGATGGTTGCAGAGGAGTATAATGCCTTCTTTTACTCACTGGTATCACAGGATACACAGGAAATGGCATATTCAACAAAAAGGCAGAGGTTTCTGGTCGATCAGGGTTATAGCTTCAAGGTAAGCAGCATTGGATTTCTTTTCCCATCAGGGTAAGTGCTATATAAGAAAGCCTGTTGTTTCATCTTCAGAGAGTAGTAGTGACCACTGTCAATATTTTCTTGAGAAAAACCTCAGGCACAGAGAATTGCTAGGTAATTAAAGACCTTACATGAGTCCTTCTTTGTCTGTGAATGAATTGTTGGGTAACTAATTAGGAAGATACTCAGTTGGGGATTTGAAGAAAAGGCTTTGGGGCCTTTCTAATCCAGTAATTAGAGGACAGAGGTTGATTTCTTTGGTGGAATAGAGAGGCAAGGTTGAAAAAAGAAAATTGGTGGCCACTTGGAAAATGAGTTGAATGTATTCCTGTTTGGCATTCTTTGGAGGTTCTGCCAAGATCTTGAATCAAATTTGGGGTTGGAGTAGGGATGAAGGCCTGTGTAGCGGAAAAAAATCCAAAGGATTTTATACTTATCTCAGATGGTGATAGGGAACTTGGGGAAATTATTTTTTTTTATCAGACCTGTGCTGTAGAAAGATAATTTTGACATACAGGAATATATTCTCAGGCTTCTTAATGTCCTTCCTAAACTGTAGCCTCCAGGAGTGAATACAGTCTCCAAATATAATCTCATCAGAGCAGAATACAAAAGGACTGTCACCACCCAATTCCTGGAAGCTATACTTATTTTTATGAAATCCAAGATTTCATTATTCATTGAAGATTTTTGGCAACTGCCTCAAACTACTGACTCATACTGAACCCTGAAATCTCCTTACGCCTCCAAATCTCTTTTGTACTCATTATGGTCCTTTTTGCTTTCCTCATCATTAAGTCTTAAATTTCTTTTGTGAGTTTAAAAAAATACTTGTAGAATTAAATTTTTTAGCTCATGTAAGACTTTATTTTTATCTTTTTTGGGTTTTATTTTATTGCATTAACCTAATATTCTAGCCTATCAAAAATCTTTTAAAATTTTAACTCTTTCATCCAGAGTATTAGCTATTCTTCTTAGCTTTGTCCTGTCTGCAAATTTGATGAGTATGTCATCTATGCCTTTATTTAAGTAATTGATAAAACTGTTAAAATAGCACAGAGTCGACCCCAGATTCATGAGGCATTCCACTGAAATTTGAAAATAAAATTTAAAATCAACTGTTATTGACTAAGACAGCTTATAAATCCCTTTAAATGTATGATAATCTACTTGGTATCTCTCCATGTTTACACACGAAAAGTATGATGAACTCTTCAGTCAAATGGTTTGCTAAATCTAAGTAAATATGTCTAGGTAAATAAAATCTAGGTAAAAAATAGGTAAAAATCTTTCTATAGCACAGGTCTGATAAAAAAAATCATTTCCCCAACAGCATTTCATGTATGAGTATGTATATTTCCTTTACATATATGTTTGTACATATATATCCATTTCCTTTTTACAGTATGATATAAGTTCATTGAGAGCAAGGACTTTTTCATTTTGTCTTTGAATCCCTAGTACCTAATGTTATCCTCTGCACATAAAAGGTGCCTAATAAAAGTTTATGCAGTGTTAGAAGTGATTTGCCTAAATCACAAAGCTAGGAAATGAAATAAATAGGACATAAAACCCAAGTCTTCAAAAGTTGGGCCCTTACTGCATCCTCTCAATAACCATCTTAAGTGATAGCTAATAGAAATACCTAGATTTCTTATGCTAACTTCTGTCGAGTAGTAGCTAATGACCATACAGGTGTAAATTTGTGACCCAGAGAACTGAATTTGAAAGAAACTCTCTGTGATATCCATCAAAGTAGTAGATAACTTAGCAAGCATACCTTATAGTTACCTATCTTCCAAGAAATCCTGAAAGATCTTGATATATGGATGACTGACACCTTGACATAAAAGAATCTGTAAGGTAACATTTTCTTCTACCAGATCAATTTTTCTTCATAATCAACAAACGGTAGGAACAATGGGATCTTATATTCTTTTACTCTTTTACTTAATTGTGAAATAGTAAAGAAGCTGTTAAAAATTGCAGATTCCTTACTATCTTCATCAAATATGTTATTGCTTATCTTGCAAAGCTTTCTTTAAACTGATTTAACCTTTTGCCATTTCACTCCTCTTTTTGAGATGATATTGCTCATAATTATCCATCATTATTTTACAGATGAGTTTACTTTCTAACTTGGTATTGTCTTTGGCAAGTTTGATGTCAGCTGATTTAACACATTTTCTCTTTTGTTCTTTAATGGAAATTAATTTACATTGATTAGATTTCAGGATAAAATTGTTACAGTTAGTGTTGATATCATATCTGGGGTCCATTTTCCATTTTTTATTTTCAATAATTGTTTGATTCAGCATTAAGTTATTTTTAAATGTATAACATAATCTTTCCTTATTATTCTTCCCTTACTATCTTTCCCTTACAAATTCTGTTCTTAGTTCATATGACTCATTGTTCTGACCCTGCACAGACAGTTGACTCAGGGATAAAATCCCACATCAAAAACAAGTTTCTTCTTCCTGTCTATTAAAATTTACCAGGTTTTGTTTTTTGGTGTTCACAATGTCCAACACATAATTAATTCATCTCTTAAAATAGGTTTTTATAATAGGAGTCATGAGGCTTTATACAAGATTTCATTTAAATGGCAAAAACAGAGAGGAAGATTGACATAACTCCTTAGAAAAATAACAAAGGAAATATAAAAACAGAGAGGAAGAGAGAATAAGCATTTATCTAGCACCTCATGTGACAGGTATGATGTGGAGAACTTTATAAATATTAATAAGGTGCCAGCATCTTAACCTAAAGTAATGTATGAACATTTGAAGATTATTGTTATTTTCTGATTCTTATCTCTGTCACTGACTACTTTTATCGCCTTTGGGCTAATTATCCCAATTTATGAGCCTATCTACAAATGAAGACCTCAAAGATGCCAACTAGCTCTTTGTGGTCTATGAATCCATTTCCCTCTCAGAGAGTTTACAGTCTTTTTACAGTGTACCAAAAGTCATATTCATAAATTAAGACTATGTTATCAGATGTTCTTTTGCCATACAACTCTTTCCACAAAACCAGCATTCTAGGCTTCTTTCTTAAGCAGCATATTATTTCATGGTGAACGATAAAGCTTACCTCTAGAAGTAGAAAATGAAAAAATAATATCTCAGAAGAAAACAAAAAGTTTAAAAGGGGACAAATAGCAAGACACTTTTGTTATTCTCTTTTCAGTTTAACATACTCTTTAAAAAAGAACAAAGTTGGGGCAGCTAAGTGGCACAGTGGATAGAGCACCAGTCCTGAAGTCAGGAGCACCAGAGTTCAAATCTGGTCTGACACTTCACATTTCCTGGCTGTGTGACCCTGGGCAAGTCACTTAACCCCAATTGCCTCAGCAAAAAAAAAACAACAAAATTAAGTTTCATAGCCAATCTTCTGCTCCTCTTTTGTAAATTAGAGTCAAAATAGTTTTTAAGTTTATAATAAAGAAGATATTTTAATGACTACCAAAAGAGAACAACCTCTTGTCACTTTCTGCTTTACAGGTAATTACAAAGCTTGCTGGTATGGAAGAAGAAGAATTAGCATTTTCATCAAAAGAAGAGCAGCAACAACTTTTACAGAAGGTCCTGGCAGCCACTGACTTGGATGCTGAGGAAGAGGTGGTAGCAGGAGAATTTGGCTCCAAATCCACTCAGGTGAGTTGGCATCAAGCCAGGCACTAGTCATTATTGTCCATTGGGATTTTAGGCTTCAATGTATCCAAAAGACACAGTCCTTAACATTTGATTCCAAAGAAGTAGTTGTGATTTTCCCTAATGATTCCATTTGTTGAGTCCATAGAAGAAAATATAATGAAGAGCTTTGAGGTATTTAAATGTTCTTGGTCTTCAGTCTCAGTGTGGTCATTAAGTAGCTGTGTGACCTCTGGGCAAGTCACTTCACTTTATTGAGCCTCTCTTTATCACTCACAAAAGGACCTGATGAGGTGATTAGGGATCAATTAAGATAATAGAGAAAACTTCTTTAGATTGTGTCTTTTCTTGTGTTCTCCCTGGCTTAAAATACCCCTGGAAAACACCCATCTTGCAGGCTAACAAATTATGAGGTATAGTTTTGGACACCTTTTGAGTTAAGAGTTCATTTATTTATTAATGACCTTAAAGGAATAGTCCTGAAAAATAGCATATTAGTGAAATCAAAAATTAAGACTTCTGACATAATTTTGACTTTATTATTAGCACTTATTTTTTGGATATTATGATTAAGATGGAAGAAAGTGACCCTCTTTTGTCCCTGGGAAACTGATAACACTGTTTCATCAGCTATTTCAGTATATTTGCAAAGGCTGTCTCCCATTCCTCTCTGCTCACTTCTGTGTATTCTGCCTCTTCAGGTATCCCGTCGTTTTGGATCAATGAGTTCTATGTCAGGGGCAGATGATACTGTCTATATGGAATACCATTCTTCTCGAAGCAAGCCATCTGTAAATAAGCATGTCCATCCCCTTTTCAAACGCTTCAGAAAGTGATGTCAACATAAGCCACTTTCAAAGATTGTATGTTTTGTATAGCAACTTCAAAATATTGAAGCATGAAGCTGATCTTTTGGATTTTCAAAGGAATATTTTATTTTCTGCTAGCATTGACTGAGATGGTCCAGACTAACTAACCTTAGCCACGCTGAGGAATAGTGATAAATGCAGCAAACTCTTGGTTTCAGTTAGTTTTGTGGTACTCCAAGCATAATAAAAGAAAATTATTTTTGTCTTTTCTAACCACTTTTTAGACACAATTGGAAGAGACTGTTGTATGTAAAAATTTGTAACTAATAAACTTTATATATCTGAATGTTCTGCTAAGTGAACATTAAACATTTATGAGAAAACTTAGATGTACTTTTTTCTTGAAAATGTCTATTGATTTCCTTATTCATTACTAGAGCTCTGTCATATTGACTGGGAGATCTGTGATTTATCTGTACCTGAATTAAATCACATGTATACACATGCATGGATAAAACAGATGGATAATGCAAGATCATGGACTCTCCCCAAAACCAGTAGTTTTATCCTATTCTGTGGCTATTGGCTGTGTTTCTTCAGTCACAAAGTGAGAAGGACCAATCAGATCTGCCCTTCCAAATTTATAGATGGAGAAACAGCTACAGTTCCTATTAGTAAAAAGTTAATTGCATCATCTTCAAATACATGAAAGATATTTTTTCTCCAAGTGTCAAAGTTTACTCCCTCTGGCTTAGCCTAATTTTTTTTTTTAATTGGGAGACATGGGCATTTTCTAAATAGCCTCCCTTCTCATATCATTCTTAGTGGAAAAGAGGAAGCTGGGGAGTAGGGGGGGGCTTAAAAAGCAAAAGGGCAGAAAAGCTTCCAAAAAAAAAAGGAAGCTAGGCTTGTAGTCCTTATTCAAGAAAAAGCTTTTCCTTCTTTATAAGTTTGGTCAATCAATAACCTAAGTGGGCTTTTTATATATGTCTGTATTTTTATGGGAAACAATGGGTCTCATATATTCTTTTCACAGCCTTATAAAGTGCGATCCCCAAAGTGTTTTTGTGGGGGGTTGGTTTTGATTTTTGGTCTCCCAAAAACCAAAACCCCTTGCAATTCTAGAACAGCAGTCCTTTGCATTATTGCAATAAAAAGCATCAGTCTGAAAGCAGTTTCCTGGTAAATTCCACAGCCCAGCCACTCATGACGGATTAAAAGACAATAGTACCTTTTGTTACGGTAGGATGGAGCCCTTACTGGAACGCTGCCTGTGCAACCACTTCCAAGAACCCCATTTCACAGAGATGACTTTTGTGAAAGTTCTTGTTTCTCTAGCAAGGAAGTTCTCTAACATCACAGAGGATAATTCTATGTTCTGTGAATGATGCAGGGTATAATCCTATGGGTTAAACATGTATATTGTGCCAGCCATTATATGAAGCTTATTTGTGCACCATTCAGACCCTGCTGCATTCAAGAAGCTGCTAAAATCCCAGTGCCCTTTGCATTCCGGCATTCAAAGTCATTGTTCAAATGAAATTCTTCTCCCCAACTCACCACGAGCTCTTAATAGTCAAATCTGATGATCTGGCAATCCTCGTCTTCTTCACCTTGTCTTCATTTGAGCTGTAAACATGCATTAAGTGCTTACTGGGAGCCTAGCGCAGTGCTTGACAAATGGGAATACAAATAAATACATGAGAAGGAGGTCCTACCCTCAAGGAGCTTGTCTACTGACGGGAAGATAACAAAAAGAAAGTCAAGAAGGGGCGGATGGAGAAGCTACTGACAGTGGCCCAACACAGAATGTCTGGGCAATCGGGGTTGCCAGAGGAACGAAGCCTCTGCTGGCCCTTGGGATTCTGAGAGGAGTCTGCCAATCAGGAAGAGGCCACAGGATCACCCTCTCCTCCTGCATTCTCTGGATTTTCAGGACGCTACTGTTTTTTGTTCTGTCTCGCCAATTCTTGTCTTCGTGTCTCTCCATGTGCTTCTCTTCACCCTCCTACACAGCCACCATCGTGGAGCAGGCCCCAATACCTCACTCCTGGACTATGATATCGGGCTAGTTTGTCTGCTTGCTTCAAACCTCTCCCCACTCTGGTCTATCCATCACTCAGCTGTCAGTGATATTCCTGAAGTGTTGGTAGGTCTGCCCCTAGCAGTCCCCAAGTCAATAAAGTCCAGGTTCTCTTGTCATCTCCAGAATCCACTGTTTGGCTTTTGAAGCCATTCATAACTTCTCCTCATCCATAAGCCTTCTCCAGTTTTCCAGTCTTCTTAGCAACTTTCCTGGCCCCAACAGACTCTTTGACAGGTGACCCTGGCCTCCTTGCTCCTCAAACAAGATACTTCATCTTCTAACTGTCATTTTTGCTGGCTGTTCGCCATATCTGGAATACTCTTCCTCCTCATCTACTTCTAGGCTCCTCTAGCTTCTTTCAAGTCCTAGTAAAAATCCCTTCTTCAGGAAGCATTTCCAAATTCTTAATTCTAGTGTCTTCCCTCTGTTGATTTTTTACAATTTATCCTGTATTACATATTTGGGTATGTGTCATCTCCCCCATTGGACTGAGCTCCTTAACAACAAAGACTTTTTTTAAGGGTATTTTTTTCCTTTTAAAAAATTTTAATAATATTTTATTTTTAAAATTACATGTATGGAGAGAAAAAAAAGAAAACCTATGGCAGAAAATAAGGAATTATAAGAAAAGACTTTGTCTATTTTAAAATACTATATACATTTAAGTTATTGTCACATTATAGAAACACACACACACACACACACATATATATATATTTTACCTTAGCTTTAGGTTCCTTTGAAGCTAAATGGTCCTATTCTCACACTTTAGTGTAGAGGTGATCCTGCCATTCCTCCCCAAATCTAGCTCTTACCAATTATTCCATAGTCTTCCATTTTATAAACTCATTCCAGTCAAAATAGACAAAGTAGACAGTAAGACACTGTTAGTTGAGCTGTGGGTTGACACAACCATACTAGGAAATTTAGAGGTGTGTCCAAAAAGTAACTAAACTATACATACTCTTTGACCCAGGATTATAACTACTAAGCTTATGCCCCCAAAAGGGATCAAAGGAGAAGAACCCATATGTAAAGAAATATTTATAGTATGTCTTTTTATTCTAGAAAAGAACTAGAAAAGAACGAAGTATCAATTGGAAATGAAAGAACAAATTATGGTATATGAGTATAATAGAATATTACTCTACTGTAAGAAGTGACAAAAAGGACCAATTCAGAGAAATCTGGGAAGTTTTGTACAGTAGCAACCTCTCTGGAATCATTCTTTCAACTGACCACTCATACTCACAGATTAAGATCTCTAGAAGGTAACTCACTAAAGATTAATCCCAAGGAAGTGAATTTCCAATATATGAGACTCCTGAGGGTTTAAGCAAGGAGTAAGAATTTCTTCAGAGTTCTTGCAAATATTAAGGCCATTGAAACATATATATATATATATATGCTTAGGAAGTAACCCCTCAGGGGTTGAGGCTTCTAGAATTAAAGTTCCTAACCCTGCTTGTCTGTTTTATATAGTGACACTGGAGCTAAAGATGGTTTTTATATATTTAAATATGAAAAAAACTTTATTTAAAATGTAATTTTTTTTTTAATCTCTGCAAACAAAAACAAGCTATAGCTTGAATCTGGTCCTCTAGTTACAGTCTAAGCCCCTATCCAGTGTGTTTCTCCAATGTAAACCAATCATAGAATTCTTACTAACTTTTGGATAAGAGATTTTCTAAGAAGATATAGCAAGAACAGCTATTTTTTAAAATTCCCCTCAAACCAAAGATAAATTTTCCCTCTTAAAATTCAAACTCCCTGTGGAGAAGGGGCTCAAACTTAAAGTACAAAGGTAGGCTTATATGTTGAGAACACAGAAGCCAAGAACTCTTGGTCATGGAAGACCTTTCCTCATTTTGTGGAATACTTAGGAAGTTCCCCTTGGGTATGATGACCTTCTAAGCCCTTTATATTGGTAACTTGCATACTGTCCTCTGTATTGGTCCATACAGCATGCTCTTCAAGAGTCACATAATCCCTACCCACCAAGACAAACCTAGAAATTATATGAATACAATTTATACCCAAATAAAGTCAGATCTTTCTCATGGCTAGGCCAAGCTAACATAATAAAAATGATAATTTTACCTAAATTAACCTATTTATTCAGTGTCATACCAATCAAGCTATCAAAAAGTCATTTTAAAGAGCTAGAAAAAATAACAAAAATTTTCTGGGAGAACAAAAGGCCAAGGATGTCAAGAAAATCAATGAAAAAAAAAAGTGAAAGAAGGTGGTCTAGCTGTACCAGATCTCAGATAATATTACAAAGTGGTAATTATCAAAATAACCTGGTATTGACTAAGAAATAAAATGGTGAAGCAATGGAATTGATTAGGTTATACAATACATTATAGTAAATTACCATAGCAATATAGTATATAATAAACCCAAAGATTCAAGTTTTGGGGGAAAAGTCATTATTTGACAAAAGCTGCTCAAAAAGACAATAGTTGGGCAAAAACAAGGTATAGGCCAATATTTCACACTCTATATCAAGATAAGGTTAAAATAGAACATGATTTAGACATAAAAGGTGATACCATAAGCAAATTAGGAGAATATAAAATGGTTTATCCATAAGATCTATGGATAACAGAAGAATTTAGTTCCAAAAAAGATATTGAAATCGTTACAAAATATAAAATAAATAATTTTGATTATATAAAATTAAAAAGTTTTTGAATAGATAAAACCAATTCAACCAAAAAAAAAAAAAGTTAAGCAGAAAACTAGGGAGAAAGATTTGCAGCAAGTATCTCTGATAAAGGCCTCATTTTTCAAATACATAGAGAACTGAATCAACTTATAAAATTACAAGCCATTTCCCAATTGATAAATGGTCAAAATGATATAAACATGCAATGTTGTAATATATATTGGATTACTTGCTGTCTGGGGGGAAGGGAGATCAGGAAGAAGAAAAAAATTGGAACAAAAGTTTTGCAAGGGTGAATGTTGAAAAATGTCTATGCATGTGGTGTGAAAATAAAAGGCTTGAAGAAAATAGATATTGCTTATCAATTTAAAGAATATTCTATTCCTATGGTTTCTAGTGTTGTCACTTTTATTTTTTAAAGAATGAGTGTTGTATTTTTTCAAAAGATTTTTCATCATCTATTGATATAATCATATGATTTCTGTTGGTTTTCTTATTGATATGCTTAATTATGTTGATACTTTTCTTAATATTGATCCAATTCTGCATTCCTGGTATAAATTCCACCCAGTTATGGTATTTAATCCTTATAACATATTGCTGTATTTTTGGTTGGAAAAAAAAGATATAAACATGCAATTTTCAGACAAAGAAATCCAAGCTATCTAGTCGCATGGGAAGAAATGCTCTAAATCACTACTCATTAGAGAAATGCAAATTAAAATAATTCACATCTATCAGGTTGGCTAATATGACAAAAAATGGAAAATGACAACTGTTAAAAGGGGATATGGGAAAATTGGAACACTAATAATATACTCTTGATGAAGTTGTGATCTAATTATTCTAGAGAACAATTTGCGTCTGTGTTCAAAGGGTTATAAAATTGTGCCTTCTCTTTGATGTAGCAATATTAATGCTAGGTCTATATCTCAAAGAGATTTTTTTAAAGGTGGGAGCAGCTAGATGGCACAGTGGATAGAGCATCCGCTCTGAAGTCAGGAGGACCTGAGTTCAAATGTGATCTCAGGTACTCAACACTTCCTGGTTGTGTGACCCTGGGCAAGTCACTTAACCTCAATTATCTCAGCAAAAAAAAAAAAAAATGGGGGAGGGGAGGGAGCACTTACTTGAACAAAAATATTTATAGCAACCCTTTTTGTGGTGGTTAAGAATTGAATATTGAAGGGATACCCATCAATTAGGAATTGACTGTGGTACCTGAGTGTGATGAATATTATCTCTATGTTTTTGAAGGTTTTGTAAAGAGATTATGAGTTTTAGCAGGTCCAACATTGTAATGGGCCAGAACTCTGTACTTGAAACAAGGATTCTTACAAAGCGTTAATTCTGTGGAATTGATAAGACAATGGTTTTCTAGTTTAGCATGGTGATTAATCGTTCTCTAGTTCAGGATGATTGATTTAATCTTACAACAAATAACGGTTCCCTAGTGATATAAAAATTGGTTTATACTCAGTATACTGTAAATGATCTAATTATAATAGAGCATATAAACTGGAACAAACTCAGCCAGGGTCAGACTCGGAGACTGGAGACAGGAACTCAAGCTCTCAGAGCCAAGGAGAGACATTCATTCCATCTCCCACCTTTGTGGTGGCTGGAGGCTGGAGCACAAACCTCTGAACTCAGAGAGACTTCAAGACAGAGACTGTTGTGGTGGTCCTCCTGCCTCCCCCACAGAAACTAAGATACATTCTGAAGGGTCTCCAGAAAGCTGGCCCGGGCCCCAGGCAAAGAAACTAGACAGTGAAGGAGACAATAAAGAATTTGGACTTTATCCCTGGCTCTAGTGGTGATTACTCTGATGAAATGAAGGCTGGTCCAGAGACCTCCAGAAAACTAACTAGAACCTTACACAACATGGCTAAGAGAAGCTCATCTCCAGGTGAACTGCAGAGTGACTAATTTCTTGACATTGCCACTTTCCAGGTATTTCATTTCAGGGTGCTTCTGTAGACTAACAGAATGCCAAAAAGGTCTACCTGTTCATACAAGAAGAAAACCATGAAACTATGCAGCTTAAGAACAAGCAATAAAAATCCATACTTAAAAACCACTCATGAGCATTAGAACCTTAGTTCAGCATAAACAATTTTTTATGTATGTGGTTTATATGTAGGAAAATATAGAAAAGATGGCTAGCATACTTAGGGCATGGGTGGATATCTCTGGAGTCTGACCTAGTCCACTTGAAGACAGACTGAACTTTCTATTTTGAAAAGAACGGGAAAAGGATCATGACTGTATGTTTGTTCCTTCCCTGACCTATCCTCAAGAGAGATATTGAACTAGAATTGTATCAATCACAGCTCAAATATTGGCTGTCTAGACTAGAGAATGAGAGGTTAAGTTGCTTCTCTACAATCTTTACCAGCTTGGGCTCTCCCCATTAAGCACTGGCTACTCACTATAAAATCAGAAAAAGCAAGTAGCAAGTAAATATATTTATCTAAACAAAATAACAACAGATGGTAATCAGAAAAGTTATTCCAATTAGAATACAGCAAAGAATACATAAAGTAAATGATCTCTTCACCTGGAAGCAGTTCTCAGCTCAACCAAAGGAGGGAATGATCTCACTGAGGAGGAGGTCCATCCTCATCTGTCTCTATAATTTCAAGCAAATATAAGAATATGGGGCCAGCTTCCCACACATGTCCACCATTCCAAAGTCTCTCTCCACTGCCTACATGGAGCCTCTCTATCCAGATGTTTTTTCCCCAAAGGGGTCTGGAACCAACTCAAATAATTCCCTTCCATCATGTTCATTTCCTGAATCATTTCCTTAGCTAACTGCTGCTATTTTGCCTATATCTATAGTTCCAGCTCATAGAATTACAGAAAAGCTGGAAGGGACCTCAGGGATCCTTCATTCCATTTTTGGATGACTTAATTGTAAAGGAAGTTTTTCCTTATTCAAGCCCATATGCCTTTCTGCAACTTCTTCTACTTTTGTTCTCTGAGGACAAGGAAATAAAAACTGATCCTTCTGTTCACATGACAAATGTCTGATCTAAGCTATTGTGTCTCTCTAAATCAGGGATAAGGAATGTCTAATCCGTGGGCTATATTAGACCAGTGCAATCATTTGCTAAGGCAACCACAAGTGATGATGAGCTGAAAGCTAGGTACAACAACCTCCTATAAGTTGATAATTTTGTATGTCACCAGCAGGATATTGGAAATATCTAATTGGCCCTTGGCAGAAAAAAAGGTTCCCCACCCCTGCTTTAAATGTTCTCTTCTCCAAATTAAAAAAAATTTCCATTTCCTTCAATGGACCTATGCAGAATGATCTCTGGGGCCCTTATGCTATCTTGGACATGTTCTTTTGGATACCTTACAGTTTATCAATGTCCTCTCTTTTATAATGTGGCACACAAAACCAAAAACATATTTCAGATGTATGTCTAGGACAGAGTAGAGAAGTACAGTCTTACCCTAGTCCCGGACTTTTTCTTAATGGAGCCTAAATTAAATTAGTTTTTTTTTTTTAACTGCTGACTCATCTTGAATTTCTGATTTCCTAAATTTTATATTTTATTTTTCCCAGTTGCATATAAAATCAGTTTTAAAATCCATTTTTTAAAATGTTGATTCTGAATTTTCTTCCTTTCTTCCCTCTCATTCCCTCGGATAATAAACAATTGACTATAAATTATACATGTATAATCTTGTAAAACATATTTCCATATTAGTCATATTATGTAATAAAAAAAAGGAAAACACATGTGAAAAATAGTGTGCTTCAATCTGTATTTGGACTCTTATCAGTTCTAAAGTGGATGTTATTTTTTATTATGAGTCCAGTGGAATTGTCTTGGATCATTGTATTGTTAAGAATAGTTATCATTCACAGTCAATTTTACAATATTGTTGAAACTCATTGTTTTCGAATGTACTGCTATTTACCCATTTCTCTCCTTCCTTATAATTGTGATTTTGCTATTGTAGCTCACTGACCTATTATATTTTAAACTCCATTCTCTCTCTTTTTTTTTTAAAGCTAGAATAAAACTTGTCTTTCTTCAATACCAAATCTTTGGAGCCTGACATATGTTTAACTTTCTTCTAGTCTTTGTCCTCAGTTTGTTAAAGCCAGGTTCTTCTATTAGTCATTCTCCAGTATGACTAAGTTCATCTTGGCACATCTATGTACTCCACCCTCATGCCTACCCTAGCTTGAGATCAAGAATAAAGTTTGATGTGAGGGATTTGGCTCTTTTCAATAATGAGATGATTCAGGCCAATTCCAATATTCTTGTGAGGGGAAGAGCCATCTGCATCCAGAGATGTCTATCAGGAATGAATGTGGATGGCAACATAGAATTTTCACCTTTTCTGTTATTGTTTGCTTGCTTGCTTTTTTCTTTCTCATTTTCCCCCCATTTGATCTGATTTTTCTTGTGCAGCATGATCATTGTGGAAATATGTTTAGAAGAATTGTATGTATTTAACCTATATTGGATTGCTTGCTGTTTAGGGGAAGAGGGAGGGGAGGAGTGAGTGAAAAAAAATTGGAACACAAGGTTTTGCAAGGATGAACACTAAAAATTATCTCTGCATGTATTTGAAAAATAAAAAGCTATTATTAAAAAAGAATAAAGTTTTAATATGTGAATGCTTCGGTGGCTCTCTGATATCCTCGATGTGGCTACTCCCTTTACTCATGCAGATTGCAACCTATCCATTCCTTCTTTTCCAGTGCAACTAGTTCTCCATGTCCTTGTATAGAGGATATACCCAACATCCTAGAAATTTTCTTCTTGGTCTTTTTAATATTTAGTCAATGTCATTGAAACACTTGAACAATCCATGTATTATCATTCATTTACTACATGTAAAAATTTTATCTTTCTGAACTTTTTGGATAGTATCTTTTATACTAATTCATATGGGCAAGTTACCATTAATATGCTGCAGCCTACCTACATCCTTCATGCATCTTTTCATTCCCCTTTGATTCTTTTATGAAAGTTATTCCACAATTCACAATCAGATAATTATCCTGGAAGAATATTGGTATTTAAAAAGCTACCTCCTATGGCAAAGAGAAATTTGAGATTATTGAAATCACTGTGCAATTATCCAAATTAGATAAACCTGCTCTTCTTCAGTTCAATTCTTGATCCGATTCTCATTGTACATCTTCAATAGCTGTCTAAATTATATGCATTCTTGGACTAATTTTGAATTAGTCTAGTCAATCTCAGCTTAGAATCTAAAATATAAGCCTTCTTTATCTGATTGGTCTTTCGTTTATCTTCTTTGAGTTACGATGGAGGGGCACTTAGGGATAGTGAATAGAACACTACAAATGGAGTCAGAAATACCTGACTAAGGTTTATCTAATTTGGATAATTGCACAGTGATTTCAATAATCTCAAATTTCTCTTTGCCATAGGAGGTAGCTTTTTAAATACCAATATTCTTCCAGGATAACTATCTGATTGTGAATTGTGGAATAACTTTCATAAAAGAATCAAAGGGGAATGAAAAGATGCATGAAGGATGTAGGTAGGCTGCAGCATATTAATGGTAACTTGCCCATATGAATTAGTTTAGCTTCAGAAGCTTACTAGCTTTGTGATCCTGGTAAGTCATCTAACTGGTTTCTTCAATTTCCTCATTTGTAAAATGAGGATGATAAGACCAATTACCTTTCAAGGTGAGGATTGCAAGGATTAAGTGAGATGATAATTACAGAGCATTTTACAAATTTAAAATTCTATATAAATATTAGCTCTTATTTTTATTATCTCACTGGAGAAGTTCCATTATGTTCTGGCACTCAATGCCATCAAGATGACAACTATAAACAGATATTTAGCAGTTCCCATAATGTAAGGGAACCTCTCTTCTACTGTATTTTGCATAAGATTTCTTTCATAACAGGAGTAAATATTATCAGCAATCACTATTCCTTTTCACATCTTACTCGATTTTGGAAAGTGAGAGTTTCTTTAAACAAAGTTATCTCTATTATTGCAAGGAATCTTGCTTGATCTTAAAATACACATGAGAGAAACTTTGTTAGAGAAAAGACTTTTAAGGTGAGATTTTGCTTCGAGGAGTTTTTTTTTTTTTTTTAAGCTGGAAACTTCTACAACTTAGATAATCCTGATCGTGGCTCCTCGATATTGGAATTGTTTCTTTCTGGCTGCTTGTAGTATTTTCTCCTCGATCTAATAATTCTGGAATTTAGCTACAATATTCCTTATAGTTTTCATTTTAGGGTCTCTTTCAGGAGGTGATCAGTGGATTCTTTCAATGACTATTTTATCCCCTAGTTCTAGGATATCAAATTTATTTTCTTTGATGATTTCTTTTTCTTTCTTTCTTTCTTTTTTTTTTTTTTTTTTTCTTTTTTTTTTTTTTTTTTTTTTTGCTGAGGCTATTGGGGTTAAGTGACTTGCCCAAGGTTACACAGCTAGGAAGTATTAAGTGTCTGAAACCAGATTTGATGATTTCTTGATAGCTGTTTTCCAGGCTCTTTTTTCATCATGGCTTTCAGATAGAACAATAATTGTTAAATTGTCTCTCCTGGATCTATTTTCCAGAACAGCTGTTTTTTCCATTTAGGTGTTTTACATTTTTTCCTATTTTTTCATTTTTTTGATTTTGTTTAACTGATTCTTGATATCTCATTGAGTCATTCACTTCCATTTGTCCAATTCTCATTTTTAGTTAGCTTTTCTTCCATTAGCTTTTTAACCTCCTCTTGCATTTGGCCAATTGTACTTTTAAAGGAGTTTTGTTCAATAGATCTTTTTTCTATTTCACCAGTTCTACTTTGTAAGGCGTTGTTTTCTTTTTCTACTTTGCCAAATTTATTTTTTAATTAGTTCTTTTCTTCAATATGTATTTTTTCCTTTCACCAATTCTATTTTTTTTAAAGTTAGTTTTTTTCTATTTTTCCAAATTTATTTTTAGGAAGTTGTTTTCTTCAGAATATATTTTTTCCATTTCACCAAATTTATTTTTAAGGGAGCTGTTTTCTTCAATTTTTGTGTTTCTTTTTCTAAACTGTTGGCTTTTCCCCTCACACTTTCATAACTCTCCTCCATAGCTCTCATTCCCCCCCCCCCCATTTTTCTTTTATCTCTCTTTTAAGATCCTTTTTGAACTCTTCCAAAAGAGTCTTTTGCGCTGGAGACCAGTTTATATTTCCCTTTGGGGCTTCACCTAAAGGCATTTTACCTTTGCTGTCCTCTTCTGGGTTTGTTCTTCCCTGTCTCCATAATAGCTTTCTATGGTCGTCTTTTTGCTTTTTTTTGCTCATTTTAAAAGGTTGAAATCTGCACTTAGGGTACAGAGAAATTGTTCCAAACTTCCTCTGCAGGTGGACAGGGGTTTGTCACTGACTACCTTGGGACCATGATGCTTCAGGCTTCTCTATTGCGCTGGATGGGCCTGGCCAAGTCCCATGATGAGGTTCAGGGGTTCATAATTTGCCTTCTGTAGTTGCTTTTGAGATCTCACAGCTGGTCTTCTGAACTACGACAGGGTAGACAATGCTATTGTATTTTGGCTAACAACTTCCAGTAGATTCTCCAGGCAGAGTCTCCCTGCTTATCTAATTGAGACAGATCTTCCTAAATGCCTTCCAAGATATCTTAAACTATAAAATTATTACAAGGATTTTTTTAATCCACAAACTTTCAATACAACAAAGTTCAGATTCTCTAAAATTTCCAAGACAACTATGTTACAGTGAAGATAAGATCTATAGAAAATTATCTACAAAAGTCTATTTCATTTGAACTTTCCTCTTAAATGGTTATCAAAGATATTTTCAGTTCTTATGAAGATTTTATAGAAATGAGAATGTAATCATATGGGTCAGATAGTTGAGATGTATTCTTCATTTTCTAATTTTATTCCCATGCATGCTCTCTTTCAATTTTTGCATCAGATTTTCAAATCCTCTGAAAAATCTTGAAAATCTTGAGAATTGGAAATTGAGTTGATGCCCATTAATTGGAAAATGACTGAATAACCTGTGTTTTTTCTTTCTTCTGGTTTTTCTTTTTTATTCTGATTTTTCTTCACAACATGATTAATATGGGAGAATGTTTAAAAGCATTGTACATTTGCTTGCTGACTAGGAGAGTGGGGAGATAAAGGAAGAAAAACATTTGGAACTCAAAAATCTTACAAAATAAATGTGGGAAACTATCTTTACATATAATTGAAAAAATAGAATACTAAAAAAGAAAATCAGTTTCTGAGTTCCATTATAATTGTATCACCTCCATTTGGGATTTACACACACACACACGCACACACACACACATACACACACCCCAAACACACACACCCCACACACACACATTTAATATGCCCAGCCATTCTTCTTGATTTAATTTTTCTTGAGCCCTACTTCTCCTTTTTCATGACATGTTAGGAACTGTCAAAGTCCTGAGGGGTAGATCATTATAGACCACTATAGAAATGTAATTGTTTCATTTAGGTTTTCTATTTAACTGAACATCATTTTATGGATAATAGGTATTCATCCACTTGCTTTTTCCTATATAAATAGTTATACCACACTTTTTTGGGGAATGGTTAATGCTCCAACCAGTGTCCTCTGCAATATTCTAGGATTTGCTGCATCTAGCATAATCTATAAATAGGAACATTTGGAGGAACTCATCATTTATAGGAGATTTTTCTTAAATTTGGACTCTGCATTGGATGTACTCCATGTCAGTGGTGAACATTTTTAGTGACCATATTTTTTCCTGTTTTATATATTAGTTTATATTAATGATAAGAACACCTTTAAGCAAGATTATCTCTTCTATGACAGCTTTGTATAATTGTATAAGTTTAATGTAGTATGTAATAAACCCTATTGGCTTTAAAGGAACAGCTCAATCTGCCCAATTCAAAGCTTTTTATAATGGTCAACAATGAGCACAATTGATTTGTCCCTTTAGATCTTTCACTGAATTGCGTGATAATGAACATGGTCTAACTGTACAATATCACAAAAGTTTTCCTATTCCCATTAACACATCCATTAAAATGCTCTCAATAATAATCCTCTCTTTAATGATGTTTTTTATGCATGTATATATTATTTTTTATAAAATTGGATATAGATAAATAGTAGAAAGTAAAACTAGTTTAGGGAAAGCTTGGTGAAAGACCTTACTAGAATATGAATTAGACTTCACCCCATGGAATATACGAAAACTTAAAAGGAATTCACACAAAAGAAAGTAAGTAGAATCAGGAAAGCAAGATATACAATGACTATAATAACTAAATGGAAAGAACAAACACAAAAAATAAAAATAGATTCTATGAAATTAAAGTCATGCTTTACCCTAAAGAAGAGATCTAATACACTTCCCTTCCTCTTTTGAGAAGAGTACTGCACATAATATGGTCATCCTTGGTTGATGTGCTAGTTTTGCTGAACTGGCTTTTCCCCCCTTTTTAGTTTTTGGTATAAGGCACAGAAGAGTATCTTTTCTAAGAGGGGACAAAAGACAGAGAGTACAAATAACTTCCTAATATGGTTTGTTATTCTTGCTGAGCTGTTTCATTTATGTCTTACTCTTCATGACAACATTTAGAGTTTTCTTTTTTAGGTACTAAAGTGGTTTGTTATTTCTTTCTCCAGCTTATTTTATATGAGTAAACGAGACAAACAGGGTTAAAGGACCAGAGAGTGGCATTTTAATGGTAATGAGTCATTTTCTTTTTTACTTTGCTTTCTGTTTCATGCATTGTCCTTTGAAGATGTAACAAAGGAACAATAAAATCACATGAAAATAATGATCCTCTCCATAATCAAATACTGACATTATAATCAAAGGGAGTTTGTTCTTGAATTGTTCACTCCTTTCGAAAATTTTGCATGTTCATTTCTAATCTTCTCATCTTTTTTTTTAACCTCCTATCCCTGTTCTCTGCAGAACTTTTAAAGTTTCTGAACTTTTGATCCCTTTTTACCTTGAGAAATTTTTACATGATTCCAGGTATCTAGGTATATAAAATAGGTATACAAATCAAACATTTATTAATAATAAATTATCATTTCATGATTCCCACATTCAATTGCAAGACCCTATGTGGGGTCAGGAACCACAGTTTAAGAAGCTGGACTCTACAATATAAAACCAGGCAATGGAAACAAAGAAACAGTATTATAGTAAAAACAACAACAACAAAACCGCATTAGAAATTAGAACAGCCTGCATCTATAACTAAGGAGGAACTCTGAAGGAATAAAGGATGTTGTCAAAGAATTATGTGACAGTAAAAAAAAATTAGCTGATCCTGTTAAGAGAGTCAGGGATGACAAAAAGACAAACAGAATGTAAGATACACAAGCAGATACAAAGGTACATGTGTAGAGAACATGTGGAGCTGAGGGATACCTCCTGAGCCCTTGCCCTGAGGGTCATTTTCTCTTTGCATGAGGAGGCCCCACCCAGTTTGATGACTGGAGATCATCAGTGCATGAATCACTCAACTTGCTCGGATGGGCTAGCTCCTTTTAGGACTAATTATCTTTGCTGTTGGATCAATCTACTGTTGGCCTTGATCAAACAGGTTGCTAGGCTACTGTTCTTTCTGCTTGCTCGATTAAGCTACTACTATACCAGTTCTGGGACTCTAGATGGTAATGAGACTCGAATGTTTTAATCTCATTGTTCACCAGGCAGTGAAACTATTTGTTCACCTAAGGTAGGGAAATAATAAGCATTTAAGAAACAAGGCTGTCATGTACACATGGGTAGTAGCTGGGTGGGAAATAGGGCCCACTGCCAAAGCAATCTTCTTCACTCAAAATCCATCTGGGAAGAAAGAAAGAGATGGTCTGCTCAAACTTTTTGTATGAAAAAAGTGCCAGCTTGTTAGCCAGTAAGAGTCATCATTCGAGGTAGCTGCTGGCTCAGTGGGGATAGAGCACTGAGTCTGGAAGACTTGCTTTCAGATTCAGCTTCAGACACTAGGTGACTCTGGGCATGTCAGTTAACCTCTGATTGCCTGACAAAATAAATCCATTGGAGAAGGAAATACCACTCTGGCATCTTTGCCAAGACAACTCCAAATGGAGTCACAAAAAGTTGGACGTGTCTGAAATGACCAAACAACAACATTGGCGACATTACAATGCCAGCCCCTTTAATTACTTAGGTCCAGAAGAAGGTTCACCAAGCCTTCACATATTGGGATTGGAACCAGACAGGAAGTACTTCATGTGGTCTAAGAACTGGAGCTTCATTATAAAATTTTTTTTTATTCTAAAACCACAGGACCAGACAGACCTATGATTTCAGTAGTATAGAGAACTCTGCTGTGAGGAACTTTTCTTTAACAAAGCAATTTATAATTTTAGACATTTACCTGGGACACTATGATGCTGAGTGACTTGCCTGTATTTATACAGATAATAATCAGAAACAGAACTTAATCTTTCTGCCTTGGAAGCTAGCTCTCTATCCAGTATATGAGGATGCTTCTCCAGTTTTCCTTAAAACATGTAATAGGCTTGCCACCAGTGGAATTTTAAGTTGTGTAATATGGGCATAGCATTCATTTTGATGATGCTGATTCAGACCCATAGGGAGCAGTAATTATTGCCATCTGGACATGTCTGGTAATAACTATATTTTGACTTTGCCAGTTGAGAAGGAAAATATCAGTAATATTTTTCCATTCGGCAGCTCTCCAAATGTCTAAATATTTTATTCTCACTGACAACTAGGAAAACGCGCCGAGGGACAAGCACATGGGGATTTATATAAATCCTATGCAACAACGTCATTCTACTAGTCTCTGAGAAATGTAAATTTGGGAAATGGACTTGGAAAGGAGTGGACTAACAAAATGAGGAAGAAGTCTACCTCCTGTAGAAATGAAGTCTTTTCTTTTTTTCTTTTTTAATTTTTAGAAATCATGAATTAAAACAAATCCTAGGATTTCTTTTTAAGTCAACAAATATTAATTGAATAGCTCTTAGGTTTAGACATTTAAAGTATCTCCCTGATTCCAGACAGAATTCATCTAAATCATTCTAGACAGTAATGAGAATTAATGAATCTCACCAGGAAAGAGACAATGAAACAGCTTTTTGGTTAAGTTCCCTTCCTGCATGTTGATCAATAGGATATATCCAGGGAAATGCAAAAGTAATTGGGAAAGTATATGCAGTTACAGATCTCTTTTAGTGAGCAACAGGCTGAAAAATAAGTTTAACAAACAGGAAATAATTTTACCTAAGCCAAAATGAATGTTTCACACATAGTAAAATGAATTTTCATCTTAAAAGAGGTGTTTTGAACCTCAATTTGCTCTGGAAATGGGAATTGGCTATCTTCATTCTGCTGTGCTGAAATGGACCTAACAAAAAAAATCAATATATAACTCTTTAGTCTGTGTCTGCTTACTTCTCATCAATGCCAATAGAAACAGAAATTTCAACTACAAAATCTATGCACTTAGGAAGAAGAACTAGCAGTTTTTAATTCAAAATCAGACTATTGAAAAAGGACTATGATCCATAGTATCTTGTTTTTACAGTATTTGGAAATCTATCAACATCCAATAAGTGGTAAATACTAGAATTTGATCCCACTGAAATAATCCAAGCCCACCTCATCACTGGATAAGTGATAGGCTACTATATTCTCCATGTAAAATCTTTTGCAGCAAAGAGATTTAATTATATTAAACAATTTTCTTTATTGTTGATTAGAATAGCTTTAACAGCTCAATAATAATTTCTGAGATCATATCTACTACACAATCTCATTTAGTGATCTTTATTGTCTCAATTGCTAGGGAGGATTACAGGTAGGATTGGGTGTGAAGGACACACAACTTCAATTTACTCATTTTTAAGTACCTATAATACTCCCTGGAAGATGAGGGATATTTGAGTGAAATATATAAAGAGCAATCATTGAAAGTGTCTTTTTAAATGCCTAGGAACCTCGTTTTATATAATCTTTAAGTTCCTAAAAGTTCTTTCTCAAATGAATTGCTACAAATTAGATTTTATTCGAAAAATGCTATTAGAATTACTAATAATTCTATTATTATTTAGTAATGTAAATTAAAATTCCAACTTATATTTTGTAAGTTTAAATTTTTACATTTTAGGTTTTTTAAAAAGTGAAGTCCTATTCACTTAAACAAAAATTAGCTAATCTAACTCACTGAATTTACAGATTAAGAAATTGGGATTTAGAGATGTGAAGTGACTTCTCTGTGATTGTATTTGCAAAGATGGCAAAAGAATATCTGCAAATAAATAATAACAAGCACTCTCAAATATAACATAGCACCTGGGGCACCACCCTCTCACATATAAGCCCCTAGAAAAAGTTACTTCTGGTTAAAGATACTCCATGAATTAGCCCTTGTTCAAAACCACGGTTCATGAGCCTCGAATGCATATTTACTTTTATCACTGAACTATATTAATTTAAAACGAGACAGTTAAGCACAAACATACTAATGTAGAATTAGCAGAGCTGCGAATTGTTCTAATCATTTGTGCAAAGCAGTTTGAAATTATGTTTTTTTTTAAATCACTATACATTTTCACCTAGAGATCTCATTGCCAGGTATATATCCCAAGGAGGTAAAAGGCAAGAAGAAAGTTCTTATATATATCTAAATATTCATAATAGCATTTTTGTAGTAGCAAAGAACTAAAATAAAAGCAGGTACTTATTAATTGAGGAATAGCTGAACAAACTGTGGTACAATGAGGTAATATAATATATAGATAAAAAATAAGGCATTTGAAAATTGAAAAATTCAAAGAAATAAAAAAATATATGATCTCATGCAGAGTGCAATAAGCAAAACTAGAAAAATATTTACAGGTTATAATATCTCCCCAAACTCCAAACTATGCAAAATCTCACAATAAAAATTACATTGTGTGGGGGCAAATAGGGCTAAAGAGCATAATCATCAAAAACTTTGTCAATGACACAAAAATAGACAGAAATCTAATTTTGAAAGTGCTAGCCAAGTTTATACATATTAAATGGTTACAAAATATTAAAAAATACAACAGTGTAATGGGCTGAAACTGAGTTGATGCACTGAGGTCCGAGCACTTAAGACTAATTACCAATTGGGCAATATTTTATTAGCATATGCTTGGAGAAAGAATGACCCTGTCCACTACTCTGTGCAGGTTTTGATCTGTGGCTTATAGAGAGATTGAGGCAGGATTTAGAAGGTGGAGTAAGAAAGCCAGAGTCACTCCTGGCCGGATTCATATTGCGATTCCTCTCACTTCCTATCGCCATTCGTTCTCCTCCACAAAGAATAAAGATCAAGGATTTTGCTGATCCTGACTCCTGCTGATTCTAAAATATCCAGAGTGCTAAGGAGGATATCACAAAATAGTGTCAGCTGACTTCCACTGCTGTTTCGTCTTCACCCCTAGGAAATTGGGCAGGGGCAGGTCTTGGGCCTGGGTGGATGGGGCCTTGGACCACAGCCCAAGTCAAAAAAGGAAGTCATATAATCTCTGCTCTACTCACAGCTTCTGCAGCACATATATAATAAATGTGGCATTTTACCTTAACATCTTTGTTAACATCTTGAAATTTATGTGGAAATGAGAGTGAGAAGGGTCACAGTTTGGGACTTATTGTGAAATAGAATAGTTTTCTACATTACTAATGTTTGTCCTGGAAGAAATCTCAAGAAGCTAATTAAAAATTTGAATCATACTCAAAATAGATCATTTACATTTTCAAAACACATTCTAGCAGAACTCAATGTATATACTATTATTACAAAAATGTAAGTGCAAAGAATGACAAGCTAAAAATAAAATTGAATGCTGTATAATTGTTAGGAGCAACCTGGTCCCAGGAAGGACTTGAGAAAATGCATTTCCCTCTCTTCATTGCCAAAATGATAAACTATGGATTTAGAATACTATTGGACATACTAAATGTGTTGATTCGTTTTATTAGATTATATTTTTCCTATCTTTTAAAAATTTTTGTTACAGAGTGTGGCGGTCTGAATAGGGTAGTAGGGAAGAACCTATTCAGAAATGAATGAAATACAAAAAAAAAAAAAACAAACCCCCAAACCAAAGTTATCAATATGATTAATTTTTTTTAAATTCCATTTAATCAAACAATGTATCAAATAGTGATAAGAAAAGTTCCTTTCCATACACACAAGGGATACATTCTCCTGCAGGCTGCCACCCTACCAGAAGGAAAGGGCACAAACATAAAGTATCATGTTCTTTCAGCTTACTCTATCGATTGGGTGTGGGTCCTGGCAAGATGAATGCACCAAATTTAAGGTCTGAACTCCAAAAGCTATAGTTCATTGGAGTCCTATAGTTCATTGGACTCCAACTGCAAGTGTCAGATCGTTGATAAAATTAGTTCAAAAGCAAAAGCATTTATTGGCATAGCATGAACAATAGTAACAAAATATTCCCCATGAAACCTACAGCACATAAAGTTGGTGTATGTAAAACATACATCAATAGAGAGATACATGTAGGAAACAGGTGGCCAAGGAAACTCAAATCTC
This sequence comes from Antechinus flavipes, assembly GCF_016432865.1. Taxonomy (NCBI): domain Eukaryota; kingdom Metazoa; phylum Chordata; class Mammalia; order Dasyuromorphia; family Dasyuridae; genus Antechinus; species Antechinus flavipes. Next base: position 340,074,104 of record NC_067400.1, read on the forward strand.
TGACACAATAAAACCCCAAAGTCTTTTCTTAGGGTGTCCCCATGCTTCTCCCCCTGGACATAACATCTCTTATGGGCATCTCAGTCTGCTGAGTTTCTGAGCATCAACATAATTCAACTTGACTTCACAACTTACAGTCTCCTCAAAGCTATGACCCATTTTAAGAGTTACCAAGTGATTGAGTGATCTTTTAGCTAACCGATGGCTAGTAATCATAGGGTTCAATCAAGCAATTAAAACATTTTTTCATTAATTTTTATAAGAACAAACCCTAAGCAAAGAGGGTAACATAAGGTTATTGTTCTCAATATTGTTATTATTATTTACATTTAAGTATTTAAATTTTATACTATCATGTGGCTAACACAAAACTTTACACTAATAAATGTTCCTTACACTAATAAAATGCTTCACTTAAGAGTATGATAATGAATTTGCCTCTCAACAAGAGACAAATTTTATAAAACAAAATTTTATATTAGCTTTTTATTTTACAAAATACATTCAAAGTTAGTTTCCAACATTCACCCATGCAAAACTGTGTATTCCCTTCCTCTCCTCCTCTTCCCTCCCCTAGACAGCAAGTAATCCAATATAGGTTAAACATGAGCAGTTCTTCTAAACACATTTCCATATTTATCATCTTGTACAAAAAAAAAAAATCAGATCAAAAAAGGCGGAAAAAAGGAGAAAAAATAAGGAAACAAACAACAGCAATAACAAAGAAGGTGAAAATACTGTGTTGTGAGTTCCCATAGTTCCCTCTCTGACTGCAGATGACTTTCTCCATTATAAGCCTATTGGAACTGGCCTGAATCACTTCATTGTTGAAAAGAGTCAAATTCATCACAGTTGCACCTTGTTGTCATGTACAATGTTCTCTTGGTTCTACTCGCTTCATTCAGCATTAGTTCATGTAAGTATCTCCAGGCCTTTCTAAAATCATCCTGCCGATCATTTCTTATAGAGCAATAATATTCCATTACATTCATATACCATAAGTTATTAGCCATTCCTCAACTGATGGACATCCACTCAGTTTCCAATTCTTTGCCACTACAAAAAAGGCTATAAACATTTTTATACATGTGGGTTCTTTTCCTTCTTTATGATATCGTTGGGATACAAATCCAGTAAAAATGCTGCTAGATCAAGTTGCAGGATACAAAATAAACCCACATAAATCATCAGCATTCTTATATATCACTAACAAAATCCAACAGTTAGAGTTACAAAGAGAAATTCCATTTAAAGTAACTACTGATTGTATAAAATATTTAGGAATCTATCTGCCAAGGGAAAATCAGAAACTTTATGAGCAAAACTACAAAACACTTTCCACACAAATTAAGTCTGATCTAACCAACTGGAAAAATATTAAATGCTCTTGGAATGGGCGAGCAAATATAATAAAGATGACAATACTACCTAAACTAATCTATTTATTTAGCTCTATACCAATCAGACTCCTAAAAACCTATTTTGATGACCTAGAAAAAATAACACAAAGTTCATATGGAAAAACAAAAGATCAAGAATTTCAAAGGAATTAATGAAAAAAAATCAAATGAAGGTGGCCTAGCTGTTCCAGATCTAAAATTATATTATAAAGCAGCAGCTGTTAGTAAAACCATCTGGTATTGGCTAAGAAATAGACTAGTAGATCAATGGAATAGGTTAAGTTCAAAGGACAAAACAGCCAATAATTTTTTTTTAATTTTTATTTAATAATTACTTTATATTGACACTCGTTTCTGTTCCAATTTTTTTCCCTCCCTCCCTCCACCCCCTCCCCTAGATGGCAAGCAGTCCTTTATATGTTGGATATGTTGCAGTATATCCTACATACAATATATGTTTGCAGAACCGAACAGTTCTCTTGTTGCATAGGGAGAATTGGATTCAGAAGGTATAAATAACCCGGGAAGAAAAACAAAAATGCAGATAGTTCACATTCGTTTCCCAGGGTTCTTTCTTTGGGTGTAGCTGCTTTTGTCCGTCATTTATCAATTGAAACTCAGGTCTCTTTGTCAAAGAAATCCCCTTCCATCAAAATATGTCCTCATACAATATCGTTGTCGAAGTGTATAATGATCTCCTGGTTCTGCTCATTTCACTTAGCATCAGTTCATGTAGGTCTCTCCAAGCCTCTCTGTATTCATCCTGCTGGTCATTTCTTACAGAACAATAATATTCCATAACATTCATATACCACAATTTACCCAGCCATTCTCCAATTGATGGGCATCCATTCATTTTCCAGTTTCTAGCCACTACAAACAGGACTGCTACAAACATTTTGGCACATACAGGTCCCTTTCCCTTCTTTAGTATTTCTTTGGGATATAAGCCCAATAGAAACACTGCTGGATCAAAGGGTATGCACAATTTGATAATTTTTTGGGCATAATTCCAGATTGCTCTCCAGAATGGTTGGGTTCGTTCACAACTCCACCAACAATGCAATAGTGTCCCAGTTTTCCCGCATCCCCTCCAACATTCATCATTATTTTTTCCTGTCATCTTAGCCAATCTGACAGGTGTGTAGTGGTATCTCAGAGTTGTCTTAATTTGCATTTCTCTGATCAATAATGATTTGGAACACTCTTTCATATGAGTGGTAATAGTTTCAATTTCATCCTCTGAAAATTTTCTGTTCATATCCTTTGACCATTTATCAATTGGAGAATGGCTTGATTTCTTATAAATTTGAGTCAGTTCTCTATATATTTTGGAAATGAGGCCTTTATCAGAACCTTTAACTGTGAAAATGTTTTCCCAGTTTGTTGCTTCCCTTCTAATCTTGTTTGCATTAGTTTTATTTGTACAAAGGCTTTTTAATTTGATGTAATCGAAATTTTCTATTCTGTGATCAGTAATGGTCTCTAGTTCATCTTTGGTCACAAATTTCTTTCTCCTCCACAAGTCTGAGAGATAAACTATTCTATGTTCCTCTAATTTATTTATAATCTCGTTCTTTATGCCTAGGTCATAGACCCATTTTGATCTTATCTTGGTATATGGTGTTAAGTGTGGGTCCATGCCTAATTTCTGCCATACTAATTTCCAATTATCCCAGCAGTTTTTATCAAATAATGAATTCTTTTCCCAGAAGTTAGGGGCTTTGGGTTTGTCAAACACTAGATTGCTATAATTGACTATTCTGTCTTGTGAGCCTAGCCTTTTCCACTGATCCACTAATCTATTTCTTAGCCAATACCAAATGGTTTTGGTGACTGCTGCTTTATAATATAATTTTAGATCAGGTACAGCTAGGCCACCTTCATTTGATTTTTTTTTCATTAATTCCCTTGAGATTCTCGACTTTTTATTGTTCCATATGAATTTTGTTGTTATTTTTTCTAGATCAATAAAATATTTTCTTGGAAGTCTGATTGGTATAGCACTAAATAAATAGATAGATTAGTTTAGGGAGTATTGTCATCTTTATTATGTTCGCTCGGCCGATCCAAGAGCACTTAATATTTTTCCAATTATTTAAGTCTGACTTTATTTGTGTGGAGACTTTTTTATAATTTTGCTCATATAATTCCTGACTTTCCTTTGGTAGATAGATTCCCAAATATTTTATGGTATCAACAGTTATTCTGAATGGAATTTCTCTTTGTATCTCTTGCTGTTGGGTTTTGTTGGTGATGTATAACAGCCAATAATTTTAATAATCTAGTGTTTGACAAACCCAAAGACCCTGGTTTTGGGGATAAGAATGCATTATTTGACAAAAATTGCTGGGAAAATTGGAAATTAATATGGCAGAAACTAGGCATTGACCCACACAACACCTTACACCAAGATAAGGTCAAAATGGGTTCATGACCTAGGTATAAAGAATGAGATTATAAATAAACCGGAAGGGCATTGGATAGTTTACCTCTCAGACCTGTGGAAGAGGAAGGAATTTATGACCAAAGAAGAACTAGAGATCATTACTGACCACAAATTAGAAAATTTTGATTATATCAAATTGAAAAGTTTTTGTACAAACAAAACTAATGCAGACAAGATCAGAAGGGAAACAATAAACTGGGAAAGCACTTTTACAGTTAAAGGTTCTGATAAAGGCCTCATTTCCAAAATATATAGAGAATTGATTCTAATTTATAAGAAACCAAGCCATTCTCCAATTGATAAATGGTCAAAGGATATGAACAGACAATTTTCAGATGATGAAATTGAACCTCTTTATAGCCATATGAAAAGATGCTCCAAGTCATTATTAATCAGAGAAATGCAAATTAAGGCAACTCTGAGATACCACTACACACCTGTCATATTGGCTAGACGGACAGGGAAAGATAATGCGGAATGTTGGAGGGGATGTGGGAAAACAGGAACACTGATACTTTGTTGGTGGAATTGTGAACACATCCAGCCATTCTGGAGAGCAATTTGGAACTCTGCTCAAAAAATTATCAAACTGTGCATACCCTTTGATCCAGCAGTGTTTCTACTGGGCTTATACCCCAAAGAGATACTAAAGAAAGGAAAGGGACCTGTATGTGCCAAAATGTTTGTGGCAGCCCTGTTTGTAGTGGCTAGAAGCTGGAAAATGAATGGATGCCCATCAATTGGAGAATGGTTGAGTAAATTGTAGTATATGAATGTTATGGAATATTATTGTTCTGTAAGGAATGACCAGCAGGATGAATACAGAGAGGACTGGTGAGACTTACATGAACTGATGCTAAGTGAAATGAGCAGAACCAGGAGATCATTATATACCTCAACAACGATACTGTTTGAGGATGTAGTCTGATGGAAGTGGACCTCTTCGATAAAGAGAGGCTTAATTGATCAAAGATGGACAGAAGCAGCTACACCCAGAGAAAGAACACTGGGAAATGAATAGAAACTGCTTGCATTTTTGTTTTTCTCCCCGGGTTATTTCTACCTTCTGAATCCACTTCTCCCTGTGCAACAAGAAAACTGTTCGGTTCTGCAAACATATATTGTATCTAGGATATACTGTAGCATATTTAACATGTATAGGACTGCTTGCCATCTTGGGGAGGAGGTGGAGGGAGGGAGGGGAAAAATCGGAACAGAAGTGAGTGCAAGGGATAATGTTGTAAAAAATTATCCTGGCATGGGTTCTGTCAATAAAAAGTTATTAAAAAAAACAACTTTGAAAGATTTTAGAATGTTGAACAACAGCATGTTAAACAACAAATCCAAAATAATGAAGATAAAACCTTCCAATCCCTTACCTCCTGACAAAACAAAAATGAACTTAAGATTTAAAAAAGAGACTTTTATTTTCAGATATGTCTAATAGATTATTTTTTTCCCAAATTCTGAAGCTATGTATTGATAGTTTTATTTTAGGGAGTTGCTTTTTAAAAATTTGTTTGATGGGGATTAAGGAGTAGTGAGAAGAATAAATCTGTTTTTAAAAATGTTTATTAAAATTTTTTTAAAAATAAGCTATTTAGTTTATGTGTTCTTTTACTGTCATTTCATAACTACTTATGTGCACATTGTAGTTAGTTTTTAAGATGGATTTATTAATATATTTATTAATGAAGTCATATGCATAAAGAATAAAATTAGATTGTTTTGGAAAAACTTTATTTATTTTGGTAAATTCAATTCAATTACTATTTTCAAGGACCTAATTGTTCAAGATAGCTGTAAAATTATATAATCAGAGACCTAGTGCTGGAACAGAACCTTAAATCCTCTCTCTTAATATCACAAATGAACAACTTGAGACCCGAAAAGGTTGAGTGACTCATTCTAGATCATACAGGTAGTAAATGGCAGAGGCAGGCTCTTGACGCTAGGTCCAGTACTGTGTCAACTGCACTAAGCAAGCAATAGGAAGAAGCTAAAGGTTTACAAGCAGAACGTGCTTTATCAATCAACCTATGTTATGTCAGGCACTGAACCTTATAAAAATTAATGTGACAGTTAAGTAAAGAACAGATGAGGAGGAAGAAGAGATTAAAGGAAGGGATAAAGTGACTATGGCAATAGTCCAGGAAGAAAACATCAAAGTCTGAACTAGGATGATGTAACATTAATGGAAGAAGAAAAGAGGACACATGAATAATATTATGGAAGTTGACTAAAAGTGCCTTGTAAACTCATACATTTCTGTGGAGCATGAGAAAGAGGGAAGAGCCAGAAATGATTCCAAATTTTCCACTTTAAATGACTAGGAAAATGGTGGTACCAGAAACAAAAAGTATGAAATTGAGAGAGGAACTGCTTTAGGAGTTTAAAAGATAAATTTACCTTTTTGACTTGTTTAACTTGGGTGTACCATACACATTAGTATTTCAAAAGCTCTGTGATATTGCCAATGTGAATACCGCCTCCACTAAAACAGCTTAAAATCTTTCTATGACAAGGCAGAAAATCTTTACAAATTATTTAAAGTAAAAAAAAAAAAAAGCAGCTGGTGGTTAATTTCCTGATTAGTATTTCCAGATTTAGTTTGAACTTCAGTTATTACAAGGTGGTATTCAAAGTTTCCAATTTGATAGAACTTTGCAAAAACTTCAAGCACCAGATCATCTTCACTCTATGAAAAGGTATTATCATAGAGTCATGGTAAAGTTACTTTGGATAAAAGGAAAAATGTAGAGTAGTAGGGAAAAAAATAAGGTCAATATGAAGTCTAAAATATGAAATAAAGAAATAAATGAAGAAAATTGCTCTAAGTAATGAAATGATAGGCATCTATGAACATACTTTTTATGTTTGTTTTTTTCTTCTTTGATGGGCCCAGGAGAAAATTAACAAAGAAAAAAAATTAGTAAATTTGGAGAGAAAGAAAATCAATACCTAAGAGGGAGGATGAACCATACTAATATTGTGTCCTATCTAAATGAATAAAATATCAATTTTAAAATTTGTCTCCTCAGTTTCCTGACAAAGAAATTAAAGCTATTTCTAGTCATGAAAAATGCTCTAAATCACTATTGATTAGAGAAATAAAAATTAAGACAACGCTGAGGTACCATTTCACATCTCTCAGATTGGTTAAGATGACAGGAAAAGATAATGATAAATGTTGGAGGGGATGTAGGAAAACTGGGGTATTTGATACATTGTTGGTAGAATTGTGAACTGATCCAACCATTCTGGAGAGCAATATGAAACTATGCCCAAAGGGCTATCAAACTTTGATCTAGTACCTTTTTTTTTAAAATAACTTTTTATTGACAGAACCCATGCCAGGGTAATTTTTTACAACATTATCCCTTGCACTCACTTCTGTTCTGATTTTTCCCTTCCTTCCCTCCACCCCCTCTCCCAGATGGCAAACAGTCCTATACATGTTAAATAGGTTACAGTATATCCTAGATACAATATATGTGTGCAGAACCGAACAGTTCTCTTGTTGCACAGGGAGAATTGGATTCAGAAGGAATAAATAACCCAGGAAGAAAAACAAAAATGAAAGCAGTTTATCTTAATTTCCCAGTGTTCTTTCTTTGGGTGTAGCTGCTTCTGTCCATCCTTGATCAACTGAAACTGAATTAGCTCTCTTTATCGAAGAGATCCACTTCCATCAGAATACATCCTCAAACAGTATCATTGTTGAGGTATATAATGATCTCCTGGTTCTACTCATTTCACTTAGCATCAGTTCATGTAAGTCTTTCCAAACCTCTCTGTATTCATCCTGCTGGTCATTTCTTACAGAACAATAATATTCCATAATATTCATATACCACAATCTATTCAGCCATTCTCCAATTGATGGGCATCCATTCATTTTCCAGCTTCTAGCCACTACAAACAGGGCTGCCACAAACATTTTGGCACATACAGGTCCCTTTCCCTTCAGCCCAGTAGAGACACTGCTGGATGAAAGGGTATGCACAGTTTGATAACTTTTTGAGCATAGTTCCAAATTGCTCTCCAGAATGGCTGGATGTGTTCACAATTCCACCAACAAAGTATCAGTGTCCCTGTTTTCCCACATCCCCTCCAACATTCCACATTATCTTTCCCTGTCATTCTAGCCAATATGACAGGTGTGTAGTGGTATCTCAGAGTTGCTTTAATTTGCATTTCTCTGATTAATAATGACTTGGAGCATCTTTTCATATGGCTATAAAGAGGTTCAATTTCATCATCTGAAAATTGTCTGTTCATATCCTTTGACCATTTATCAATTGGAGAATGGTTTGATTTCTTATAAATTAGAGTCAATTCTCTATATATTTTGGAAATGAGGCCTTTATCAGAACCTTTAACTGTAAAAGTGTTTTCCCAGTTTATTGTTTCCCTTCTGATCTTGTTTGCATTAGTTTTGTTTGTACAAAAACTTTTCAATTTGATATAATCAAAATTTTCTAATTTGTGGTCAGTAATGATCTCTAGTTCTTCTTTGGTCATAAATTCCTTCCTCTTCCACAGGTCTGAGAGGTAATCTATCCTATGCTCTTCCAATTTATTTATAATCTCATTCTTTATGCTTAGATCATGAACCCATTTTGACCTTATCTTGGTATACAGTGTTAAGTGTGGGTCAATGCCTAGTTTCTGCCATACTAATTTCCAATTTTCCCAGCAATTTTTGTCAAATAATGCATTCTTATCCCCAAAACCAGGGTCTTTGGGTTTGTCAAACACTAGATTATTAAAATTATTGGCTGTTTTATCCAAAGTTGTTTTTCTTTAAAACTTTATCATTGTATAAATTATTCTATTTTTGTTTATTTTGTTTCTATTCATAGAAGTCTTCCAAGTTTCCTCTGAAATTGACCATTTAATCATTTCATATGGAACAATAACATTCCATAATATTCATATACCACAATCTATTCAGCCATTCTCCAATTGATGGGCATCCATTCATTTTCCAGCTTCTAGCCACTACAAACAGGGCTGCCACAAACATTTTGGCACATACAGGTCCCTTTCCCTTCAGCCCAGTAGAGACACTGCTGGATGAAAGGGTATGCACAGTTTGATAACTTTTTGAGCATAGTTCCAAATTGCTCTCCAGAATGGCTGGATGTGTTCACAATTCCACCAACAAAGTATCAGTGTCCCTGTTTTCCCACATCCCCTCCAACATTCCACATTATCTTTCCCTGTCATTCTAGCCAATATGACAGGTGTGTAGTGGTATCTCAGAGTTGCTTTAATTTGCATTTCTCTGATTAATAATGACTTGGAGCATCTTTTCATATGGCTATAAAGAGGTTCAATTTCATCATCTGAAAATTGTCTGTTCATATCCTTTGACCATTTATCAATTGGAGAATGGTTTGATTTCTTATAAATTAGAGTCAATTCTCTATATATTTTGGAAATGAGGCCTTTATCAGAACCTTTAACTGTAAAAGTGTTTTCCCAGTTTATTGTTTCCCTTCTGATCTTGTTTGCATTAGTTTTGTTTGTACAAAAACTTTTCAATTTGATATAATCAAAATTTTCTAATTTGTGGTCAGTAATGATCTCTAGTTCTTCTTTGGTCATAAATTCCTTCCTCTTCCACAGGTCTGAGAGGTAATCTATCCTATGCTCTTCCAATTTATTTATAATCTCATTCTTTATGCTTAGATCATGAACCCATTTTGACCTTATCTTGGTATACAGTGTTAAGTGTGGGTCAATGCCTAGTTTCTGCCATACTAATTTCCAATTTTCCCAGCAATTTTTGTCAAATAATGCATTCTTATCCCCAAAACCAGGGTCTTTGGGTTTGTCAAACACTAGATTATTAAAATTATTGGCTGTTTTATCCAAAGTTGTTTTTCTTTAAAACTTTATCATTGTATAAATTATTCTATTTTTGTTTATTTTGTTTCTATTCATAGAAGTCTTCCAAGTTTCCTCTGAAATTGACCATTTAATCATTTCATATGGAACAATAACATTCCATTATGATCATAAGCCACAATTTATTTAGGTATTCACCAATAGGAGTTTCTATTTTTTTTTTACTACCATAAAAAGAGCTGCTACAAATATATTTTTGCAAATATAGATCCTTTCTTTTTTTAATTTCTTTGGGGTTATAGGCCTAGGAATTCTATAACTAGATTAAAGGTGGCAGAGTGGATAGAACACTGAGTTCATCCAGAAAGACCCAAGTTCAAAATGTGATTTTTGAAATGATGGCTGTGGACTCTGGGCAAGTCATTTAACTTCTGTTTACCTCAGTTTTCTCAACTATAAAATGGACATAACAGATCTACTTCACAGAATAAGCATCTAATACTTAATACGAGGCTTTGAGCTAGGAAGACTCATTCTCCTGAGTTCAAATCTGACCTCAGATACTTACTAGCTGTGTGACTCTGGGCAAGTCACTGTCTAAGTTGCATGTCTGTAAAATGAAATGGATAAGGAAATGGGAAACCACTCTAATATCTTTACCAAGAAGATCCTTGTCAAACACAATTGAAAAATGACTGAACAAAATAATTTAACAAAGTTATTGTAAGGATCAAATGGAAGAGTATTTTTTCAGAAATTCCTTTTTTAAAAAAATAAAGCTTTTTCTTTTCTTTTTAAAAAATATTTATTTATTTTATTTTTTTAAAAATAGTTTTTTATTTACAAGTTACATGCATGGGCAATTTCACAGCACCAATAATCGCCAAACCCCTTGTTCCAATAATTCTCTTCCTTCCCCCCACCCCCTCCCCTAGATGGCAGGATGACCAATAGATGTTAAATATATTAAAGTATAAATTAGATACACAATAAGTATACATGACCAAACCGTTATTTTGCTGTACACAAAGAATTGAACTCTGAAATAGTGTACAATTAGCCTGTGAAGGAAATCCAAAATGCAGGCAGACAAAAATATAGGGATTGGGAATTCAATGTAATGATTCTTAGTCATCTCCCAGAGTTGTTTCGCTGGGTGTGGCTGATTCAATTCATTACTGCTTCATTGGAACTGATTTGGTTCATCTCATTGCTGAAGATGGCCAGGTCCATCAGACTTGATCATCATATAGTATTGTTGTTGAAGTATATAATTATTTCCTGGCCCTGCTCATTTCACTCAGCATCAGTTCTTGTAAGTCTCTCCAGGCCTTTCTGAAATCATCCTGTTGGTCATTTCTTATAGAAATATTCCATAATATTCATATACCACAATTTATTCAGCCATTCTTCAATTGATGGGCATCTACTCAGTTTCCAATTTCTGGCCACTACAAAGAGGGCTAAAGCTTTTTATTTTCAAAACACATGCATAGATAGTTTTCAGCATTCACCCTTGCAAAAAAATACTTGTGCTCCAATTTTTTTTCTCCTTCCCCTTCCTCCCACCCCCTCCCCTGGATGGCAAGTAATACAATATATGTTAAAAAAACAAACAAACAAACAAAAAAGCACATGTTCAATTTGGAAGAATATTTATAAAATGTTTAGCTGTGTCTGGAACTCTGTAGCTTCTGTATAAATGCTTATTCTTTTCCTTTCTCTTCACAGGGTGCATACAACTTTCTGAGCATATTTTCAAGTTGCTTTCCAGAATGGTTGGACCAATTTAATTGTACCAATTGCACCAATATTGCATTAGTGCGCCTTTTATCCTGTAGGACCTCCTAATTTGTTATCTTCCTCTTTTCTCATCACTGCTACTAAATATAAGGTGGACCTTCAGTTGTTTTAATTTGTGTTATCTCTAATTATTAGTGATTTAGAATAGATTTTCACATTATCGTTGATAGCTTATATTTCTTCCTTTGAAAATTGTTAATGCAGAAATGGATCTTTGATTAAGTAATTTGAGATTATAGAAGATTAGAAGAGTATGGGACTTTATTTACTTTCATTTGGCTCTTGGGAGAGTTGAGGAGAGTATCATGAACTAATTGTTCTCCATACCTAAGATTTTTAAATTGTTGGCTATAATATCCTGAAAGATCACTAGATAGGATTCAGTTTGTAAATTGGTCTTTCTGTGTATCTTTTCAGTATCTTTCTCTTCTCTTCTTCATTTCACTCTTGCATAACTGACTAAAAGCCTGAAAAAAAATCATTTTTTCATTGTGTTTATGCAATAGAGGTTTGCATGTGGCTTGTTCAAGTGAATTTGCTAAAGTAATGGGATATTCTATTTCTTAATAATTCATGCCCATTTCTATCTCTAAATAATAATTTTTCCTTTGGTCTAATGGCCCTCAACAGAAAGTGTTCATTATTCCTATCATAGTAAATAATAAGGCCTTAGAGATACAAAAAAAGACAATATTGGCCCTTTTCCAATGGAGTTCAAATGGGGAGACAATAAGTATGTATAAACAATATGTACAGGATGAATAAGAGAGAAAAGCACTAGAATTAAGAATTAAGAGATATGGAAAAGGTTTCCCTAGGAGATGAGATTTTAGTTGGGACTTGAAGCCAGGAAAAACAGAAGTTAGAGTTGAGTTGAGGTTGTTTTTGCTCAATTGTTTCAATGGAATCAGACTCTTTATGACACTATTTGGGATTTTCTAGGTAGGGATATTGGAGTGGTTTGCCATTTCCTTCTGCAGCTCATTTACAGATGAGGGAACTAAGGTAAACGGGTTTAAGTGACTTGCCTAGAATAACACAGTTAGTGTCTGAAGCCACATTTGAATTTAGAAAGATGAGTCTTCCTCATTCAGGCCTGGCACTCTAACCATTGGACCACCTAATTTCTCCTAGAGATGAAGAGGGATGGTATTTCAGGAATGAGGACACCAATAGAGAAAATGTGTCTTGGCTGTAGAACAGCAAGGAGTGCAATATCCTCGAGAAAGAAAGAAAAAAGGAAGGAAGAAAGGAAGGGGAGAGAGAGAGAGAGAGAGAGAGAGAGAGAGAGAGAGAGAGAGAGAGAGAGAGAGAGAGAGAGAAGGGGAAGGAAGGGGGAGGGAGGAAGGAAGGAAGGAAGGAAGGAAGGAAAAAGAAAGAAAGAAAAGGAAGGAAGGAAAGAAGAGGGAGATAGGGAAAGAGGGAGACAAAGAGGGAGGGGGGAAGAAGAAACAAAGAAAAATGAAATAACGTATTGTTAACAAAAAAACAATAATTTGCACTTGTATAGTTATGTCCTTTTAAAGCACTTTCATATATATCTTCTTTGATGCATAGTGTTTTCCCCCCAGGGCAGCTAGATGAAGTAGTAGATAGAGTACCAACCCTGGAGTCAGAAAGACTCATCTTCAAGAGTTCAAATCTGATCTCAGACACTTACTGATGTGACCTTGGACAAGTCACTTAACTCTGCCTCAATTTCCTTCGCTGGAAAAGGAAATGGTAAAGTTCTCCACTATCTTTGCTAAGAAAACCCCAAATGGGGTCATGAAGAGTTGGAGTGACTGAATAACAAAAACCTCTTATTTTCTATAAACTTCAAATAATATGAAGATTTAAAATATGTATATATGTTACCATGTTAATAATTTCCACCACAAAATCAAAAATTTTAAAGAACAATAGTTTGTATTTATAATTTCAAAAAAAATTACCCAGATGCATGAATACAATTTGCATTGTCACTATTCTTTCAGGCTTCAAAAGAACAGACTTTCTTATGTATCTAGGTTTTCCTTCTCTGAAAATCACGATATTTGCTGCCAACATTAACTCTCTTTGTGGGATTCCAACTAGGCACTGGCATCTGGACGCAGAGTGGTCAAAACACCCTCAGTTAGAACTCTGCACGTCTTTAACTGTTGTGCAACAATGTCTCAACACTTTTAAGATGCTTGTGAATTAAAGCCAACTGTTCAGGGAACCTAACTACATTCATCTCACTGACCTAGATTAGCTATAATGTGTAGGAATTTAGGCACAATCAAGAGTTCATCAGAGCACCAAGGCAAAAGGTAAAAGAATTCATCAGCAAATTGATTTTGCAAAGGGTGTGACAGTCAGTGCTGGAAAAAATGGGTGGGTGTTCCTAGAAGAAATAAAAGTTAATTGTTCTTAATGACATTTACAAAACACGAACCAAAAACATAATTCTAATTATTACAAGAACTTGTAAAATCACGTTGCTCTTAATAGAAAGAACTGTCATACAGAGTGGTAAAACTTCGTTTTTATTGCCCTGTTTTTGTATCTCCCAAGGCATGCTGAATTATAATTGCTTGAGTTCTTTCTACCGAGAATCTAATCTCTTGTTTTTAAAAAGGTTAAAAGCAGAAAAATTAACTAGATTATATCATAATCAACGCTAATTTTAATGAAGGAAATAATTTCTATTTTTAAATTGTGTGGGCGTATATGCCAAGATAGGGGGTGCATAGCATGGACAAAAGTTTGTGGTTAAGGAAATTGCATAATTGGTAAATTGATCTGTTCTGAATAAAAATATTAATAGATACATTCTATTCTGGTCTCATCACAGACCACCCCCCCTTTTCCAGCCTTAGGGGAGGGAGCCTTTAATAATGGTCTGTGTAAACTGATGCCCAAGCAGTAAGAGTTTGAAGAAGAGCTGCTTGTACAAGTTAAAACCGAGGAAACAGCAACCTAAAAGAGAACAGCCACTGAAACAAAACAAAACAAAACAAAAACTTTTAAAAAGTGGAAATTCTAAAAATGGCTCCCTTTACCAAGATCTTGAAAGCCCTTTACAAGCCAGCGTTAGTGTCTGAATGGAATGGGATTTTTGATCGCCTGATTTTTGTCAGCAGGTTTCACCAGCTGCCCAAACTCTCTGGCAGCCAGAACTTGGAGGTACGGAATAATGCGGCAGGAACAGGAGCTGAGGACAAAGAAGAGGAGATGGTGGCGGCAGGGGTAGGGGAGGTCCCGACGGCCACCTCGCAGCAACAGCATCTAAAGGTGAAGACCCTAGAGGAAATGCCAGGGCCCAAAACCCTGGCTAACCTGGTGGAATTTTTCTGGAAGGATGGCTTTAGCCGCATCCACGAAATCCAGGTAGATATATTTTTCTATTCACCCAACCCCCCAGTGCTTTTGCTTGCTTTGTGTTGCAAACTAGCCTAGAAGTTAATTGTTCTGTGACACCAGCCTGGACTGGATGTCACTGCTAGTACCCTAACTGGGTCTGTCCGAAGTACATTTACTCTTGAAATCTTATTTCAAGACTAGAGAATTCGAAGGGCTGGAGGCTGGGAGGGGACCCTAATTAGAGCACGGAACGTTTCAGCATCCACACGAATAGCAGGGTCCCTGATTATGTAAGGCGGGAAAGGAGAAAGTGTCGAGGTTTGGAGTTTTTTGTTTTGAGTTGGGGGAAGTAGTGGGATTCCGCGGTGGGTTCTTTTTGCCACATGTTTTTTGAGTCCGAGCAAACCAGACCGGAGGGAGCGAGGACTTGTGCCCACTTACTAACTTTAACCAAACGTTTTAACCAAAAACGTTTGTAAACTGCCAAGAGGTAAAGAGAGGAGGAATTTGGGTTCGATAAAGCGAGATTTGGAGCTGAGATAGGAGATGTGTGGGATGTAAGGAAGGATGCGTGTGTGTGTAACCCGTGTACAGTTCTAGGAACCTAAATTGCAGTCGGTCTAAAGTGGGTGGTTCTTTGCCCAAGGCGACGACAGTGATCGTCTTTGTCACGATAGTGACTTGAGAGATCCTAGAGGATGAAGGTGGTAAAAAGGGCTGAGAATCATGGTTTTCATGATGAGAGACGAGTTACTTCATGATAGCTACCTCATGGGCGAGTTAAAAGAGACGGGTTGGAGGGAATGGGCTGATGTGGGTGAGAGCAGAGATGAAGCAGATTATCATTAGTATTAGGGAGGAAAACATCGATGGGAGAAATTTTCAGTACTGGCTTCTCTTGCCTTCCTTTTTTTAAATCGGCGCGACCACAGAAAGCAAAAGAAAATGAGAGAAGGGAGAGACTGCGCTTTGCGGTATAAACTCGCGCTTCTCACCGAGGGCGGTTTTAAAACGCCAAACGTCACCCTCATTCCTCGCTACCACCCTCTCCGTCCCCCGCCTAGCACACAACGGCGCGCGATTCAGTCTCGAGCCCCTCCTTCCAACGCCTCCAAGATAAGGGGCGGGGCTCAAGGGCTTTGATACCGCCACCACGCGCTCCCAGAGTCCGATCCCTAAGCTTTCGTCGGCTAGGCGCATGCGCAAAGATAGACTAGTTTGATCCTGTAGGGTACGGAGAGTTGGGGAGGGGAGAAGGTTCAGTTAGTGCACGGTGAATCTACAAGGATGTGTCAAGAGAGTCTTGTACTGAGAGTTCTAGTCCCTAGTCCAATGACGTTTCTTTTCTTGCCTATCTCTCCACTGTTTGGAAGTTCTCGATATCCTAATGTCTCTTGATTGCAATTTCCCCCTCACCCAGTCTAAAATAAGCAAGCCCAAGCCAATGGTTGCTTAGGAGACACGGGGGGGCTACGTGGAACTCCGGGGAGATTGGGGGAAGAAAAGTACCGGGAGGAGCGCGAGCCGAGCGAGAGTGCTTTTCGGATTGGTGGAATGTCATGTAGTGGGCGGGGAAAGGTCCTGACAGATTTCTGGGAGCAGCCCTTATGCAACTGCCCTAGTTCTGGTGGAGGCGGGGCCGCCTCGGTTCTAGCGGTCCTTTCCATTCTCTGCCTCCAGGTCCTTTTTGTCAGCCTCTGGTGCTGGGTTCAAGGCGTGATTTGTTTCCTGGTATTAGAAATGTTGGGATGACAAATGGTCTTTCATGTGGTTATTAATCAAACGTGGTTTTAACATTGTGTCCTGACCAGTCCAAATGCGGACACCACTTAGAAATCAAGGGGAACATGATTTGATTTACCCTATAGAAATAGGTTTTAAAGACATCGCCAGAAAACTATTTTGCAAATCATAAAAATCTAGTAACCTTCAGGCAACTGTATCTTGTATTGTTCTATGATAATTTCTTAGTGCTTTGATGTCACCACTATCCTTTCATTAGACAATTTATTTTTTTTTCTGGTATGTGTGTTTTTATTTAACTTAAACTGGATGTCCATTAGTGTGCCTCTAATGAAATAAAGTAGTGAAAGGCCCTCCACGATCATTCAATGAAGAAATATTTATTGAGCAGCTATTTTATACACAGTACTCTATTTGGTGCTATTGGACCTACAAAAGTCACTTGAAGAAAGCTCAAGAAACTTGATTGTTAATTGGTCAGATAAGATAGGCATAAAAAATTAAATAACAGTGCAAGGCATTATAGAAATGACCTTTGAGATCGTTAGGCTTTCATAAGTGGTACAGTCAACTAGTACGAGGTGCCCGGTAGAAAAACAAATCATAGGACATGTGTGGGATGTAAGGAAGGATGCGTGTGTGTGTAACCCGTGTACAGTTCTAGGAACCTAAATTGCAGTCGGTCTAAAGTGGGTGGTTCTTTGCCCAAGGCGACGACAGTGATCGTCTTTGTCACGATAGTGACTTGAGAGATCCTAGAGGATGAAGGTGGTAAAAAGGGCTGAGAATCATGGTTTTCATGATGAGAGACGAGTTACTTTATGATAGCTACCTCATGGGCGAGTTAAAAGAGACGGGTTGGAGGGAATGGGCTGATGTGGGTGAGAGCAGAGATGAAGCAGATTATCATTAGTATTAGGGAGGAAAACATCGATGGGAGAAATTTTCAGTACTGGCTTCTCTTGCCTTCCTTTTTTTAAATCGGCGCGACCACAGAAAGCAAAAGAAAATGAGAGAAGGGAGAGACTGCGCTTTGCGGTATAAACTCGCGCTTCTCACCGAGGGCGGTTTTAAAACGCCAAACGTCACCCTCATTCCTCGCTACCACCCTCTCCGTCCCCCGCCTAGCACACAACGGCGCGCGATTCAGTCTCGAGCCCCTCCTTCCAACGCCTCCAAGATAAGGGGCGGGGCTCAAGGGCTTTGATACCGCCACCACGCGCTCCCAGAGTCCGATCCCTAAGCTTTCGTCGGCTAGGCGCATGCGCAAAGATAGACTAGTTTGATCCTGTAGGGTACGGGAGAGTTGGGGAGGGGAGAAGGTTCAGTTAGTGCACGGTGAATCTACAAGGATGTGTCAAGAGAGTCTTGTACTGAGAGTTGTAGTCCCTAGTCCAATGACGTTTCTTTTCTTGCCTATCTCTCCACTGTTTGGAAGTTCTCGATATACTAATGTCTCTTGATTGCAATTTCCCCCTCACCCAGTCTAAAATAAGCAAGCCCAAGCCAATGGTTGCTTAGGAGACACGGGGGGGCCACGTGGAACTCCGGGGAGATTGGGGGAAGAAAAGTACCGGGAGGAGCGCGAGCCGAGCGAGAGTGCTTTTCGGATTGGTGGAATGTCATGTAGTGGGCGGGGAAAGGTCCTGACAGATTTCTGGGAGCAGCCCTTATGCAACTGCCCTAGTTCTGGTGGAGGCGGGGCCGCCTCGGTTCTAGCGGTCCTTTCCATTCTCTGCCTCCAGGTCCTTTTTGTCAGCCTCTGGTGCTGGGTTCAAGGCGTGATTTGTTTCCTGGTATTAGAAATGTTGGGATGACAAATGGAACCCTCTTTCATGTGGTTATTAATCAAACGTGGTTTTAACATTGTGTCCTGACCAGTCCAAATGCGGACACCACTTAGAAATCAAGGGGAACATGATTTGATTTACCCTATAGAAATAGGTTTTAAAGACATCGCCAGAAAACTATTTTGCAAATCATAAAAATCTAGTAACCTTCAGGCAACTGTATCTTGTATTGTTCTATGATAATTTCTTAGTGCTTTGATGTCACCACTATCCTTTCATTAGACAATTTATTTTTTTTTCTGGTATGTGTGTTTTTATTTAACTTAAACTGGATGTCCATTAGTGTGCCTCTAATGAAATAAAGTAGTGAAAGGCCCTCCACGATCATTCAATGAAGAAATATTTATTAAGCAGCTATTTTATACACAGTACTCTATTTGGTGCTATTGGACCTACAAAAGTCACTTGAAGAAAGCTCAAGAAACTTGATTGTTAATTGGTCAGATAAGATAGGCATAAAAAATTAAATAACGTGCAAGGCATTATAGAAATGACCTTTGAGATCATTAGGCTTTCATAAGTGGTACAGTCAACTAGTACGAGGTGCCCGGTAGAAAAACAAATCATAGGACAGGGATGGTCAAGAAGTGGAATTTGATCTGTGCTCTGAAAGAAGAATAGGCAATTAAAAACTGATCAATGACATGGAGCCGTGACAAATCATGACTCCAGAGAATTGATGAGGGAATACTTCACTTCTGACAAGGAAGTGATGGATTCAAGATGCAGAATGAGAGACATTTTTGGGACTTGGAGAATGTGGGAATTTGTTTTGCTTGACCGCATATTTTTACAGGTTTTTTTTTTCTTTTAAATGGGTGGGAGAAAGAAAATTCTTAACTGAAAAATAAACTTAAATGAAAACAAAATAAATAGACTTCAGATAGGCAGGATGAGAATTGAAGGGACATTTGAGAGCATTGAGATGTATTGAAGCTGAGAGGCAATAAGCAGAACTATTAATGAGAGAAGATTATAGAGATTAGTAGAAAATAAGCTTGGAAAAATAATTACTTGTGCAGATTGTGGAGGGCTTTCAATTCGGTAAATTATATATATACATATATGCATATATATCTATTATATTTATATATATATATATATGAATTTGGAAATTAACATCACAGCTAAAAACATTTAATTGTCCAGTAGCTCTACATTTAAATGCTATGATACTAATTTAACAATATATTAATGGATGCCAAGAGAAATTTATGAATTCTTTTCCAAGATATTTTAAATTTAATTCTATTAAATTCTTAAACTTTTAAAAAACATTGAGTGAATTCTTATTAACAAAATGTTAGATGAGTCCAATGGGTTTCCTTTGATGTAGGAAAGTGATGAAATAATGAAAACATTGTTGGAAAAAGCAGAAACGAAATAAAATCATAATCTGTTTAAGTCAGAGTTAACACTATAGAGATAGTTCTATTCACATATGCTTTTTTTTTTTGAGGCAATTGGGGTGAAATGACTTGCCTAGGGTCACACAACTACAATGTATTAAATGACTGAGGTCAGTTTTGAACTCAGGTTCTCCCAACTTCAGGGCTGGTACTCTATCCACTTAGTTACCACCTAGTTGCCCTTTTACATATATTTTCTTTTTTTATATATAATTATAACTTTTTATTGACAGAACATATGCCTGGGTAATTTTTTACAACATTATCCCTTGTACTCACTTCTGTTCTGACTTTTCCCCTCCCTCCTTCCACCCCCTCCTCCAGATGGCAAGCAGTCCTATATATGTGAAATATGTCACAGTATATCCTAGATACAACATATTACATATACTTTCAAGTGGATTAATAATACTTCATGAAGTTCATCATAACAGGGATTAAAATGAGCAAATAGAATCATAGAAATCATATGACAATCATGCAACTATTTAAAAGCTACCTTTTGCATTCAGAAATGCTCAATCATGGAACTAAAAGGGGTGAATTATACTTTTTACACAGTAACATTTTTCTCAGCAATTTAATTTTTTCCCTTATTAGTATTTTATTTTTTCCAATTACATGTAAAGATAGTTTTCAGCATTCATTGTTGTAAGAGTTTTGAGTTCCAGTTTTTTTTCTCCCTCCTTCGTTTCCCTCCCAATTCCCCAAGACAGTAAGCAATCTGACATATGTTATACATGTACAATCATTTTAAACATATTTTTATTTTAGTCATATTTGAAAGAAAAATCAAGACAAAAGAAAAAACCACAAGAAAGAAAAAAAAACAAAAAAGGTGAAATTAGTGTGGTTTGATTTGCATTCAGTCTCTTAGTTCTTTCTGTAGATGAGGATGACATTTTCATCTTAAGTCTATATTGGAATTGTATTCTTGGATCACTGTATTGCTGAGAATGCTTAGTGACTCCAAAAATAAAAAAACAGTATTAGGACCAACTCAGAACATGCTAATAGTTTTCACCACAAGCTGATATTATCTAACTGTAGTTCGGCTCACTGCTTCATAGAAGTCCTTTTATTTATGTCTTGTTTAGTTTGGTTACCCTCTTTATAAAAATGATTCCAAACCTCTCTCCAAATCAGTTTATTCTGCCTAGTGATTGGCAAAGTGTTTCTGAGCCCTATGTATATGAATGATAGATAAGAGATAAATCATTGGCTCATTGCAGCTGGGGTTTAATAAGGAGAGATATAAAGTGGGAAGTTAACAACAAAACTGAGTATCAACCTCTCCCCCTGCCCTGGGGCCTAGAATTAATCCTTCTTACACAACCAAGTTGATACCTTCCTGTTTCATATAAACTATTAAAAAGATAAATAAGACAATGTTGCTTTAGATCCTAATGAATAATTTTAATCCCCTAATTAAAATTCAAAAAACTATTTCAAGATGCTCACAAAAAAGCTTTGCAAGTTCTTATAGGAAAAGGAATTTCTATTATTATAATTCTTGTTTTTCACTCTACTGCCTTCCTTCTGACTTTAATTTCTTTAAAATCTTTCCAACCCATTTATGCTCCCCTCTCCTCATCCATCCTCATGCTTCTCCACCAGTTTTCATTCTATTAATTTTTTAAAAATTACTTTAGCACCTAGTTCAATCTTTCTTGCTATCTCATCCCCTATTATTATCCTTTTAAACTTCAACATTCACATTACCAACACTGTTAACATCCTAACCACACAAATCCTTACCCCCAACTCCCAAGGAAACCCACTTCAGCCTTACTCAGGAATACTCACACCACAAACTTCATAATCTTATGGAATACATTCCCTCAACATCTTGAACATTAAAAAATCCACTTAAAAAAAGATATCTCATCTTCCCAAAATTTTTTTACTTAAGTAAAACTGCTTTTTGCCCTTATTGTGGTCTCTGATCCCCTGACCCTTTATTTTTCCAGACCATTGACCCTACTCTAGTTTCACATGTCTCCATACATAATCTTTATTCCATGATTTTCACTTTTGTCAGTCACTAACGACTATCTTATCCTAGAAAACTTTGGACTTCTCAGACCTTTCACTGTGCTCCTCTGCTAAATCTTCAACTCTGGGCAACCCTTGATTTCTGTTTTCTTTGCTTTTTCTCTTAGGCTAATGATTATAGCTGAATAGCGACCCAAAATTTGGGTGATTTATAAATTTTATATTTTACAATATATACAAGCTTTATAAATTTTAGTGGATCTTCACCACTACTCAGCATTCCTTCTCTTCTTAATGATATTCTGTCTACTTCCTTTTGGTAATTATCTCTAAACTATCTCACTCTCAGCCTCAATATTTATAAAAGATGATACTTTCCTATTTCCTACTCCCTAAGATTAAAATTTTTTTGTGAAGATTCAATTCCCCTTTCTCTGATTCTCAAAAATTAATCTATTCCAATCTACTCTTTTCTTATCTCAGAGGAAGAGTCAATCCTATCCTATGTGACTCCTTTACTCATGTTCTTCTCCTGTCTCCTTTGCTCTGACTGTTAATCTCTTCTCCTTTGTTACTATTTAATCTCTTCATTTTCACTTATTCCTTCTCATCTGTTCTAAAAATTTGACCTCTTTCATCTTCCCAAGAAAAACTTCTCTTGTTACTTCTTTTCTGTCAAACCTCTATCATACCTTTCTCCTCCCGTTCATAGCCATACCTCTTGAAAGGAGTTTCCATATTATATTCCTTTACTTTCTCACCACCCATTTCATTTCTCTAGTCCTTCCTATCTGAGATCACTTCTCACTATTCTTCACTCTTCTACTTTGTAAAGTTATCAATGATCTATTTACCAAATCAATTACCTTCTATTCATATTTGTCTTAACCTTTCTTTAAGACTTGATTGTTAAACATCCTTTCCATTTGGATACTCTTTTTTTTTTTTTTTTTTCATTCCAAGATGCTATACTGTTCCACCAGCACCCCCTCAAATCAATTAAAATTGCTTTCTGGCAAAGGTCATGTGGTACTGCTCACAAAGAACAACAAAAAAACACTTCTACAAGGAAATGCCTACAATAAACTGGTGGGTCTGGAGATTACACTCACTTCCAAATACATGCTAATCAATTTCACAATTATGTCATTTTACAAATTTCTCATAGTTTACTGCTTGTCTTAGTGTATGTCCTTTCTGAATCCAAGGGCAATAGAGAAGGGAAAAAGAAAATCAATCCTTCATGATCCTCTGTAGAGCTCTGAAGTCACTGGGTTCTCCTTGCAGGCTTTAGGTAACCTGGGATTGACTGGAAATTTTTCCTTCACATTTTGTGTAAGAAACTGAACTGGGTCCCTGAAATGCATAGGGTACATGAAATTTCTCTAGAGTTCCTTTAAACACACAATTCAATTGAAAGTTGAGACAAAAAAAATCATCTGGAACCTTGCCCTTTGTAAAGGCTCCTAGAATTTTCACAATGGACCCTTGAAATTCATAGGGCAGTCTAAATAGAAGTATAAAGTCATTTCTCACTAATAAACAGAGTAACATAAAAAGAAAATGAAATCAAACATACCAAGAAATGCCAAAAAGATATGTGCTCTCCCCTAAAAGGTATTAAGCACTTGAAATTCCCAAGACATAAGAAAACCTTAGCCTCTGAACCTATGGTCCATAAGAGTTTCATACAAGATGCCTGACTTCAAGTCACAAAAATGTAAGCAATCCAAGTATGCTTAAAAGTTAAAAAAGAAAAGAAAAGAAAAGAAGCTCTCACAGTGATATACTTCCTTCAATCTGCACAAACAGCTTTGATCTTCTGAGGGTAGATTCTAAGGATAACACTCTTAAGTAGCTTTTTCTAATAAAGCTACTTTATTAGAGCTCATGGATTTCTACCGTTAGGCTTTCCATCAATAGTCATCCAGTATCATTTAATTCAAAGCAAAGAAACTAAGATGATAACCACCAAATAAAGTTACAAACCAGTCTCTCCATACAAGCAGGTATACTCACCCACAAATACAGCTTTCTTGGGAAGGCAGAGATCAAACAGAAATATAATAGACTCCTTGTCTGTCTGTCTTTTTCTTCTCATTCTCTCTCTTCCTTTTTCCCTACTTCCTTCCCTCTTTCCTTCCCTCCCTCTTTTTCTTTTCCCTTTCTTCCTCTCCCCACTTTAGCTACTTTATAGAGATCTCCTGAAGCTCCCTTTTGCAGGAAGATTTCTCAGCTGGGCTTAAATTCTCTACTTTGCTTCCATGGTCCCTAAGTCTTAAAATTGCTTCTGTTTTCAAGAGACTGTCTTTTCTGTATTTAGAGTTATCTGGAGTGTGTATGTGAGTCTGCCTCTGCATTTGTGTTTTCAGCGCTCTTAAACTGATGGATTCTAGAACTCATGGACTGAATGCCTTCTGCTTTGCTATTAAACAACATGGCCAGTCCGGGGAAAGGAGGGGAAAGAGAAAAAGAGAAAAATCTCTTCCCCCTTGCAAGCATCTTATCTGTAGGGAGCTGTCTTAGAATTCTCTATACTTTGGAACTTGTCTGGGGGTTTAGTTGTTTAAAGCTCATAGAGTATGGTTAATTTGTTTGTTCAGCTAATACCATTGCTGTCTTCTTGACTCAGAAACTCATAAAGGGATGTTTCAAAGTAACAAGATGCAAGATGCTAATTTAAAAAAAAAAAATTGGGGTAGAAGTACTTGTCCAGGATTATACAACTAGTTTAATATTAAGTGTCTGAGGCTAGATTTGAACTCAGGTCCTTCTGATTTCAGGATCTGTGTTCTATCCACTGCACCATTTAGCTGCTACAAGATGCTACTTTTCAAAAATCATATTAAAATTAAATATTGGGTGACTATTTCTGTGACTACATCAATTGAACCAGAAAGGGTGAGGAGGATTGTATTTCCCATTCTTTTATTGTGTATCTGTTTTCCCAAAAAAGTATTTAGACTCCTTTGAGTGCAAGAACTATTTAATTTTTTTTTGTGTTGTCAGTGCCTATCATATAGTAGGTATTTAATAAATGTTTGCTTATTTATTTGAGAGCTTTGATTTGGCACCTTTTTGTTGTTGCTGTTCCTTATACCTGGTATATTTTCCCCTCCCCTTTTCTTTAAAGCTCAACTCAAATTCTAACTCTACCATGAAGCCTTCCCTGTTGCCTCTACTTGGTAATTACTTTTAAGCCCTCAGACCTTAAACCTAACGCAGCACTTTATTTACAACTTTTTATGCATTTAACAATTTTTTATTATAGCTTATTTTGTATAACCATTCCCTTTCTAGATGCCCTAAGGCAGAGACTATGTCTTATTTCAACTTTAAATCAGAGTCTATCATAGTGCTCTGCACAATTTTGAGAGTGGTTCTATAAGTGTGTTTCATGCATGTGGGAAATCTTACTGTGGAGGCTTCCCTCTACCAATCCAGATCAGTAATTCAATTATTTATAGGCTTAAAGAGTAGCCTGTAGCACTGAGAGTTTAAATGATTTGCCCTTTCTCACATAGCAGAGATATATATATCAATCAGCAAGTTCTCCCTAATTCAAAGCCAACCCTCTATCCATTGGACCACAGGGGTCCATGGATCATAAATTTTAGAGAGTCTGTGACTTTGAATAAGAAAAAAAAAAATACATCTTTACTTAAGCTCTAAAATTTGGCTTTTCCTTCAATTAATGAATTTTTAAAAAATTGTGAGAAGGGGTCATTATGAAGAGGTTCGGCTCCCCTCATTCCCGGTCAGGGAACCAAATGATGAGGTTCGGGATTGTGTCCCTAAATGATGAGGTTCAGCCCAGGGCAGGGAGTTGTGGGAATCCTTTCTGGCAACGCAGAGGTCCTTAATAAAAGAATTTGGGAACCCAAAAAGCTAGACTGGTAAAAGAAGTTTATTATTGGCGCCGAGAAGTCAGCCTTTGCTATGCATGAATAGAAAGACTGAATTCCTTGGTGGCAAAGTCCGGACAGAGAGATGTAAAGTTTTTAGCAGAAAAATCCTATCCTAGCAGAGAAAGTGAATAAGGTCTTGTTAGGAAAATAGGCGAGAAAGACAAAGAGGAGGGAAAAATTAAAAGAGAATGTCTTTCAGCAGGCAGAGAGTCCCTTGCAGGTAGCTATGCCAAAGGAAGTCCCTTGACCTGGTATGATTTCTGTTTTGAGGTCCTCTGCTGCAAAGAGCATTGAGCTGCTTCTTTTTATAATTGAAACCTTGGCTAGAAGCTGGGAGCAGCTCTTGGTGGGGTCTGGGAACAGTTTGAGCTGGAATCAGAATAGAGAATCTTGGAACTGAATGAATGTCTCTGGGCTAATTTCTAATTCAGTAGAGGTAAATAGGAGTGGTTCTGGACTTAACTAGTCCCACCCAGATAACAGAATGAAACCACTTTATCTTGATTCCCTGGGGCGGGCCTCTCAGAAGAGCTTAAGTTCCCCCCAAAGTCAGAGAGAGAAAGAGAGTTTTGGGACTCCCCTTGGTCAATTAGATTGCCAGAAGAGTTCATACCACACAGAAGGACTAGATATTACACTGCCTCACATTCAATGTAAAGTATTGCTTAATTTTGTTAATTTGTTGAATAAAATTGGTTTGTATTTTATCTTCTTTTCTTTGATAATTCTTAACATCATGTATTCCATGTCTGGGATAATTTTTTTCACTTAGCATAAAAAATATTTTAATTCATTACCTCTTCCTAAATTCTGTTCAGTATACACTAATTTTTTTTTTATAATTCCTTTTCTATATATTAACATCTTCTCTTTTAGCCTACCTTCAGTTTATCTAATTTAAGCTTTAGTTTTGTGTGCATGCTAGATAACCTACTATTAAAAAGCTATTTGATTTAGAGAAACACCCTGACCTTTTTATTCAGATAGGTCATAGATATAACTATTTTACCACAACAGGTTCTCTTTTATTTTACTTGAAATACACATTAATATATTTTTCCTAATGCTTTACCTTATCAAGTAAATCTCTTACTTCTGTCTTAGGAATTGAAAAATATCTTTAATCATATGAAAATATAGGTTTACTTCAGTAATATTAATAACATATTTACCTGAATTTTACTGTTTACAAAGTGTTCCTCAGAACAACTTGAAGTAGATAGTCTCACAATATCAATAAGGAAATCAAGATTCAAAAAGTTTAAGTTAGCATTTAAGCAGTAGAACCAAGACTTGAATCATGATTTTCAGATTCCAAATCCAGTGTAATTTTCAGTATACCATTCTGTAAAATAGACTTTAATTTGTGACATATTTTGGCAAAATCAGGAAAAAGTTCTTTTATAAAAGTGTATCTGTGTAGAATATTTTCCTTAATATGTATTTTTTAATCTTTTCTGATTTCTCCATGATATTGCAGCAAAAACACACACTGGAATATGGGAAAATCTTCAAGTCTCACTTTGGTCCTCAATTTGTAGTATCTATTGCAGACAGAGACATGGTGGCTCAGGTTCTCCGGGCTGAGGGAACCACTCCCCAAAGAGCCAATATGGAGTCCTGGCAGGAATATAGGGACTTACGAGGGAGATCTACTGGGCTTATTTCTGCGTAAGTACGTACATGTGTTTAGACTGTGTCAGTAATTAATGAATCTCATACAGAACTTTAACTGCTCAGGTTTACCCCATTCTTAAAAAATCCTTCCCTTGGATCTTCCAGCTCATCCATTTACTGTTTTACACCCAAAGTTTCTATCTCACATCAATCCATTTCAGTCATGCTTTTCCCATTATGAATTTAATGAAACTGCTCTTTCTAAGATTATTACTGACCTCCAATTTGTTAACTTCAATGACTTTTCTGCTATTCTTCAACATTAATACTTCTGACCTACTAGGTGGTCTTTTCTTCCCTGGACTTAAAAAAATGCCACATTCTTCTAGCTCTTCATCTAACTATAGCCTCCTTTGGCTTTTTCATAGGTTTCTCATTTTCTTTCTAGCCTCTTAGTAGGGTTTTTCTCCAAGGTATTCATTTGTAGCTTCAAATAGTACATTGCAATTTTCAATATTCATATGTAGTCATTACTATAATTTAAAAAAGGCTATTACCTTGATCCTTTTCTTTATCCTATAATCTTTCCCATGGTACTCATACATATTCTCACAGCTTCAACTTCTGTGTCTAATTATCATCTGTAACTACAGCTCTAAGCTCTTCACTTTTCTCAGCTTTAGACCTACCTTTTCAGCTGCCATAAGTTTCCACCTGAATATCCCACTGGCACTATTAAACTCTGCTCCAAAATGAGATCATGTTCATATCTCATAAAGTTATTTTCTTTATAGATTTTGAGTTCTATTTGTAGTCTAACCATTTATTTATGTGGTCCAACATATTAGTAAACCTTTAACTTCTCCTTCATCCTTATCCTCACCTCAAATATATATATATATATATATACACACACACACACATATACACATATACATATATACACATATACATATATACATATACATATATACATATACATATACATATATACATATACTTATACATATACATATATACATATATATAAAATCAGATATAAGATCTTGTTGATTTCATCTCCACAAAATCCCTCCAAGTCCATGCTATCTTCTTTATTGATACTGCTACTTTAGTATAACCTCTTTACCATCCACCCATAATAATGCAGCAGCTTTACTATAGGTTTTTGCACCTCTAATCTCTTCTTCATATTTCTCTCAGAATAATCTTCTTTATTCATAGACTCCTCTTCTCAGAAATCTATAGGTGGCTTCCTGTTGTCTACAAAATCACATTCAAATTCCTTTGCCTGTTGTTCTAGATCCTCCACAATCTCTTTTTGTGGGCAAATGAGACAACAAAATGCCACTGCCCTGATCCCAAGCATATACTGCATTCTCTGTGCTTCTGGGAGTTCACATTGTACCTTATGTCTGAAATGTCTTCTTGCCCTCTCTTAATCTATTGAATTCCTACCCATTCTTCAAAGTTCAATTTAGATTTTATCAACTTATCTCTTTAAACATTTCTTCCCTCAAGATTCAGACAACACTTTATTTTGTATCTGTAATGTAATTTGCTTTGCATATTGTATATCATAACTATTTCTCCAATTAGAATGATTGTGTAAGCTCCTTGAAGGTGCTGTGGTTTTTGTAGATTTTTTTATTTATCTCAGTGCTTAGCACAAGGATCTTCAAAAAATATCTATTTTAAAAACACACACACACACACACACACATACATTTGTTCTATTGTATTTTATCCTTATTTTTAAAACTATAGCAAAGGGGTATTATTCAAAATAGTTTCAAATTATTTTTCTCTTATTTGTGTAATATCTTAACTGCAAAAAAGAGAAGCTAAAAATACAATCTCAGGAAGGTGAATTGTGTGTATTGTGTGCTACTGTAGATCAGTAGTGTTAATTCATGTGGAAGTTCCTTGCCAACCAGATCTCAGTTGTCCATCTTTCTACAAAAAGGAGATAGTTCTTAAAAAGCATGTTGCAATTTTAGGTATTCACATATCCAACGAAAACCATCATAATTTTTAAAAATCTTCAAATAGTAGACATGAAAGGTCTGTTTTGATCTTAGTGACATAAATTTCTAAACCAGAGCTGGCCAATCAGATCATAATTTTGAACTAAAATTCAACAGTGTTATTAACAAAGGGTTAAAATAATCTTTAAAATGTTCATATTTATATTTGAGTGTGTTAATTGATTTGCAACACTTTTATGTAACATATTATTATAATTTCGGTCTTTCAAAGGACAAAATAGTACTTTTAAGTCAGTATCAATACAATTTATATTAGCAACTAATTTTTTCCACATTTTAAAAGTCTAGACATAGGCTCAAAGGTAGTAAGCAGTGGTAAATAGTGGTTGTCTGTTCTTCTCTTAATGATCTTCAGGGACAAAGATTCCATAATCTTCCATTCTAGCATGTTATTACTTTCAAAGTCAAGGAATGTTATCTTATATCCATCTCAAGTTTCTCCTTTAAATTTTATTTCTTTTATTGTTTAGTCTTCCTATCTGAATGATTGACAACTCTAATAATTACTTCACTATCTTTGAGAAAGTTTTACAAGTTCCTTTTAATTTCTCACCTGCGCACATTTGTATAAAATGATTAGAAATTAAATTATTATTTTTTTCTTTAGGGAAGGCAAGCAATGGCTAAAGATGAGAAGCATATTGAGACAAAGAATTTTGAAACCCAAAGATGTAGCTATTTTTTCTGGAGAAGTCAACCAAGTTATTGCTGACTTGATTAAGAAAATCTACATCCTCAAGAGTCAGGAAGCAGATGGAGAAACTGTGACTAATGTTAATAATCTTTTCTTCAAATACTCTATGGAAGGTGAGGCATTTACCATATAAGATCAGGAAGATGAGTGAACATTTCACAGAGGTTCATGTGTTTGTTTTACAAAACCAGAGATCTTTTTTTTTTCTCTAAGAGGGAAAGGAGAAGGTCTTACCATAAGATAGGTCATCTGGTACCATAAAATGTATTGTGAAAGTTTATGGTTGTTTTCTCAACCTTTACTTTTCTATTGCCTATTCTTCCTTGAATGCTACAGAAAATTATATGTTGGAGAGGGGCTGGTAGACATAAAGAAACTGACAAAATCTTGAAATGCCACTGTCAGACTCAGAGCGAAAGAAAAGAAAAAAAAATTAAAACAGATACAAGAATTTGGAAAATTATAGAAAACAGTTAAAGGCTATTTTTGTTGTTCAGCCATGTCCAACTCTTTGTGAACTCATTTAAGATTTTCTTGGTAATAATACTGGATTAGTTTGCCATTTCCTTCCCCAGTCATTTTACAGATGAGGAAACTGAGGCAAAAAGGGTTAATGGTTTGTTCAGGGTCACCCAGCTAGTAAGTGTCTGGAGTAAAATTTGAACTCAAGTCTTCCTAACTCGAGGCTTTCTATCCACTGTGCCACCTAGCTGCCCCTGAGGTGATTTAGTAAAAAGTGAATTAGTTCTATAAACCTAACTAGCCACTAATGATATATAGAAAGTCATTAGAGTTAAAAAGACTCAAAGGTTGGAATCACAGCTTGGCTACCTGTTAACTATATGACCCCCTTAGAAAAGTCATCTCACCTTGGGGACCTCTGTTGCTTTATCACTAAAAGGTGATAGGAAGGTAGATTAGAACATCCTTAACAGTCTGTTATCCCAGAAAAGTTCAGTAATTAATATGTGTAATGGAGACTCTGATCATCGAGTTTAAATTGACTATACTCTTTAAGGAGATAAAGAAGGATGTAATACATTTTGGAGAGATTTCCATCAAGAATGCTAACCATTCTTTAAAGCTTTTTTTTTGTTTTTGTATTTTGTTTGAAGAGATAGGCTTCAATTGTATGGAAAATTCCCTTATGTCAGAATACCTTAAATATAGAAAAAATGAGGCTTTGTTGCATTTTATTCAGAATTGATTCAAATTTTCTTGTCAGTGGCATTAGGAGGAGAGTTGTGAGGATGTCCTCTCATTTGATTTTTTTGTTTTCTACATTATTGAACCTGAGTACAATAATATTTTCTGCAAAAAGAGTTCTGGCAATGAATAAACAGTAGTATATTTGAATCATTCCCCATGGCTGTTATTTTTTTTTTGGCATATTTATAGGCATCAAGAAATATAGAAGAATTCATTCTGTACTAATGAACCCATATCAGGAGCAAA
Organism: Antechinus flavipes; assembly: GCF_016432865.1. Taxonomy (NCBI): domain Eukaryota; kingdom Metazoa; phylum Chordata; class Mammalia; order Dasyuromorphia; family Dasyuridae; genus Antechinus; species Antechinus flavipes. The sequence continues at coordinate 340,105,658 of NC_067400.1, forward strand.
GTCACCAGAATATTCCTTTAACAAGGTTGGCAGTATAAGGCTGGAAAAGTCATAGCTTTTCCATTAATGTATACTACCATTAATCCAAACATAATCATATAATAGGAAAAGATTTTAAATAGAATATTAGTCTAAGAGTCAATATCGTTTTAAGGGAGAAAAGCAACTTTTTTTTTTTCTGATTACTTGTTTTTTTTTTTTTAATATCTTTTTATTGATAAGACGCATGCCAGGGAATTTTTTACAGCATTATCCCTTGCATTCATTTCTGTTCCGATTTTTCCCCTCCCTCCCTCCACTTCTTCCCCCAGATGGCAAGCAGTCCTTTACATGTTGAATAGGTTACAGTATATCCTGGATACAATATATGTGTGCAGAACCGAACAGTTTTCTTGTTGCACAGGGAGAATTGAATTCAGAAGGTATAAATAACCGGGGAAGAAAAATAAAAATGCAAGCAGTTTATATTCATTTCCCAGTGTTCTTTCTCTGGGTGTAGCTGCTTCTGTCCATCTTTGATCAATTAAGGCTCTCTTTATCGAAGAGATCCACTTCCATCAGAATACATCCTCAAACAGTATTGTTGTTGAGGTATATAATGATCTCCTGGTCCTGCTCATTTCACTTAGCATCAGTTCATGTAAGTCTCGCCAGTCCTCTCTGTATTCATCCTGCTGGTCATTCCTTACAGAACAATAATATTCCATAACATTCATATACCACAATTTACTCAACCATTCTCCAATTGATGGGCATCCTTTCATTTTCCAGCTTCTAGCCACTACAAACAGGGCTGCCACAAACATTTTGGCACATACAGGTCCCTTTCCTTTCTTTAGTATCTCTTTGGGGTATAAGCCCAGTAGTAACACTGCTGGATCAAAGAGTATGCACAGTTTGATAACTTTTTGAGCATAGTTCCAAATTGCTCTCCAAAATGGCTGGATGTGTTCACAATTCCACCAATAATGTATCAGTGTCCCTGTTTTGAAAAGCAACTTTTGATAATAGTCTTTGAAACATATAGCTCTTCAAATATATTTATGGATGTTATATGTTATATATTGTTGTTGTTTATATGTTATATGTTATATATCACTTGATTTCAGAAGGATATTAGATCAACTTCATCTGAACTGCATATTTTAATTATTTTATGTACAAGTTAATATGAGGAAGACTAAATAATAATTTGTGCTCTTCGGGAGGTCTTTGTTATAACACATAGATTTGGCCTAGGAGCTAGAGGAAGGACGCTTAAGATTCTCCCCTTTTAGCATTAGTGCAATTATATTTGTACTATCTGCCTTACATATAGTTACAACAATTCTATAGGGGAGGGTGATGCAAGATGGATTATACTTATGTTTAAATGACAGAAAGATCCTGGAAAGTACAAAAGAAGCAATAACATAACAGGAAGCAGGCAGTGAGCACTGGACTGGAAAAGAGATGGAGAAGGGAAGGAGAACTGTTGAACTAGAAGAGTAATTGAGGAGAAAGTGCTGATGTAGACAGCATCTAACTGGAATTGTGTGCTTTGGAGAGTGAATATGGGGGTATAGTAGTAAAAGCATGAAAACCTTTCTTGGTTCTAAGATTAGAGATTGCTTATTCCTTCGCAAAATAAGGAGATGAATTGAAATATAGGTACAAAATGTATTCTTTGTTGTGGTAAAGTAGCTTCAGATATCTACTTAAAAAGACCCTTGTTGCTTGTTGGTTGCTCACTTTGACACATTCTAATCTCTTCCCTTTTCCAGTTCATTTTAATTTAGTTCACATAACAAACATTTATTAAGTATCTACCTATGATGTGTGTGTAAGGCACTATGCCAGGACCTGGGAATAGGAAAGAAAGAAAAAACAGTTCCTACTTTTAAGGACTTTGTATTCCCAGGCCTGTCTTTCTTAGGTAGTACTTTTTTCCAAGCCCATCTCATTGTTTTTCTCCTACCGAGTCAGTTTTCAATTATATCATCTTAGAAAATAGTTTGTTAAACTAGTTCACCCTAAAATGCTAATAATAGTTGTTATGGCTTTATATACCATTCCTTGTAGTGTTATTTCATTTTAATTTTAATAATAATATTCTTTTTCTTCCCCTTGGTCCAGAAGAATCTCTCTATTGGTAGAATTTCAGACCATGGCAGTATTATGGGAAAAATATTTTGGGATAGGAATTAGGATCGTGATAATCCCTTAATTTCCACAATATTTATAATCACTTGTTTCATTTGCTAGTAAAGCTAGTCCTATCTAGTTGTGTCTGTCATTTAGAGAGTTCACACTAGCCCTAGGAATACTCTTTAAGCATTCTCTAAAGTTATTGTCTGTCATCATGGCCCCCATTTTAAGCAAAGGTGTGATTGCTGATAAGAAAAAAGGGATAAAATCTGAGAAAATAGTATGGATATACAGTAGACGTTTTTATATTTTTAAATTTGTAGATTAGAAGAAATTAAAAAACTGAAAAGGGTAGCATACATAATAACAAAAGCCTAGATATATTAGTTTTGAAAAAATTTCTTTAAATGTGACAAAATGCATTATATCATATGTATATTTCATTTTAGGATTAATTTGAAATGATTTATTGAAGTATATAGAAATGTAGATAGATAGTCTGGTACTAATACTCAGATTCCATAAGAACTTTATGATTTAATGAGATTAGATATTAGGAATCTTAAAAATAATCTATTAGTGGTTCTTAACTTGAGATCTGTGAATTTAGTTTTTAAGAATATTGTGATAAATATTTCAATATAATTGGTTTTCTTTGCAGTCCTATGTGTTTTATTTTATGTATTTAGAAAAATTATTCTCAAAAGGATTCCATAGATTTCACCAGAATGTCAAACGAGTCCATGACATCAAAAAAAAAAAAAAAAAAAAAAAAAAAAAAAAAAAAGGTTGAGTTTCGGATCTAGATCCATCCCTTTATTTTTAGTTTGAAGAGACTGATTCATAACTACTTAAAGCCTTACTGACTTTTGGAATCACTTAGAAATCACCATAAACTAATGAAGATAGCAATATAATAAACTGAATAACTAGATTACTTTTACATATTTTTGTCTCTTTGTTTCTATCATCTCTCTTTCTGTTCATTCTTCAACAATCCATTGAGACAGAGTTCCCAAAGACCCTCCAAGTTCTTAAGTATAAAGTGTCAGAGATAATAAAAAAATCTAATCAAGTCAAATAGTCATGTTCTTTTGGGAAGGAATAGAATAGAAAAAATGTTTATTATTACTCTGCTGCAAAAAATGAGCTCATTGATTTTAGAAACTCCTTGAGAGACCTTCATGAAATAATGAAGAATAATAAGAGCAGAATGAAGAGAACATTGTACAAAGTAACAGCAGTATTATTTCAAGAACAACTTTGAATGATCAAGTCATTCTGATGATTATAAACTCCCAAACTAATCGCAAAGGACCTATGAAGGAAGATGCTGTTTGCATCCAGAAATATAACTTGTGTATATATGTATGTATGTGTGTGTATATACACATATATGTATATACATATACACACAGTACATATTTATGTTTAATGGGTAGCCATCTTGAAGTTTGGAGGGGGAGGAGGAAAAGTTACATGATAACTTCATTGTATATTTGAAAGAAATTGCAAGTTATACATAATGGATCTGTAATTTCAGGTGTAATTTCTGTTTTTTATATTCCATTTTGTTATGTAAATGTTTGTTTTATTTCTAAGATTCAGAATAAAACAAAAAATTTTTTTTTAAAAATGAAGTTGTGATTTGTCAATTTCTATTAAGTCTCCTAAGCTCTTGAAACTTATTTTTATTATGATAACTTATGTCTTGATAATGTCATCATTTCAGAATTGAACTTTTAAACTCTTAACCTTTTTCCCATCTAGGAGTTGCTACTATACTTTATGAATGTCGTTTGGGCTGCCTGGAAAACAGTGTCCCCCCGCTGACTGTGGAATATATCGAAGCATTGAAACTGATGTTTAGTATGTTTAAGACCACCATGTATGCAGGAGCTATTCCCAAATGGCTTCGTCCACTTATCCCTAAACCTTGGAAAGAATTCTGCAGATCCTGGGATGGACTCTTCAAATTTAGTAAGAGAAGAATTGAAGGGTCACTTTTTATAAAACTCTGACTCTACTACCTATCATATAACTAATTTTTATCCAAGATAGTGAGTTATTTATGGCAGAGATTGACTTGATGTGCAGTTTATTTATAGTAAACAGACCTTTGGCTCAGTTTTGAGAATTAACATGAAACATGAATAATATGATTGAATAAAATTCTTATATATACCAGAACTTATACATCCAAATGAATATTCACTTGTTCCAATAAAACAATAAATGGATTAAATTTTTTAATTTTAAATTTCTCTTTTGGATTTACTTTTACAGCTTATGGTATATTCTTTTAATTATCCTCAATGGTAGCAAATATTCATGTTTTGAGGATAGAAATGATTTTTCAGAAACAGCAGAAAGTCATTTGGAACAAAAGCTATTGAATAGAGAATGTGATCATTCTTGGTAATAACATATTAAGGGAATGACAAGGTATGACATCCTTCTTCTTGGTAGAGGAACGAAGGATTATAGCTACAGAATGTTGCAGAAGCTACCAAACACAGTTAATTTCTTGGTCATAGATGTGTAATTGTTTTTCTTTGTTATAGAGATTAAAACAAAGCATTCAGGAGACAGGGTATATATTGGTAAATTACTCAGTTTTTTAAAAAACAATGGGAATCAATTTATAAAAATTAAAAATGATACAGAAATGGATATGAAAGTAGAGAATACCAGTTTTGAATCCCACATATTACCCCACAAAAGTTTAACTCATAATTCAATTGACTATACATTTCTGTGAAAAATAGTAATGGCAGCATTTATAACAAACACAAAAACAATCAAATTTAATGAGTATTTTTTAAAAAATTCAAGTGCAGCTATAAATCATATTAATTTTCTTGTATGACTAATAAACTATCTCAAAAATTAATTTGAAAGGAAGTTCCAAATAATGCTAAAAAAATATTAACCACAGTGGGCTCCTTTGAAGAAGAACACTATTTGGATGTGTAAATTCTGTTATATTTGTTTAAATTTTTCTCATTCCTCACAAGGAGATGCTTTTGAAGAAGAACACTATTTAGATGTATAAATTCTGATATATTTGCTTTAAATTTTCTCACTGCATAGTCAACTGACTTTCTTGACTAACAACTTGTCAGGCTTTTTCTCCTTAGCCTGATCTTCTATTGGGATGCACACAGTGAAAGAGATTAAGTCAACAATATATGACTCACTATAAACTTTTTCTTCACTTGAATTTTTAGTCTAAGGGATTTTGCAAATTCTTATTAAATTATTTTAAAATGGAAGAAATGTTTCAAATATTTTGTCATTTTCTGTCCTACTGAATTTTTCTTAAACATATTCAGTACCTGCTTTGGCTTTGTTTACAGATATTGTGTGTGTGTGTGTGTGTGTGTGTGTGTGTGTATGTGTGTATGAGAAATAAATACAGTGTAGTAGAGGAGAAGGGGTACTAGCATCTGAATAGATAGGAACAGATCTCAAGTAGAAAATGGTTTTTGAGTTTAGTCTCAAAGGAAACCAGGGATTTTAAGAGGCAGAGGAGAACTGAGAGTATATTCCAGACTTGGAGAATCATCACTGAAAGGTATGAAAATGGGAAATGAATTGTTATTTTGTGGTCTAGATTGGCTGGACTGTGGAGCCCATGAAGGGAATAATATGTAATAAAGTTATATAGGTGGATTGGGGACAAGTTGTGAAAGGCTTTAAGAGCTAGAAGAGTGATAACTCTCAGAGAAATTAACTGGGAATCAGTAGAATTTATCAAACAGGAGAGTAAAATAGTCAATCCTGCATTTAGGGAAAATCATTTTGTCAGCCATTGTGGAAGTTGGATGGGAGTGGGATGAAGCTTGAGTTAAATTAAAAGGCTGTTTTGATAGTCCAGGAAAGTGCTAATGAAGACATAAAGTAGGGTGATAACTATATGGAGTGGGTAAGTGGAGAAAGGGATGGATGTGAGAGATGTTATAGAAGTAGAAATTGCAAGATTTGGCAAGAGATTTTATATAAGGGGTGAGTGAAAGTGAGGAAACCCAGATGATATCAAGTTATGAAGTTGGAACTCTGGAAAGGATAGTGGTGCTGTTAACAGTAATAGAAAAGTTGTGAAAAGGGGAGGGTTTTGAAGTAAAGATGAGCTCTATTTTCAACATGTTGAGCTTGAAATATCTAAGAAATATCTGCTTCAACATGTCTAATAGGTAGTTGATGATAAGAGAGTGGACTCAGGAGAGATAGGGCTAAGTAAGAATGAGGACTGAATTCAGGAAGGGAATGTGCTTTCTTTTGTTAATATCAGAATTTTTCATAGAAAAAAATATAGGGGATGAGTTTTTTGACTTATTCCAAGCCCAACTAGCCAAGCTTTGCTGTTGATGAAGACTGGAGAAGCTGCCCTAGCCATGCTGGCTTTCTATGAAATAGGCCATTTGTGGAGAGGGGTAATGTGGCAGGGCAAGAAGGAATGAAAGCATATTTCCTAATTCTGTTAAAAAAAAAAAAACTTTCTAAGTAAACACAATGGAATCATTAGTGACTTTATTTAACTCCTGGAAATCCCCCTGTGTTCTAGAATGATTGCTCCTGATTCAGCAAAGTGCAGTCATTGAAACTGAATATGTGGATATTTTAAAAAAGATAATGCTGGTTTTTGTATATCAAAAGAAGTTATTGCAATTCTATCACTATAAAGGTGTACATACAGCTATATCTTGGGTATACTTTTTTTTTTTTCAGAATATGCTATTTCATTACCCTAGGGAGCTCCCATTGTAGAATTTTATCTGTCGATAACCATCAGGCACCTGCTATATAACTTGTAGCTGAGATGTTGCCCAAGTAACTAGAGGCTTAATGATTCTCAAGGAAATACCAGCCAATCTATATCAGAGCAGGACTTGGACCCAGGACTTCTTAACTCTGAGGCTAATGCACTGCCCATTCTGGCAAAAGTTCTTAATTTTTTATGCCATGGACCCCATTGGCAGTATGTAGAAGTCTGTGGATCCCTTCTCAAAAAGGATAAAATAAAATACATAGGGTTACAAAGGAATACAGTTACATTGAAATTAATTTTTTTTAAATTCATAGATGGTTTAGTAGCCACTACTTTAGTTCATGTTACTTTTCCATTTAATAGTAAAGATCCCTGCCAAGCAAGAGTGGGTTTTTCATGTTTTCCGTAGAAGGTGAAGTCATTGACTTTTAGCTTTGTGTGTGAAACTGCCTTGTTCTGAATGTAGCTCATATTTATTTAAATAAATAATTAATATATAAGTGGAATATATATGCCTACATAGTCATCTTTACATGTAAAAGTGATCATTTGAATGTAGCTTCTATTTCAAGGTCCAAAATTATGTTATTTTCAGACTAATAATAACCTTGAAATGGAGTTGTTTCTGAGATTGTCAGGACTAAGGTAGGATGACATCCAAACTATAGAGTGTTTTCAACTAAGCTTTTTTTAAAAAAATAACTTTATTTTTAAACAGGCCAGATTCATGTTGACAATAAGCTGAAGGACATTCAGTCCCAACTGGATAGAGGGGAAAGCATCCAAGGAGGGTTGCTCACCTACCTCTTAATTAGCAAAGAGCTAACTTTAGAGGAAATCTATGCCAATATGACTGAAATGCTCCTGGCGGGGGTTGACACAGTAAGTTGTTCGGGTTTGTTTTGTTTTCTTAAAAATTAAAGCAAATTTTCACCTAATAAGCCTTCACAGCCTCATGAGACCCCCATTTATAAATTTTAAATTAAGTATTCGATTTATTAAACTTTAAGGACATTGCATAATTTAATGCTGCCTGAATTTCTGGTTTTGTTTAACAAGTTTTTTGGGTTGGTAAAGATTTCCAAAAGAAAATGACATTTTTCTTACAAATTATAAAGTGAAGGTACACCAAGGGATTGTGAAACATTTCATATAGTATTTTGTAAGATCTCTTTTTATTGGCTTCTAAGTCTTTTACTAATGCGGGTGTAATGTTGGGAGTGAGAGAAAAAGGAGATGCTGAGAACTTAAGAGGGTATAATTTTTACAGAAAAAACTATTGTGTAATCACATTTTTTCCTCCCCTGTTGGGAAGACTGACCTATGAGTTCTGATGAGTAGTTCAAAGTTATTTCAACATTAAGAAAATGAAGTGTGTCATTTGCAAAAATTCCACATATTTTGCAAGTGATTTTCCATGCCTATGTGGAACTTATCTTTTTGAAATAATGCTAATTGAGAAAACATCATATAGAATATGGTAATTTAGAAGCAATATGAGTCTCAGTCTTAGTTAATTGTTTTTCATGGATCTGGCAGGAAAGATGAGTTTTGTTTATATAATGAAATAATCTCTTTTGTTATTGTTGTATCTTGGTTTTATGTTTGTATATACATATGCTTATATATACACACATATATACATATATGTTTACATAGATATGTATATATCTATTACCTATATGAAATTTAAGTGGCTAATATGTGCTTGTTTTTATTTCTTGAAATCTAAAAAGAAAAGACAAAGCTTGCCAAACTTGAGGTATGGAATCGAGAGAACAGGAAACTCTTGGACTAGGAATAAGTTGGGGAAAATTTCTTGCAGCCTACTATAGAAATTCTTAGATGAAGCTCTTAGATGCAGTAGGTCATTGCTCAAGGATTTTAAATAGAAGCAGGTTTTCCGAAAAAATGGAAAGCTGCTTCTAGTAGCATTAAAAAAAAAAAAAGATCTGTTAAACTATGAGAAAGCAAGGACAAAAATGAAAAAAAAAACTGTCTGCTCTGAGAAAGCTTACATATTATGAGAGGATGCCAGTAGAAGAGAATTTCATTTTAATTACATATTTTTAAAATTCTATATGATATAATTTATTTATGACTTAATTTTACATAATATTCGGTTTACAGAACATCTTAAACAGCCTTTTTTTTTTTTTAAACACTGAATTAGGATCTTTTATCATAATTGTCAATGTCTGAGAATTGACAAGTGACTCAGATGTAATTTCCTCCTGCCATCTAGTGGTAGGTACGGATATTATAGAAAGAAGAATAGAGAAGGGAAAAACTTCCAAGTTACCAAGATAGTGCCTCAATTTCGATTTATAAGTTGACAAACTGTGACAGTACTCCTATTCACTTTCATATTGCCATTCTTTTTATGGACATTTATTTAGCTTTTAAAATTCTCTGTGTTTCAAAGATCTGCGGATTTATCTATTTAATTTGTTTTGATCAAGATGAGTACTCCGTCTGCTGATGCAGATCACAGCCTCTGTATGACTTCCTTTTCCCTGGAGACAATCTAATAATGAAGCTCTCAGAATTTAGCTATACTGGGACTGAGTCTTTATTATAAAAGTCTTCGAAAAACCTTGAGATGCCTAGAACAAAACCATAATTCAGAGAAAACTCTGCTATGGGCTATATAACTCAAATTTTAGATATTGGGAAAAGCATTTTTATTGTGGAATTTATTGTGGAATATTATGTGGAACTCATAAGAAAATAACAATTATAAAAATGATAAAAATTAATATTAGTTTAAACTTTGAGGTTAAATGCAAGTAGTTAGAAATATTGGTACTGAATTTGAGAACTATGCCACTATTCTTCCTCCCAAAGAATGATATGAATAGTTATAGAGTAATTCCATCCTGAATCTAGGGACCAATTTAAGTCCTAACCAGTTAAGCATTCTGTATTTACTAAGATTAAAAAAAAAAAATTCAGAAATAAAATCTCTTGCTCTTTATTAAAAATAGCATTTGTAATATTAGATGATTTTGTTTTCAAGAATATTTAGGCTGTAGTTTTTTTTTTTTTTTCTGTGATGGATTTAGAAAGAGACATGTTTGTTTTGGCAAAGTAAAAGGTATTATGGAGAAATAGCATGTGATGTAATTTAACTCCATTTGACCTAGATGTTCCTTATAACTCAACTGCGTTATACCTGTATATGTAGAAAATGGTATGTCTTATCTAGACATCCTCATTTTTGAAGCATTTAATGTTTGGTTGTTTTGTAACTTGTTTTAATTGTGCATACATGTATGTTTTTTGTTTGTTTTTAAAAATTAGACTTCTTTCACTCTGTCTTGGGCTGCATACCTATTGGCAAAGCATCCTGAAGTTCAGCAATCAGTGTATAATGAGATCATTGAGAATTTGGGAAAGAAACATATTCCAACAGCAGAGGATATCCCCAAAGTACCATTGATCAGAGCTCTGCTCAAGGAAACCCTAAGGTAGAAAGATTTCAAAAGTCATATAAATAAGTATACCTTTAAAGCCTCAATTCCTTTCCCAAGGTAATTATAATGAACAACTTAGAAAGCCAGTTCATTTAAATCTTGCATCTACTTTTAAGAACTTAAACTTTTTATCTATGCCCAATAAGATCAGCATTTATTATTCAAGCTTCTGGATTATTCAATAAGGAAAAAAATTCATGACAAAATGTGCATTGCCTAATATACATCAAGGGCAAGTTTTTCATGTCTGACTTGTTAGCTTTATTTGCATAACAACTGAAGTGCTTGTCTATTGTACAATTTAGCATTTAATTTCTACAAAAAATGTAACTCTTCAGTCTACTAGTTTTCATTAATCAAAAATTTTTTTTCTCTTCCAGGTATATTGGGAGCTATTTATTTGATAGAATTGTGGTTCTAAAATATGCAGTTATTTGGGATATAAATTGTTTATCTTTGCAATAATTAAAACTATTCCATGTTTTATATCTCTCTAGGTTATTTCCAGTTTTACCAGGAAATGGTAGAGTAACCCAAGAAGATTTGATTATCGGAGGATATCTAATTCCAAAAGGAGTGAGTTTGGCATGTAATTAGGGGAGATGATTGGAATTGTAATCCTTTCTCTAGTTACTTAGGTAAAACTTCAAAACATTCCCTTTTTTGCAGATACTTTGTTGTAAAAAGGGAGCTGAATGAACCTTGAGTTAAAATGTGTAATGATAATTTTTTTTTCAGAAAGGAACCTTCTAATTTCCCTCAGTGATCTACTTTAGGAAGTTCCAGTATCCCTCAGAACATTGCCTTTAAAAAAAAAAAAAAAAAAAAGGAGAGGAAGAACTAAAAGTAGTTAAAACTAAGAACAGTGCTTAATATATTCTCCACTCCTTTTTTTATTTTTTCTCTCAACCTAGTCCTGTATTTTTTTGTTACTTCAGTTTTAAATCTTTTTAAAACAATGGTGAATGTTTATTGAGCATTTGTATAAGATATTGGGGAAGGATGGAGAACCTGGGATACAAAAGAAGATAAATAATGGTTCCATTCCTAATTAAAGAATTAATGAGTTTTGAAGGACAAGATATAAATGGATGAAAGGTTTTTATAAAACGTGAGAGCTAGAAACCTAGAAATCATCTGAACCAAAGAGACACTGAGTGCAGAGAAGTGAAATGAATTCCCTATAGTCACATCAGGAGTCAGTAGCAGAGCTACAATTTGAACCTACTCTTGAACTCCAAATCCAACACCGTTTTTTTTTTTTTAATTTTTTACTATAGCTTTTTATTTACAAGTTATATGCATAGGTAATTTTTCAGCATTGACAATTGCAAGACCTTGTGTTCCAATTTTTCCCTTTCTTCCCCCCACTCCCTCCCCTAGATGGCAGGTAGACCAATACATGTTAAATATGTTAAAGTACATGTTAAATACAATCTATGTATACATGTCCATACAGTTATTTGCTGTGAAGAATTGGACTTTGAAATAATGTACAATTAACCTGTGAAGGAAATAAAAAATGCAGGTGGACAAAAATAGAAGGATTGAGTATTCTATGTAATGGCTCATACTCATTTCCCAGAGTTCTTTCCCTGGGTGTAGCTGGTTCAGTTCATTACTGTTCTATTGGAACTGATTTGGTTCATCTCATTGTTGAAAGAGAGCCACATCCATCAGAACTGATCATCATATGGTATTGTTGTTGAAGTATATAATGATCTCCTGGTCCTGCTCATTTCACTCAGCATCAGTTCATTTAAGTTTCTCCAAGCCTCTCTGTATTCATCCTGCTGGTCATTTCTTACAGAAGAATAATATTCCATAACATTCATATACCACGATTTACCCAGCCATTCTCCAACTGATGGGCATCCATTCAATTTCCAATTTCTTGCCACTACAAAGAGGGCTGCTACAAACATTTTTGCACATGTGGGTCCTATTCCCTCCTTTAAGATCTCTTTGGGATATAAGCCCAGTAATAATTATTGGATCAAAAGGTATGCACAGTTTGATAACTTTATTCCAAATTGCTCTCCAGAATGGCTGGATGTATTCACAATTCCATCAACAATCAAATCCAACACATTTCTATACTGCATTACTTTTAAGAGAGGTCACTTGTAGTTATTACTCAGGAAAAAATTTATAAGCAAATGAGTAAATGCTTATTGATGTAAATTGATGTAAAATGGATTATAGTCTCTATTTAAATGTGGAGTGTCAAGTAATTCACTACTTAGTGAAATTTAAATAGATATATGATAAATTGAGCAGTGATTAAGCACTTTTTATATGCTAAGCACTGTACTGAGGAAAAGGGATAGTCTACAAGAAGTTTGCATTTTGCTGGAGGAAGACACCAATAAAGGAGAGGTAGAAAAAAGAGGTAGCCATAGAGATGGCAGCATAGTGTGGAGATGGCTGGGGATGTCAGGGCTTGGTTCTAGACACAATGAGGTAGAAGCTCATCCATTAGAGTTTGTCAACCCAAGGGCAGAGTTCCAAGTTCCAGTAGGAGGGTTAGGAGATAAAGGTGATGGCTGCAGTGCAGGTTGCATGGTATAGAGTTGGCTAGAAAGGACAGATCATATTACAGTGTTTGTCCTTATTTTAATCTAAAACTTGTTTCCCCTTAATTTCCTGTTAATAGTCCTAGTTCTGTCCATTGGAGGGCCCACACAGTGTAAGTCTGAGATCGTCCTTCAAATAGTACACATTTAACATGCTTAGATTTGAACTCAATAATTCAGGGGATCTGAGCAGTGAAGAATACAGTTCTTTACCTTAAATTTTCTCTGCATTCTCCCCCATTTTCTCCTCCCTTCAGTCAGAGGAAAATGTGTTCCTTTTTTTGTTAAGAGTTCCACCCCTTTCCTTATACTGTTGACTTTTGTACTTTCTGACTTGAAGGGAGTTTGCCCCTTTAGTCAGATCTCTCTATAATCATCATTCTCTTTGGATTCCCCAGAACTGTTCCTGCTGCCCAGAAACATTCCCAAGTCTTCTCCCTCTTAAGGAAAAACCCTCTACTCAGACTAGCATCCTGTATTTATTGATATAGTCTAAAGGGACCCAGGATTCAGAATTAGAAGACCTGATTTCAGATCTTGCTCTGCTCCTTTTTTTTCCCCCTATGTAGTGTGCTGGGCAAGTTCTTTAATTTGTCTGGACCTCTGATTCCTCATCAGTAAAATGAGGTGGTCAGCTCTAAATCTATGACTTTGTGATCAAAATTCTTAGAAAAAACTACTATGCTCATTACTTCCACTTCCTCACCTTCTACATACTTCTTAGTCCCTTGTACTCTGGTTTCCAATTCTACCCAATTCAATTTACTTTCTTCAAAGTTATCAATAATTTCTTTATAGCTAAGACTAATGGATTTTTCTCAGACCTCATCCTTCTTGACTTCTGCATAGTGTTTGGCCCCTACTGCTGGTTAGTTTTTTCTTCTGGAGCATTTGTGACCGCTGCTTTTTCCTTAGGCTCTTTCTTCTTAGGTAACCATTTTCATTTTCCACTAATGGATTATCTTCATTAGGCTGTATCTCTTCCTTTGTTTGGCCTCTGCCTTCATTTTAGGTCTCTCTTCTCTCCTTGCTTATCCTAGACTGTTACTGAAGCTTTTTAACTGGTTTCCAATATCTTAGTCTCTCATCTCTTCAATCCATGCTGCATCCAATCAACAAGCTTTTCTTAAATTTCTCCTATGTGCCAAAAACTATTTGAATCCTGGGAATACTAGTTCAAAGAATGAAATAATCTCTATACACAAGGAGCTTACATTTTAATGGAAGAGGCAAAAATAGATATACAAATATATGCAGCAAGTAAATATAAAGTAAATATGAGCATATGCAAAATAATTGAATACAAGGTAATTTGGAAGAGAATAAACTAGCTATTGTACAGATCAGAAAATGTAGAAGATAATACTTGAACTTTCTTTTATTGTATTTATACATTTGAGTACATTTGAGTTCTAGGTTGTTTCCTTCCCTTCCTTCTAACCCCGTGCTAAAGAAAGCCATCATTTCACCCACGCATGTATATAATATGTGAAATTGTACAGTACATAGTTCTACATATCATTTCTTTTTATGGAGGTAGCATTTTCCTTCATAGGTCCTTTGTAGTTTGTTGAAGTATTCATATGTGTGTATGTTTCTCTCAATATATATGTGTTATCATTCATATCTACTCTTCCAATAGTATTGCTATTACTATATACAACATTCTTTTGTTTCTATTCATTATTTCATGCAGGTCTTTCTATATTTTCCAAAAATCAACCTACTCATCATTTCTTACAGCATGGTAGTATTCTATCACAATCATATACTAAAGCGTATGTAGCCATTCTTCAATTGGTGGGCAGCCTCTCAAATTCCATTTTTCTATCACAAAGAGAGTTGCTGTAAATATTTTAGAACATATAGGTTCTTTTCCTTTTTCCCTGTTCACCTTGGGAAACAGACTTAATAGTGGTATTAATATGATACATACAGTTTTATTTGGGTATAATTAGATTGCTTTTTGAACTGTTTTTTAAACAAGGATTCTATGAAGGATTATCCATTTGTACTATAGGTTAGGAGACTTGTGGTAATTTTGAGTTTCACAGTTCTTGGTCATAGGATAAGGTAAAAAACGAGACATTTTCTCTTATTTCCTTAATCTTTCAAACCTCTGCAAAACAGAAATCAAAGATAAATTTCATCTGTATCCATAATTTAGGACATCTAGAATCCAAAAAAATGCTGTGGAGATCCTGGTTCCATATTGTAGAGGTCTGCTTAGGATAGGACAGATAGCCATAGCATATTTACAGTGCTTTAGACTATAACTGGGATGAAAAGACAGGAGGGAAAGAAGAGTTCTGAAGAGCATGGGGCTCAGGATACAGCCCAGATCCTACTCGACCTTACAAATCTAATCTTATCTATAAATGCTGGATGTTCAAAAATAAAGTAGCTAAAGCATTCTTAGAGTTTTTAAATGCTTTTTTCCACTAAAAAAATACTTTATTCATTTCATTTTTAAACCTCACAATTATTTCCTTCCCTTAGTATCCTTACTTTCTCATTCCAAAAGAGCCTTGTTAAATAATATGTAGTATTTTTAAGACACAAAAAAGGGAAAAGAAAAAGTAGTTAAATCAACTTAAGTGATCAGTACATCAAAAAAAATGTTTGAAAATATGTGCTGTATATGACACTTGTGGATCTCCCACTACTGCAAAGGAAAGTTAGAAATATCTTCTTGAATCTCTTCTTTGAGCCATGCTTGTTCTTTATAATGCTAAAACACTGATTTTTGATTTTGTTTTTTGTAATGGTTCTGTTCATTTTCATTTTTATGGTCATTGTCTATATTTTTTTTGGCTGTACTTCATTCTGCATTGCTTCATATAGTCCTTTTCATTTATCTCTATATATATCATTCATCATTTCTTATAATACAGTGATATTTCATTATATTCATGTGCCACAGTCTGTTTTTACCACTGAGGTAATCCTTAGTGGATGGACATCTACTTGTTACCAATTTGAACAAGAAAAGCTGTCATAAATATAGTGGTATATATTGGACTTTCTTTTTATCAGTGATCTTGGAGTAAGCCTTGTAGTAGAATCTCTGGGTCAGAGGACATTGCACTTGTCTTTCCACAACCCCTTTAACAGTGACTATTCTCATCTTTTTGTCATCCTTGCCAATTTGAGGTATGTGAGGTGAAACACTGGGATTGTTTAGATTTACATTTATTGTATTACTAATGATTTGGAGCATTTTTTCATATGCTTGTTAATACTCTACAGATTTTCTGTTGAAAACTGTTTGTTCATATCCTTTGACCTATTTCCCCTATTGGGGAACATCTTTTGGGGTTATATATATTCTACATGCCGTCTTGCTCTTTTTTCATAAGTTCAGCAATTTAGATTGTTCATTATTGTATAGATTAAGCCTTTAATTCTAAAAAAAAAAAGTTGTTTTGGGAGCATTGATTATATCAAGCTGTAAAATGTGGTATGGACCCAGTGACAAATCTGGATGTCATGGGAAGACTAGATTAGCTGAGTTAGAAGAGTCTCATTACTAGATTAGACACAAGGTGATGAATACTTTTTAGTGATAACAATTCAGGAAGTCACCTACCGAGGCATAAGAGATGCATTTGGAATAGATGCAAAAAAAAATCTGCATTGATGAATTTACAAAGAAATGTTTCATTAATGAATTTTATCTTTGTATTAGTTATTTATACAGAGAAATTCTTCCTTCTTCCTGCTGATTTCTCCCTTGTGACAAAGGAAAATAATTAAGCAAAAACATCAGTAACTGAATCCAAGTCTATAAGATATTCTGTAATATTCTGTGTGAGTAGTGCCCCATTTCTCTTCTATGAGAATCAAGGCAGATTTCATGATAAATTCTCCAACAACTTCATTGATTTTTTTCAGTTACTCAAAGTCTATTTTCCTTTTATGCATCTTTTTATTTATATTTTTGTAATTATTGGATGACTGAGAAAGCACTTTCCTCAACTGTGAAACAATAATGATAATAATAGCACTTACCTCTCAGGGTTGTTGTGAGGATCAAATGAGATCATTTTTGTAGTGCTTAGCATACTCATAGTGCCTGGTATGTGGTAGGTGTTTCCTTCCATTTCTCTTTTAACCTTTTTTCTTTTTTATTTCCAACTTAAATAATATTCTTCATGATATAAAAAATAGAAATGTAAAAGAAGTTAAATAATTCTGCTTTAGCTGATATCCATTAACAATCATCCTTCTTATTTTTGCAGTGTTCCTATTCATTATTTCTTCCTTTCCTTATCTTCAACATAACTTGAAAAGCAAAGTTCTTTGTTCCTAGCAATTTTTTGCAAGCCTTAACTCACTTGGGGATTTTTATCTTCCTAATATAACTTTTAAAAGCATTTTATGTTCTTAATTTGTTACAGTTATTTTGAATAGAATTTCTTTTTCTAGGTCTTCTTGTTGGGTTTTGTTGGTAACAGGATGTTGTTGATTTATGTGTTTTTTTTGTTTATTCTGCAACTTTACTGAAGTTATTGCTTTACTTTTTAATGATAGTTCTTTAAGATTTTCCTCAATAAAACTCACATTTTTATATCCCTTCATATGCACTTCATATACAAGTATCATAGCACCTAAATACTTAAAGGAAAAGTGAATTGGAAGAATAGTTAGTAAAACTATAAAAGTAGGGACTCTCACTGTACCCTTTTGGACCTAGATAAATCTAGGTAAATCTAACCAAAGCATAAAAAAGGGGGAAAAAGATCTAAATAGAACTATAGGAAAATTAAACATTGATAGAGCTCTAGAAATTACTAAATAGGAATAGAAAATAGTTTACTTATTGCTAATCTGTTTATAGCACCTACTATGACTGATAAGTAGAATGTGATATAAATTTATTTCCCCTTGAAATATTAATTGAACTTGGTCCTCAGCTTCATTACCTTGAGTAGCCTGACACCAGCTGTTTGTACACAGTACTTTTACAAAAATTGATCACATAATGGAACATAAAAAATATCAAAAATATGGAAAATTAGAAATACTAAATACATTATTTAGTAGTTTCAGCATAATAAAAGTCATATTCAATAAAATCTCCTTAAAGGAAAAAATTAAAAAGTAATTGGAGACAATGTAGCATAGTTCTAAAAACTGGCTAGTGAAAAAACAAATTATAGGAAAATTAAAAATTTTATCAAAAAAATGTATCCAACACTTTCTCTGTTTAATAGTCTAGAAAGCATAAAAATAAATGACAGGCTTTTCCATAAAATAGTAATATTGATTTTTTAAAAGAGTAAACATTATATGTAATGGAGAAAAGTTACAGATCTTTCCAAAAAGTTCAGAAATAAAGCAAAGATCCCCATTATCATTATCGTTATTAGAGGCATTCCTAGGAATGCTGCTGTAGTAATAAGATAAGGAAAAAATATTGGGAGAGTAAGCATAGTCAGAGAAGAAACAAAATTATTGTTTTTTGCCAGTGATATGATGATTTATTGAGAAAACCTTAAAGGACTTTCCAAAATTAATTGAAACAATAAATTCAGCAGAGTTGTAGGGTACAAAAATACAATACACATAAATCATCAGCATTCTGTATAATTACTGACAAAACCAAGAAGAAGAGCTAGAAAAGGAACTCTTATTCAAAATAAATATAGTAGTTGTGAGATATTTGAAAGTGTGTCAATCTAGATATGCCAGAAATTATTTGCATACAAAAATAAAGTCCTCTTTAGCAAAATTGACAAAAATGGAAAATGATAATTATTAGAGAGGTTATCAGAAAATGGGTGCATTGATAAACTGGTATGAATTGGTCCAGCTATTCTAGAAAGGATTTTGGAGCTCTTCCCCAAAAGTTACTAAATGGTACATATTGTTTGACTTACCGATATTATTACCAGGCTGATATCCCAGAAAGAACAAAGAAGGAGTAAAAGGACATTGTGTAGAAAACTATAACAGCTTTCTTTGGATAGTGGCCAAAAATAGAAAATTAAGAGAGTGCTCTCCTATTGGGGAAGGACTAAACAAATTAAAATAAACTAAACAAAATATAATAAACAAATAATATAATATAAATTATGATATAATAAAATATAACAAATAATAAATAATATAATTAAAAACAAATAATAATATGAATATAATGGAATATTTGCAGCAGAAGAGTTTGAGTTTGTATTCGTCTGAGGAACCACAGTCAGACACACTATAACTTGACTAACATAATGATATCATTTTGATCCTCTTTGAGAACAAAGGACAATAACACACACATAACTATAATTATGTTGAAATGGACCATTTCAGAGAAAATTAGGAAGTCCTCTATGAACTGATGCAGAATGAGCATAATGAAGAGAGTAAATTATACAATAACTGTTTTCATGGAATAGTAGCTTTAAGATTTTAGATCTCACGGTAAGCCATGAATTCAGAATACTAAAGATGAAACATGACACCCTTCTCCTGACAGAAAGGTGATAAAACACAGAATGAGACGTACATTTTTGTATATGGATAATGTAGGAATTTTTTTTTGCTGAAACATAAATATATTTTTAATTTTTTTTCTTTTCTCATTTTTTTCCATTTTTCAATTTGGAAGAAATCATAAGAAGGAGAGATAATAGGTGCTTTTAAAAATTACCATTTTTTTAAAAAAAGACACAAATATATCCTTGTTTAGGATTATAATATGGTTTCATGGGTTACTTTCTGGGTAAGATGTCTTTGTAGTGACTGTTTAATATTTTTCACTTAACTCAGCTTTTATATGCCACAATTCTTTTCTGTTGTAAATGGTTTCTCAGACTCAATTGGCTTTATGTCATTATGCTACATCTTATGAAGAAGAAAATTTCCCAATGGCAAAAGACTTCAAACCTGAGCGCTGGCTGAGGAAAGGAAATATGGACAGAGTAGACAACTTTGGTTCCATCCCGTTTGGTTATGGCCTCCGTAGCTGTATAGGAAGAAGAATAGCAGAGCTAGAAATTCATCTTGTAATGATACAGGTAAGCGATGCATATTGTAATTTGATCCCTTTCACTCTGCTGAATTGAATTATGTTTTGTAAAAAGCATGTTTTAGGTTAAAAAGGAAAAATAATTTTGAAAACTTGAAAATATTATTTTAAATGAGAAATTCTTAATTTTTTTATGTGTGGACCCCTTTGGCAGTCTGATCACTTCTCAGAATCAAGTCAGAATCATTTCTCAGAATAATATAATATTTTAAGATATATAAAATAAAATATATAGTATTACAGAAGAAACCAATGATATTGAAATATAGTCATCAAAATATTTGAAAAACAACTTCACAAGTTCTAGGTTAACAAGTTCTCCTAAATCGTCTTATGCTAAAAAATAAATCCCTATGCTATCTGCTGTGATGTAAAAGAAAATTGATATTTTATCTTTTCATTCTAAAGCTCGCTCTCTCTCTTTCTCTCTCTCTTTTTTGGTTGAAATTTCAATTGCTGGGTATAGGTGTTTAAAAACCAGGCACCTTGAATTTGGATATATACATTGTTTTCCATTTGAATATGCAAGAGTTTTAAATTAATAACTTTTTTTTGTTCTTTGGGCAAGGAAATATTGGTCATATTTACAAGTTCATTTCTCAGATGAAGAACACAGTATACATTTTCTAAAATAAACATATATTATAAGGAAGTTTCTATTTCTTACTTCCAATTTGAATTTCCAGTATGTTAGATACTGATATAAAACTCCAAGTGGAAGGGACAAAGCTGGAGCTTTCATAATGAATACTAAAATTTAAGCCTTTAAAATTTTTGATTTTTCACTTGTGACCTGTATTATTGCTCATGAGATCATAGGAATATAGACTTAGAGTTGGAAAAGACCTTGGAGGTATGTGGATATCTCCTTCCCCTTGCATTTTATATGAGGAAACTGAGGCCCAGAATGCCCAGGTAACCTGCCCAAGATCACACAGGTGGGGAAGGAGAGCTGAGATCCAAGATCAGGTCGCCCAGATCCTTAAGTTCCTCAGCTTTGCCTTAGGGCGAAGGTGTTGCACAATAAATGTGTATAGACTTACGGGCTCTTCCATGAATCATTTAGGCTAGTGTTCAGGAGTGAATGCTCTTTTTTCAAATGAATAGACCTCACAGATTTAGTATTTCTCCAGGAGGTAAACTTAATTTTCTTCAAAATTATCATTACTTTGGCTCCCTGGAATTGACAACAATGAAATATTTATCCTGTAGGGAAACTGCACTTTTTTACTTTAGAGAGTTAGAATGCTCATTTTCTCTCTTTTTCTTTTTAGCTGCTTCAACATTTTGAGATCAAAACTTCTCCTCTAACTAAAACAGTTCATGCTAAAACACATGGGCTTCTGACACCTGGAGAATCCATCAATGTACGATTTGTTACCCGAAAATGAGGCTTAATTTTTTTAGGTGGCTTTAGCAGACTCAGAATGAAAACTGGTTTATGTCTCCCTGATGTAAGCCAGGGGCTCTTTTTGTAACACTGATCAGTTGTGGAGAATAAGAAAAAGGATCATTTCCAGAAGAGACTGTTTGATTATAGAAAGACCTACAACTTTCTATTCTTTGCACAAAAGAGAACTATGAGTGTTTATATGGCATGATGTAAAAGAAAATTAATATTTTACCTTTTCATTTAAAAAGCTCTTTTTTCCTTATTTGAAACATCTATTGCTGGCAATAGATGTTCAAGAACCAGTGATATTAAATTGGGATGTCACCTATAGTGTCTTCCTTTTGAGTATGTAAGAGTATTTACAGTAATTTTTGGTCAAAGAAATGTTGGTTATATTTGTATTTGCACATTCATTTCTCAAGTGGAAAATGCAGAGTATATAAACTAACATTGACCAAGACTATATATTAGCAGGAAATTTCTATTTTTTTTTTTCCAATTTGAAGTGGATGTGTTGGGTGCTAATTTATAGCAATATAAGTTAGAGAAGAAAAAGTCAAATATTATCATTATATCTTCAAGTTCCAGTTTTGATATCTCTAAAATGAATTTGTAAAACTGAAAAAAAAAAAAAAACCTAGAATCTTATTCTCAGTTCTATTTTTATTGAACTTAGACACAAATCCTTGTTAAAAAGAAAAAGAAAGACCAATATGATCTGGGCAAACATTAGAAACATGTTTTAAGAAATTGATAAACAAGGTAGAATTTCATATTGAGTTTTAAGTCCTGACCTGGAAATTCAAGAAAACTAAAAAAGTGAATGTCAGGCGGTGAAATTGCTTTAAATTGAGGAAATGTCAGCAAAATGTAATCACAATGAAAAATTGCCTTAGCTCTAGAAGCTCTGGAATCTTTTCTGTTTACATTATAAACAGATCAGCTAATGAAATAAAAACTTCTAATTTAGAATTTTGAGCTGGAAATGCCCTTACAGAATAGTTGGTCCAAATCTCTCAGGCTAAGAAAACAGTAGGCCAAGAGAAGTTAAATATCAAGTTATTTTAAATGTAAGACCTCAGAAGTTCCTCATTAGAGCTGAAACAAAAGCAATCTGTATGCCCTAGGCAGAGCTTATAAATTATGTCCCTTGTGTGTTATTATCTCCCAGAAATTTTGGGCCTGTATTCTAACACCTGTGTAATACCTCATATTCTTGGAGCTAAAAGAACCTTAGAAAACGGGTAGTCAAATCTCTGTATTTTTCAGATGAAGAGGCTGAGATCCAGAAAAGGGAAATGTCTTGCTCAGACAGAGCTCAGTAGCTTAAGAGCATGGACAAGAACCAAATCTCCTTGCTCAATCAGGTGCTCTTACTTGTCAAAGACAGTAGAATTTCTTGCCATTGGCATTTTAATTCAGCAACAATTCACAACTTGAAGCTGGACGAAGTAATTGGCCTCGGGGGAAATAGTTTAAATAACATGGTGCCAGCCCTCAAGAAGCTTATGATCTAATAGGAAGAGAAGACAAAAACCCAGACAAACCGTAATAGCTTTGTAGGGAAAGTACATTAGAGAGTTATAGAACTAAGTGTTAACCTGATTTCCTAAGAGTCTCTTAGTTGTTAACTCTAGGAAAAATCAGGAAAATTTTCATGGAGAAAAGTATACTTTTTTAAAAAGAGGAATAGGAACAAGTAATGTTTATCAGCCCATCTCCTCTTAGAGCATGTTCACAAATTCCTTACTTTGCCCACTCCTCTCCCTGATTTTGCTGCTAATTATCTTTATTCATGCCTATGTATTATGTCCCTTCAATAGAAAAGATTTGGATATCTATGAATGGGGAGCCTCTGGTTATTTCTGTCAAGTTGCCTGCCATGACTATCACTGATAGCTAGCAAAGAGTCTCCTTCATACTAGAAGACTGGTTTTTATAGTGGATTCTTTAGTCTGTCATTAATTTCTAATTCCATTCATTTCAGTGTATCTTTTAATGTTATTTTTGCTCGAAAATATCCTTCTAACTAACATACTGTGGATCTTTTTTTTCATCTTCATAAAGTTAGACTTCAAAATGATTCATGAATAAAACCAGCATTAACTTTCATTTCATACTGTCTTTGTTTTGCATATAGTATTGAAACCTAAACCTGGCAATTACAAATTAGGTTTATGTGGACTCTGTAAAAATGTATAAATGTGAAAGTATGTCATATTAACTGATCAAGTATTGGAATGCTTTTTGAAGCAGTAGTTTATACATTGTTGTTCATAAAATTCACAAAAATATTCTCTTAGAAAAAGAAATTAAAACATTAAGAATAACGATCAAACTGGAAATGGCCTCTTAATTCTTTATCGTTATAGCATAGAACAATGAGTGATCTGAATTTTGTAAAATGAAATTGAGTCCTTTTGTGATTCAGCGGTATTATTTACAAACTAGCAAAATTGGTTACAAATGAACAGTAACTTACCAATTTCTTAAATTTCACAAAATACTTTGATGTAGATACTGTACTGGAACCTCGGGAGCAGAAAAGCAAAATAGGTCCAGGATTTTGATAAGACAGGAGGTGGAGCTAGTAAATTAAGATATATCCAAATTTAGTCCAGAAATTTAAACAAAGACAGGTAACAGACATGTCCAGACATGTAAGCAGAATCCAGACTTTAGAAGGTTAAGCAAAAAAGAATCAGGAGTCCAGACTAAGAGTGGAGAACATTAATTCTCCTTCCAAACATTCCTACTGACAAGACCAAAGCTAGATACAAATGTTGAAATATAAACAGAAATTAAGTGAAATAGAAAAAAGCTAACTACAAATGAGAAATTAGAAGATACTAAACAAGGATGAAGAGTTTATGTTCTAATAGGGGAAGATTATGCAAGTGTCTCTTCAAAATCCTAATATCAAAAGTTATAAGGGGGGGTAGCTAGGTGGCACAGTGGATAGAGCACCAGCCCTGTCAGGAGGACCTGAATTCAAATTTGACCTCAGACATTTAACACTTCCTAGCTTTGTGACCTTAGACAAGTTACTTAACCCCAAATGCTTCAGGAAAAAACAAATTAATTAATTTAAAAAGTTATAGAGGGAATTAAAAAAGACAGATTTGTCCTGAATTGAATTTGTCAAGGTTGGTCATTTTAAAAGAAGGGAGAAAAAAGAATATACACCAGGAGGAAAATGGGTGAAGAATAGGGGAAATCACTTCACATAATCAGGAAGTACAAATAAAACATTCCAACAAGAAGGAGGGGTAGAGAGAATGTGTACCACTTGAACCTCTTTTTCATTTGAACTGGTCAAAAAAAGGAAGAATATACACACACAGTTGATTGCCAAAATACATTTAACTCAACAGGGAGACCAGGAGTAAAAGCAAAGAGGGTAATAATAAAGAGTAATAATAAAGAGGGCAGATTATTGAAAGGATTGTCATATGTAAAATATACTAACAGGAAGAATATATTTTGAAGAGAGTTCAAAGGAAAAGAAAAAAATAAGCTATTCTTGGGCTCTGATTGAGGGAAAGAAAAGAGATATAAGGGGGTAGAATCAGAATGGATCAAGCACAGAGTATTGATGCTGACCATACTCTTCAGCATCCTCTTTATAATGATAGGATGAGAAAAAAATGAAAAATTATAGAAAAATAAGGTGGAAGTTCCAATTGTTCAGTAATGAAGAGAATCAGCAACACCCAGAGAGAGAACTATGGGAAATGAGTGTGGACCACAACATAGCATTTCCACTCTCTCTCTTATTGTTTGCTTTCATTTTTGTTTTCCTTCTCAGGTTTTTTTTTACTTTCTTACTAGATATGATTTTTTTGTACAGCAAGATAAATGTATAAATATGTATACATATATTGTATTTAACATATACTTTAACATATTTAACATGTATTGGTCTACCTGCCATCTAGGGGAGGGTATAGAGAAGGGGAAAAGTTGGAACAGAAGGTTTGCAAGGATCAATGCTGAAAAATTACCCATGCATGTTTTGTAAATAAAAAGCTATAATAATAGAAAAAAATTATCTTAATTGATAAACAAAATAAAAAGTTATTATCAACTGACTGATTTTGCCTATAAAAAATGAATGTGCATGTAAAACCTAAAAATAAATAAATAAAATTGTGCATTTCAAGAAAAAAAAAGAAAAGAAAAATAAGGTGGAGGGAAAAATTAACTATTATAACTGCACATGTGAACAGGAAGAACTCATTCATAATATGGAAGAAAATAGTTAAATGGATGAGAAAATGGAATCTAGCAAGATGTTGTTTACAAGAAATATGAAACAGATTCAAAATTAAGGGATTAGAGCAAACTCTATTGTGAGTTCAGCTGAGGTAAAGAAAAAAAAGGCAGAGGTAGTAAACATTATCTCAGGGCATTAGCAAAAATAGGTTTGATTAAAAGACACAATCTTTGTATAACCTGTATCAGATCACTTGCTGTCTTGGGGAGGAAGGAAAAAAAGGAGGGAAGAAAGAAAAAAAATTGGAGCTCAAAACCTTACAAAAATGAATGGTGAAAATCATCTTTATATTTAATTGGAAAAATAATATATTATTAAAATAAAATTTAAAAAGATAAGCAGGGAAACTGAATTGTACTGAAAGGTATTATAGAAAATGAATTCATAATAATATAACATATATACCAAGTAGGATAGCATCTAATTATCTAAAAGAAAAGTTAAATATGTTATATGGAGAAACTGGCCATAAAATTATAATATTAGTATACTCTTTCAGACCTAGGCAAATATAACTAAATTTTTTAAAAGTTAAGGACATGAATAGAATTTTTGAAAAGCTGGATATGATAGATGCCTGATGTCTATTAAATGGAAATGGAAAGGATTATGCATATTTTTCAGCTCTACATACTTTTCAATTTTATAAAAATTGACCATATATTGGGGCTTAATAATCTCACAAACAAATGTAGAAAAGCAGAAAAATTAAATACATCTGGGAACCATGCAATAAAAATCATATTTTTTAAAAGCCACTGAGAAATGGTTAATATTTATTGGAGATTAATTTAATCTTAAAGAATAGATGGATCAAATACTAAGTCATAGAAACAATAAATAATTTCATTAAAGATAACAACATTGAGTCAACAATAACCATAACTTTGAGATAACATATCAAAATTTGGGATGTCACCAAAGTGGTCCTAAAAGGCAAATTTATCTCTAAACACTTCATCAACAAAAAATGGTAAGAAATCAACAAATTGAGTGTGCAATTAAAACTCAAAAATCCTAAAAGACAAAATTTAAAAAATTAAATGACAAGATAGAAATCCTGAAGATCAAGAGATTAATAAAAATGAAAGAAAATAAAAACCACACTTGAATAATAAAATTAAGAAATTCGTTTTTGAAAATAAATCATTAGCTAATTTAATTTTTCAAAGTAAGAGGAAAATCAAATTACCAGTATCAAAATTTTTAAAGATAAATTCACAACAACAAAAAAAAAGAAATAAAGGAAATTAGAAATAATTTTGCCTAGTTACATATCAATAACAAAACTAAATTGATTATTATTTATAAAAATATAAAGTGCTTCAGATAAACAAAATAAGAAATAGATAATTTCAGAAATGGAAACTTAAAAGTCATAAATTAGCTTGCAAAAGGGGAAAGCAACCCAATACTTAATGAATTTACAAATTCTATCAAACAATCAAAGCCAATTAATTTCAATGTAAGCTGTTTGAAAAAATAGAAAAAACATTTTTTTTTTTTGATCTGATTTTTCTTGTGCAGCATGATAATTGTAGAAATATGTATAGAAGAATTACACATTTAAAATGTATTGGATTACTTGTCATCTAGGGAAGGAGGTGGGGGAAGGGAGGGAAAAACTTGCAACACAAGGTTTTGCAAGGGTGAATGTTGAAAACTGCACATGTTTTGAAAATAAAAAGCTTTTTAAAAAAATAGAAAACATTTCTATCAAATTCCTTTTATGATACAAACATGATCTTTCTAAAAATTTATTTTATTTTGTTCCATTTTAGGTTTTAAATTCTCTGTGTGTGTGTGTTTGTTCTCTCTTTATTCCTCTTCTTTCCTCACTCTCCACCTCATATTAGAGAAGACCAACATTTGACTATAAATATATTGAAAATCATATTATTTATACTTCTATTTATCAATTTTTTTCCTCTGTAGGTAGATAGCATCTTCCTTTTTAGGTCCTTTATAGTTGACTTGAATATCTATAGTATTCAGAAAAATTTGGTTGTTCATGATTGTTCTTCAAACAATATTGCTGCTACTATATACAATGTTCTTTTGGTTCTTTCACTTTTTATATTCCATCCCAATTATATACAATAACTTGTTTAACCATTCCTTAAATATTAGATATTCCTGCAATTTCCAATTCTTTGCCACCCCAAAGAGGACTGCTATAAAAATTTAGGATATATAGGTTTTTTTCCTTTTTTCCCTGATCACTTTGGGAAACACATTTAATTGTGGTATTGCTGGGTCTGAGGGTAAAAGCAATTTTAATTATTCTTGGGGTATGATTCCAGATTGCTTTCCAAAATGGTTGGATCAGTTCATAGATCACACTATCAACAATATATTAATGTCCCATTGTTTCCACATACCCTCCAACATTTGTCACTTTGCCCCCTTTTATCATTTTAGCTAATTTGAAAGTGTAAAATAAATACAATCTTGATCTAGGGGAGGGGTTAGGGTAAAGGAGGGAAGAAAAATTTGGAACACAAGATTTTGCAAGGGTGAATGTTGAAAACTATGCATATGTTTTGAAAATAAAAAGCTTTATAAAAATAATTTTTAAAAATTTTTATTTATTAATCAGTGACAACCCAAATTTTCAAAAGATTACTTTATCATTTTATACTTTATAGATCTAGGAAAGTTACAAAATCTTCTGGAGGAAGGAAAATCAAGTATCTCAAGGAAAATAACGAAAAAGAAAGGGGGTGGGGAAGAGTCTAACAGTAACAGATCTCAAATTATATTATGAAGCAGTAATTTCCAAAGTGTTTTAATTCTGTTTAAGAAATAGAGAGTTAAGGTAGGTAACATTTGCTTGATTGTGAATGATTTTTTAAAATTATTTTGCTTTATCCTTCATATTTCATTTTTATCTTGATTTTTGGTGCTATTGATGAGTGGTGGCCTCCAAAGTAGAGGAGACAGAGCCTGAGGATCCCTGAGGCACAGAATAGAGGCCCTACTTGTGCAGATATAAAGGAAGTACTGGATCTTTTGCAACCTCTAAAATCAGAAAATATTTAAAATTAGGCAGAATTAAATTTAAAAAGAAAAAGAAAAAAAAAGACAAAAAGTGAGCTTCCTCTCACAGAAAGAAAATGAGCTTTCAGAACAGAAGAATTCTCCCAAAAGGGATTAGGGATTTAGAATTATCTGGAAGAAAAAGGCTGTAAAGAGTTACATGAATTTCTGCTTAGTGAAGTAAGCAGAACCAAGAGAACTTTGTACATAATAACAAAATTATATGATGATCAACTGTAACCAATTTGGCTCTTCTCAACAATGGTAAATCAAGGCAATTCCAATGGATTTGGGATGGAAAGAGTCACGTGTATCCAGAAAAAGAACTATGGAGACTGAATGTGGATTAAAAAACAGTACTTTTACCTTTTGCTGTTGTTTTTTTTCCTTCTGTTTTTTATTGCCTTTTGATCTGATTTTTCTTTCACAGCATGAAGATAATGGAAATATGTTTACAAAAATTGCACATGTTTAGCTTATATCAGAATGCTTGCTGTCTTGGGAATGGAAGAGGGGAGAGGAGGAGAAAAATTTGGAACACAGAGTTTTTACAAAGGTGAATGCTGAAAACTATCTTTGCATGTATTTGGAAAAATAATATGCTTTTAAAAATAGAATTATCTGGAATTCATCTTCTCTCTCTCTGATAAGAAAGCAACATATTAGGTGAAAATTTTTCCCATGCATTTCCTCAGCACATAGAGAAGCCCATATTTGGAACACAGAGTTTTATAAAGGTAAATGCTGAAAACTATCTTTGCATGTATTTGGAAAAACAATATGCTTTTAAAAATAGAATTATCTGGAATTCATCTTCTCTCCCTCTGATAAGAAAACAACATATTAGGTGAAAATTTCTCCACACATAGAGAAGCCCATATATTTCCCTAATAGATTCCTTACCAATTCATAGGACAATTCAGATGGAAGACTGAATGAGTTCTTGTAACATATAGGGCACCCCAATTTTCTCTAATGGATCTCCACAAAACCATATAGTTTACCAAATAAAGAACAAAACTCACAATATGACAAATGGGCTAATTCAAAAAGAAAGTAAACAAACTCATGTGTCCCAAGCAAATGTGGAACCTCCAAAAAATAATTAGACACTGAATGGGACTGGTTGGATGAAGTATTTGTCAGCATTGATTACGTCCTTTTAGTCTATCCAATGAGAAGGCTCGAGTCTTTTACTTTTAAATTCTGGACTAGCTGGAAGCAGGTCAGGTTCCAGGAGCACATGGAGCTGGGATGGCTTCCAGGTGTGTGAATGGGCCTCTCCCTGCAGGGATTAAATAAATGCTTTCTCTTTGTATCTGAAGAGGTCTCTGATTAGTTAACTGGATTGGGAAGAGAGTCTTGCACCCGACCAGTCCCACACAAACACCATATTATGTTAAAATCAGTTCTTTAGGTCCCAGGCAAGTTACCCAACATGTTGATTCTCCAGGGTAACATTATCATGAACTTTCACAATTGGGCTCTTTAAAATTTTCTTACCCCAAATTGAATTAATAAGGAAGAACTCCCTTTTTGGAATAATGTGGGTAGAATAGAGGATAAATGTAACAAAAATAGGATAAAGTTGAATGGGTAAGTAGAATCTGTTTTATTTTTTAACTCTGAATGAACATATGATTTGATATGATCTATTATGTATATATTTGATATGATATTATGTATATGATCATAAAACACAGAGATACCCATTAAATGTAACATATCTTGGGCAGCAACCAAGTAGCTGATGTGTTACATATAGGATGGTAAAGATTACTCTTTTCCATAGAATCACAACTGAAAATAAAAAAAAAAAATTCCTTTTCCTTAGTAACTCATCAGAAATTGCTCTGCATATCAATGAACTGACAAGTTTAGATGTGAAAATCTACTTTCTTTTAGGACTTATTATGTGTGATTCCCATCCCCTTTTCCTACCATTTTCCTAAAATTGTCTCTAATGTGTCCCAGCAGCCTTCTCACTTTGGAAGATCCCTCCACTCAGAGATAAATATTTAATATCTAGCTCTCTGGGAGAAAAAAGTGTCACACATTTATAAATTTAAGATTTTTAAAAATTACTTTCTTAAGTTTATCTAATTGATAAAAGCCTTGATTTAACTATTTCATGGTGTAAGTGCCCATGCTGAAAATTTAATAAGATCTCATAAGCTGTTTTAAGCTCAGCCTCCACCTTTTATGGCCCAATCTTCTAATTGGTGAATTCCTATTGGAACTTCCATTTTGAGGAAATACTCAAGCTAGCCATGTTCATTCCCTCTCTTCTGGCTTCATATCTGATCCTTATTTCACTAAGCTCCTGTCTATGTTCTTTTCTCTTTTCAGCTCCCTTTTATTCAGAATTACTTTCCCTGTTATAGGTGAGTTCCTTGTGTTCAGGGACTGTGTTTTTATTTGTGTTTTCAGAGTTTAACACAGTATCTGACACATAGTAAGTACTTAATAAGGACTTGTCAACTTGCTGATTTTAAGCTTTATAATAAGAATAGGCTTTTGGTGACAACTTTTGAGTATTTTAAGTACTAACTTGGAGTATTAGCTTGAAGGGATTCCAAATTAATGTTGAGAGAAGCACTTCTCTCTTTGGAGGCCTACATTCCCTTGCTCCATCCCTTCATATTCTTTTCTAGAACATTCATATGTGCTATTTTCCCCTATAACAAAGAAAGAACACCACCAGTTTTTCATAGGAGAGACTCTTTGAATAATGAACAAATCTTGACCAGGAGGCTTTGAAGGGAAAAGTTCTAAAAGTTCCCTGTGCCATATGCCAATTAGCAATAAATCTTGCTTAATATCATTTTAATACTTCATTTGGATACATCTGAGTGTGCATCCTGAAATCATATTTCTCATTCCTGGAGGGCACTTTATAATAAAGTCTGGAATATCCCAACCATTATATTGCATTAAAATATTATTTGGATTTGTTTTATAAAAAAGCTCTAATCTGATTGTTGCATAATGCATAAAACTAATCTTGGTTTTCATTTTCAAGTTCTCAGCTGAAAGGTTATTTCTGTCTTTGATGTACCACCTTGGTAGGTGTAGAAATGTTTTAGCAACTGTAATGAATAGAAATCCTTATGGGAAAAATTTATAATTGCATCGGTAAGTATTAGAAATAAACGCAAATATACAGAGCTCTAACTAGGAATTTTTGCATCTAGAATAAAGGGCACAAGGCTTGCCCTCATTTTGGGAGATGGAGTAGGGCACGGCCCTGTGATTGGGAAGCACAGACCCTGAATGGTATACAGCAAGTATCTTCTTATTTTCATAAATCATTCTCATTAATGAGATGCTAAGCTTGGCTATTTCTCCATTACTGACTGTCTATGAGCACTATCAGTGAATACTCAATTAAGTAGTCTGGGGCAAATCCCTCTTTGCCTAGCCCTGATTATGGTTCTGCAAATGTATTATAATGCTAGAATGACATTAATGTGGAATAGAATGTTGGTATTTACTAATTTTGGGATTATATTTTTCTGAACAAATCTGGAGTTTAAAGCACATTAGAGATTAGTCCCATTTTATAGATTGGGGAAACTAAGGCGGCAGTTAGTGACTTGCTTAAGATCTCTGTGTGTCTTTTTGTCTCTTTGTCTCTCTTTGCTTTCTGTGTGTCTCTCTGTCTCTCTCTTTGCCTCTCTCTGTCTGTCTCTCTCATGCCATAATTCTTGTGTACATTCAGATTAGGCATAGTCTGGCACAGGAAACTCCAAGATAAAAAAATTCCTTCTACCAATGCAGGTCAGCACTGCTTTTGCAATTTATACTCTTGGTTGACTAAAATACTCAGGTTTTTTTGGTCTCAGAACATCTTTATACTTTAAAAAATTATTAAAGACCCCCAAAGAGCTTTTGTTTATGTGGGTTATAGTTGTTGATATTCTCTGAATTAAAAAATTAAAATGGATAAATTTTTAAAATATTTATTATTAAAATATTTATTTTTGAAATATTGCAAATAAACCCATTATGTTAACATGAGTAACTTTTTTTTTTAATTTTTGCTGAGGCAATGGGGATTAAGTGACTTAAGAGCCACACAGCCAGGAAGTGTTAAGTGTCTGAGGCCAATTGGAACTCAGGTCCTCCTGACTTCAGAGCTGATGCTCTATCTATTACACCAATTAGCTGCCCCCCCCCATGAATAACTTCTTTATGAAAAATAACTATATTTTCTAAAACAAATTATTTTTATAATGTTTTATTTTTCTTACTTGCATTCAAAAACAATAGTCTTGAATCATTGTATTCCTGAGAATAGCTAAATCAATTACAATTGATCATTATAAAATATTGCTATTAGTTTGTAAAATGTTTGCCTGGTTCTACTTACTTCACTTTGTATCACTTCATGCAAGCCATTCAAGGTTTTTCTGAAATCATCCTGCTTATCATTTTTTATAGCAAAATAGTTTTCCATTACAATCATATACCACAACTTGTTCAGCCATATTCTGCTGGATGATCATTCCCTCAACTTCTCATTCTTTGTCATCGCAAAAAAAGATCAGCTATCAATATTTAATAGACAAATTATTTAGAAGATTTTTCACAGTTTTGCATATCTTTTGCAAATCTCCGTGATGTTAGAAGGCAGCTGGATGCTCATATCTGCTTTTGTGTTCAATCTGTCATTTTAGTTGAAGTATTTTAAGATCAGTATAATATAGATACAAAACTAGAAAAGGGGATAAAGGTTTTAAAAAACAAGTACGTTTTTAATATTATTATGAAAGTCTTTATCTCACGTGCTCTCTAAACAGATCTTGGAGATGTCCAGGGGCCTGAATTGCTGGATTAGAGCACTGAGAGCTTGTGACTTTCCTGGTGCCCTCCAATCAAAATGTATCAAGGACAAGATTTGAACTCCCAGGTCTTCCTGGCTTCAAAAATGATTCTCTATCCACTAAAATAGGTGCCATGTAAATGATGCTATGTTGTATTAGCATTCCTATATATGGCAATGTTATAAAAAAAAAAAACAAAAAAAACTTGGGATTTCAATGACTCCTCCAGTCTCCTTATCTTTCCCTCACTGTAACATGAGTCATTATCATCACTCAGTGAGATTAGACAGACAGTAGAAGGTCTGAGCTTGTTATTGGAAAAGTTACTTAAAATATCAACAAGCTCACATGGCTCTAAAAGTTTTGTTCAGTGACACTTACTTTTAAAAAAAATTTAAATTTTTTGTTCTCCTGAACTTGAACATGAACATTTCCATACAAAAAGAACAGAAAACGTAAATCTCAAAGTCAACAATTTTGTTTTAAAACTGTCAACTTACCTTTCTCTGAACTTCTATTTTTTTGTTAAACAACTGTTGAAGTTTTTATATGAATTGTTTACTCAATTCTGTTTACTTCACTTTGCATTAAATTGACTTCATCATTGATTTCATCAAAGACTTCCCAGGTTTTTCTGAATCCATGCCTTTAGTCATGTCTCTTTTTAATAAGAAATTAATCACTGGCCAAGATGACAAGAAAAGGTAATGAATGTTGGAGGAGGTGTGGGAAAACTGAGACACTAATACATTATTGGTGGAATTGTGAATGGATCCAACCATAGTGGAGAACAATTTGGAACTATGCCCAAAGAGTTATCAAACTGCATATCCTTTGACCCAGCAGTGCTACTACTGGGCTTATGCCCCAAAGAGATCTTAAAGGAAGGAAAGGGACCCACACA
The DNA here is from genome assembly GCF_016432865.1 of Antechinus flavipes. NCBI lineage: Eukaryota > Metazoa > Chordata > Mammalia > Dasyuromorphia > Dasyuridae > Antechinus > Antechinus flavipes. The sequence goes on from NC_067400.1 coordinate 340,140,070, forward strand.
TGCAAAATGTTTGTGGTAGCCCTTTTTGTACTGGCAAGAAACTGGAAACTGAATGGATGCTCATCAGTTAGAGAATGGCTGAGTAAGTTACGATATGTGAAGGTTATGGAATATTATTGTTCTATAAGAAATAATCAGGAAGATGATTTTAGAGAGGTCTGGAGAGACTTACATGAAGTGATACTAAGCGAAGTGAGCAGAACCAGGAGATTATTGTACATGGCAACAAGATTATACAATGGCAAATTCTGATGGACATAGCTCTCTTCAACAATGAGATGATTCAGACCAGTTCCAATGATCTTGTGATGAAGAAAGCCATCTACACCCAAAGAGAGAGAGGACTGTGGGAGTGTGGTTCATAACATAACATTGTCATTCTTTTTGTTATCGTTTGCCTGCATTTTATTTTCTTTCTCATTTTTTTCTGTTTTGATTTGATTTTTCTTGTGCAGCAAAAGAATTATATAAATATGTATGCAAATATTGGATTTAACATCTATTTCTATCATGTTTAACTTATATTAGACTACTTGCCATGTAGGGGAGAAGGTGGAGAAAGTGGGGGAAAATTGGAACACAAAATTTTGCAAGGGTTAATGTTGAAGAATTATCCATTCATGTGTTTTGAAAAATAAAAGCTTTAGTAAAAAATAAGTGCTTTTTCAAAAAAATAATCACAAATTTTTGAGAATCGATGCATATGAAATCACATTTGTATATGATTTGTTCACATTCATTTGTATAAACACAAATCCACATTTGTCATAACACAGATGGCAAAGGACAAACTAAAAAGCAGAAAACTAAGTTGGCCATTATATACATTTGGACACAGTTGTATCATGTATGATAAAATTCTTTTTAAAAATAATCAGATGAATAGACCAATTTCCATTCAATGTCATAGGGTGCTGTAGCATCTGTACTTGCTTTCTCCCTATTTTTAAAAATATGGCTGATAATTGTTTTGGTGATAACCAGACCTTCAGGATGCTTTGCTGACCACTATAATCTGCAATATTCCTAACCATATCCATAGTTCCTATAGTTAAATTCATCAGTAATATGTTTCCCATAGCCATGGTAGTTTTGATCCCTGCTTATAATTTGCATATGATTTATCATAAAGTTATTAAAATCCTGTGTCCACTTTTGGCCATGACCTTAACCATGATCCCTAGTACACCTCAACTAGCTTCAGTACACAGTTGCTGTTGTTACCTGCTATATACAAACTCTTTGGACTGTGTAGCATTGACTTCATACTTCCCCTGAACTAATATAATGATATATTTTCTAATAATTTCTTTACTTGTTTTTCATCTGTAGATATAATAAAACAGGATCCTCTTCTTTCATTTGTTTTTGTGTCCACAAGAAGTTTAATATTCTCATTCTCTCCAAATGCTCCAAAATATTCTATAATTTGTTCTTCAGATAAAAAAGTCCACCCACAAATACTTTTTTGAAAGATTCATTTCCTTTAAATGCTTTAGTTCTTTTGCAGTCTATCAATTTACCATCCAGTTTGTGTTCTTTAAGTTCTAGGACATTATCAATACTAGAAGTATCTTTTAAAAGCATCCCTTTTATGTTCTAGTTACTAAATTTGTTTTAATAATGTATCTACAACCTCTCCAAAATGATAAAGATTTTCAGTCAAATCTCTCTTGTTTTGTTTTCAAGCTTATTCTTCCAAAAACATTTTGTCATTGTCCTACTAATTCTTACTTTTATTGACTTTGGGCCCCTGGAAAATTCCTCCATTTTGCTGTACTTGTGTTTACATTCTTTATGGCAAGGCAGCTGCCAGTCACCCAGTCTGAAGGAATCACAACAGTATTGCATTATATGAAGCTGGATTTAAAATGGCAGCAGAAGAATAGTCATTTCTGATAGTGCAATCATATTGTATTATATTCATATATTATATTATAATTCATATGTTATAATATATAAGAATATATATTATAATATAATTCATATATTATAAATTTCTAAGTTTATATCACCTTAGATTCTAGTTCTTTGCCATAATAAAGCTATGATTAATATCTTATACATGTGGGTCCTTTATCTCCTCTCATTTCTTTGGATATGTATATTTCATTGTGGTATCATTTGGTCAAAGGATGTGCATATTTTAATGATTTGCTTTCCAGAACAACAGGACCAATTCATAGCCCCACCAACAGTGCAGATTCCCATGCTCTTTCAAATAACTCTTATTCATTCACGTCTACCATTCTAATGGGTTTGAGGTCAAACTTTAGAGTTGTTTTAATTTGGAGGTCTCTTATAATTAGTGATTTGAAGTATTTTTGATGTGATTATTAGTAGCTTGGATTCCTTAAGGAGCTCTGAAATTGATTTTATTTTGGAAGATAACCAAGGTATACCATATTTCATTTAAAACAGTTGTAAAGAGATAGACAAATAATGTTGTGGAGAATGGTGAAGTAGTGAAAAGAACTAACTATAGTCAGCGTATAAGCAATTTATATAAATAGATGACTCAATAGTAGCAAAGTGTTTACACAGCAAATTATTTCTATTTCTCCTCCCTAATGGGGTCAGGAAGAGGAAAATGCCAGAAACATTTTGTTGTTCTCACCATCTTTTGGCAGGCATATGGCTATGGTGTCTGATTCAACCGGTTTCATCCTTTCCATTCCATTCTGAACACTGTTCTCATAGGATCTTAGGATCTTTGGAGCAATATTTTAAGCCATAGTTTAGGTTCCTTTTCATTGTACCCAATGATAGTCTCCCAATAATAATAAAAAAAATCAGACTAGAGGAATCTTATGTATTACATATTCATTTTGTTCATTGATGAGAACCACCACCTAGAAAAATGATAACACCTTTTGGAAAAATTCATGATTAACTGGAATGAGGTCAAAATTAGGATACAAAGAATGTTACCCCCAAACCACAACTACCTTTTACCACATTCATTCATGTATTTATTATTTATTGAATTTGCGCATGCAAAAACTGTGTTAGATGCTCTAGGGTGAAGCAAATTAGAATCATGAAGACAAAATTTATGCCTTCTAGTTGTCATATTTGAAGGGTTTTCACAGTGGGTTTGTGCAAATCTATTAAATTTTAATAAATGAGAGTGATATTAATAATTGATACCGCATAGGGTGAATTCTTCTCATAACTGGTATGAACTTTGGGTTTACTCATGGTAGGCCACAATTGATCATTTTGTTTATAGAAGCCAGTTTTCATTTTTTATAAGAAATGAAATAAGAATCTGTTCTGTAGAAATATGTGATGTGTTTCCCTTGACCTCAGAAAATTCACCATTAAATACCATTTTCAGATTTTTAAAATATCTGCACTCAATATTAAACTTTAAAAGCACAAGGACTATTTATTAATTTTTCCATGGAAGTCTCTATTAGCTTGATTTTTATCACATCTTTCTCATTTTTTGGTGTCTTTTGGAAATTGAGTGGATGAGGAAGGAAACTCTTGGCTAAAGTTTTTTTTATTCAGCTGGAAGGATCAAAGTATGCAATATCAATCAAGTGTTTATCTCATCTGTCACATACACCAATGGTATCAAACTCAGAAAGAGGCCCACTAATCTGTACATAAGAGTTTTTCATATTGAATTATTTTAAAAATGTAATGTTATCTATGTTTTATTGTATTTTTATTTATTTTGTTAAGTATTTCCCAATTATATATATGTATATATACACACATATATGTATACATATATATATGTGATTTGGAACACAAGATTTTGCAAAAATACATGTTGAAAACTATCTTTGCATGTGTTTAGATTAATAAAATACTATTTAAAATTAAATATATATATTTTATAATTTAAGACAACTGGAGTTAAATGACTTACCCAGGTTCACACTGTTAAGTGTCTGAGGTTGAATTTGAACGGAGATCCTCCTGAATTCAAAACCTGTGCTCTATCCACTGCACCATCTAGCTGCCCATTTATATTTTAATCTTGTTGGGGTCACTCTTGGGAGTACTGTGAATTGTATACAATGCACAGGTAATGTGCTGGACCCCTCTGATATACACTATCCAGGCCCACTGGTATCATTCCAGCTCCTTGTGAGAGATCAGCCTCTCCAAAAGTCAGGTATCACCTTTTAGCTCTGTTCTTTTGTAGATAGTGCTGCTTTTATTTCTTAGTCTAGGGTTTGATGTATATTATCCAGTAATATTATGCTTCAGCCTCCATGCTACTTTAGGATAATTTCCTCCCTTCATCAGGCTCCTGATAGGTTTCTCTTAAAGTCTGTATACAGGTATACTTTTATGTAAATTTTTAATCAAACTTTTAGAATGAAAAATAAAAAACAAGCAGAGTACCCATCATAGGCTCCGCAGTGTACATGACCATCCTTAGATCAAAAATCAGCCCAAGCTAGCAACAGGTGTGCTGCAAACCTAGAAGTTTAGTTCTTTCTATCTATTTATAGTGGGGATCTAGTGAGGTTACTTGCCCATGGGTTTTGATTTGTTTTATTTAAGTCATGGAAAAACTTCAGCAGTCAATCAGTGCCTGCATTATGCAGAGAAGCTCCAAGTATAATAGGTAGCTATGCATATTCAGTTGTGTCTCTGTCCCTTTAACGTTGAGTAATCTGCCACAAAGCATAAATTGCATGGATATCTCCTGAAATATTTCTGAGCTTTTGTCTAAGGATATCTCAAGTTCTGCCCAGGTAGCCAGAGGGAATAGATTTGCCAGACTCCAGTAGCAGGATTCCGCTTGGTCTTCTCTCTTCCTCACATTTAAAAACAAATCCTCTTTGAATCTCCTGCATAAATTATCTTCATCTGTCATCTAGCCATACAGCTGGGCACATTTTCAGCTCTGCCATTGTTAGGGGATCTATGAGAGGCTCTGTGAAAAGAGCACAAGTATTAAATAAGTATCTGAGCCACATAAGCAACAACACGGAGGACTAGATATTTTTTCTGATTCTCACAATCTCTCATACCTCTCCAAAATGAAGATTCTATATCACAGATAAAACAAATTCACCTGTCAAAATGGTCTAAAATACCCAGAATTCAAAAGAAGACTAAAAAAAGGAAAAATAAATATATTTATCTATAAATATATTTTAAAATTTTTTTTACATAGTACCCTATGAACTAACATTTGCTGAATCCAAGATCACTCAGCATCTATCCCTCATTTCCCATTCACTGGCATGTGATGCCCCACCAGCAGACCTTAGAGCATGACACAAGTTTACAACAAAACTCATCCCTGGACTCCAGTCTTGCCTCTCTCTTTCCAGTGTCATGAATACCCCATCTTAGGCTTTGTAAGTTTGCTTGGGCCTTAAAAGTCAACTTGGTTATAGTCCTTTAAGAGCAAAAAGCCTCTTGGAAGCTATATACGGGTAGTACCAGCACTGCAAAGCTCTAAACTGTTGGTGTCAGGAAAAGCTGGCTATGAATTGCTGATGCTGGATCAGAGAACTGAGGAACAGGGAGTGGAACAAGACAGGACACCAGGAGTGTGGGGAGATGTGCAGCATTTCACCAAGCCTGAGGAAAAGAGCATTGCTCCTACCTGGGACCACTTCTGACCACCTGACAGTCAGGTGGGACAGAGTCCTAAGTGATAAACCATGAATTGCCTCATGTGGAAGAAGTCTGAGATGCTTTAAACCCTAGCTACCAAGGAAATCACAGAGGGAAAAGGGTCAGGAAGTGAATGATACAGAAAATAAAAGGATAAGAAAAATACAATTACTAAAGAATAAAACTCAAAGACTTTAAACATACACACATAAATTAACAGGAAAAACATTAACAACAGAAGGAAATATGGCTTCTAGATGCAATAGAGTTCAAATATTTATGAATCAGTCCTATAAAATAAAGACAAATGAATCATGATAAGACAAAAGACTCTATGGAATTTGACAAGAACATGGAACCACAATACACTATTGCTGAGTAATCTTAAAAAAGAAAGAAGAAATACAATTCCAATAGACTTGTTATGGAAGGTACCATCTGCATCCAGAGAGAGAACTACGAAGACTGAAAGTGGATCAAAGCATAGTATTTTTACCTTTTTCTTACCTTGTTTTTTTTTCTCTCTTTCTCTTGTTTTTTATTCCTTTTGATCTGATTTTTTCTTGTGCAATATGATGAATATGGAAATTTAAAAGAATTGCACATTTAATCTATATTGGATGGTTGCTGTCTTGTGGAAAAGAAAAGAGGAAGAGAGAAAAAATTTGGAACGCAAGATTTTGCATGTTGAAAACTATCTTTGCATGTATTTAGATTAATAAAATGTTATTTTAAAAAAAGAATCATGAGAGCAGAATTTATAGCCTGTATAGCTAAAGTAAAAAAAAAAACTGATCTGCAAAGGCAAACTGCACAAAAGAAATAAAAGAAAGAATGATAGATTGGGAAAGCGGATACACAGAAGTGAAGGAAAACCTAGAAGAAAAGAAGCAAGAAACAATAATATTTAAAGAAATAGACATACTAAAGTAAGCAAAACATACGGATCTCAAAGATAAGATGAAGAGAAAACTGAGGATCTTGGGTCTTCCAGAATAGCAAATACTTTTTTTTTAATTATAGCTTTTTATTTACAAGTTATATACATGGGTAATTTTTTAGCATTGACCCTTGCAAAACCTTCTGTTCCAACTTTTACCCTCCTTCCCTCCACTCCCTCCCCTAGATGGCAGGTAGACCAATACATGTTAGATATGTTAAACTATATGTTAAATACAATATATGTATACATATCTATACAGTTATTTTGCTGCACAAGAAGAATCAGACTTTGAAATAATGTAAAATTAACCTGTGAAGGAAATCAAAAATGTAAGCGGACAAAAACAGAGGGATTGGAAATGCTATGTAGTGGTTCACACTCATTTCCCAGAGTTCTTTTACTGGATGTAGCTGGTTCTCTTCATTATTGAACAAATGAAATTGATTTGGTTCATCTCATTGTTGAAGAGGCCACATCCATCAGAATTGATCATCATATGGTATTGTTGTTGAAGTATATAATAATCTCCTGGTCCTGCTCATTTCACTCAGCATCAGTTCGTGTAAGTCCCTCCAGGCCTCAGAAGAGCAAATATTTTAACACTGTAATAAAGAAAATAACAGAAGGATGTTGTCCAGAACTTGTGAACATAGGAAGTAAATTTTCAGTTGAAAGAATTTACAAATAGACTCTAGGAAAAAAGAAATCCAAGACTACAAATCCAAGATACATAGTGGTTACATTTAACAATTCAATTCAGAAACAGCAAGACTTTTGCAAGTTATCAAGAGATATACCTTCAAACACAAAGGAAAGGACAGTTGAATAATGCAAGACTATTCTGCATTACTAGAAAAAAAGAAAAAGGGAATACAATAATGTGTCCTAAACAGCAATGGAGTTGAGGATGTAAAGTGCTCAACTAAAGTGAATTATCCTGTAAATCTGAGTTTAATTACATAGAACTAATATAGACATTCAATAATAAGAAAAAATGTGACAAATCACTATTGATCACAGAAATGCAAATTAAGACAACTCTGAAATACCACTACTACACCTGTCAGATTGGCTAAGATGACAGGAAAATATGATGACTAATGTTGGAGGGGATGTGGGAAAACTGGGACACTGAAACATTGTTGGTGGAGTTGTGAACAAATCCAATCATTCTGGAGAGCAATTTGGAACTATGCTCAAAAAGTTATCAAACTGTGCATACCCTTTGATCCAGCAGTGCTACTACTGGGCTTATACCCCAAAGAGATACTAAAGAAGGGAAAGGGACCTGTATGTGCAAGAATGTTTGTGGCAGCCCTGTTTGTAGTGGCAAGAAACTAGAAAGTGAGTGGATGCCCATCAATTAGAGAATGGCTAAATAAGTTATGGTATATGAATATTATGGAATATTATTGTTTTGTAAGAAATGGCCAAAAGGATGATTTCAGAGAAATCTGGAGAGACTTACATAAATTGATGCTGAGTGAAATGAGCAGAACCAGGAAATCATTATACACAACAACAACAAAACTATACAATGATCAATTCTGATGGAAGTGGCTTTCTTCAACAATGAGATGATTCAAACCAATTACAATTGTTCAGTGATGAAGAAAGCCATCTACACTCAGAGAGAGGACTATGAGAACCGAGTGTGAACCACAACATAGCATTCTCACTCTTTCTGTTGCTGTTTGCTTGCATTTTGTTTTCTTTCCCAGTTTTTTTCCCTTCTTGCTCCAATTTTTCTTGTACAGCAAAATAACTGTATAAATATGTATATATACATATATATATGATTTAACATATATTTAACATATTTAACATGTATTGAACTACCTGCCATCTAGGGGAGGTGGGAGAGGGAAGGAGGGGATAGTTTGGAACAGAAGGCTTTGCAAGGATCATTGTTGAAAAATTAAATAAAAATTTTGTAAATTTTTGTAAATAAAAAGCTTTAATAAAAAAGAAAAAAGTGAATAGAGAAGAGGCCTTTGTACTTAGACCCAATTTTGTATGATGATTAATTGTGAATGACTTTGGCTATTCTAATCAGTGCAAAACAAGGTCTTATGGGTAAAAATGCTATCCATCTTCAGAGAGAGAACTGATGGAGCTCTGTGTACAGACTGAGCTTTAAGTTTTTTCTTTCCCCCACTTAACTTTTCTGGCTTTTTTTTCTTTTGAAACATGACTAATATGGAAATATGTTTTGCATGATTTCACATTTATATTTGATATGACATTTCTTCTCTCCTCAATGAATGGGGGAGGAGTAGAAAGAAGGGACAGAATTTGGAAAACAAATTTTTAAAGAAATGAATGTTAAAAAGAAATAAATTTTTGTAAAAAGAAAGAAGCAAAAAAGGATAGTAGTACAATAGTGACAGATTTTAATATCCTTCTATACTTTTTGAATAAGTCTAACAAAAAATAAATAAAAGAAGAAATATTACACTGAACAAATTTCTGAAAAAAAGTAGTTTAAAATCTTATCTTTTAAATGGAACAACAAAAGAACATACAAATTTCTCTATATCACATGAAACTTTTGGGAAAATTGATCATATAGTAGGGTACAGAGATACTGTAAAGAAATATGAAAAGGCAGAAATAGTATTATCTTTTATAGATTATAATGCAATAAAAATAAAAATTGATTCAGGGACCACAAATACAAAACACAGATCCGAACGGAGACAACAATGAAATCCCAAGTATTGAATGGAACAAATTAAAAACTATATCAGAGAATCAACATGTTAAAAATTTCAGGGATAAATCATAACCCTATAATTATACATTAATAAAATAGGGAAAGATAAGATTTAATAAACTGCATATGAATTTTTTCAAATTTGTAAAACCAATACAAACCTAAAATAAGCTCACAAAAATCCATTAAAATTAGAAAAGGAAATAGATTAATTGGAAATAAAAATCATAGAAATTAAAAATAAGATTAAAAAGCTGGAACTGTGAAAAATCGATAAAAACTTAGTTAATCTGATTTTTTTTAAAAAAGCAGAAAATCAAATCAATAAAATATCAAATGATCAAGGTGAAATCACAGCAGAACCAAAAGAAATAAAAAGAATAATCAGAACATCATATGAGGAATTACATTGCTAACAAAACTAAAAGCACAAAAGAAATAGAGTACCTTCAAAAGTATAAAATACCCAAAGTATTAGAAGACTAGATATACATCTTAAATAATCTGATTTTGGAAAGGGAAATAGATTCAGTAATAATGGAATTACCACAGGGAGGAAAAACATCCAACAACCCTAACTCCCACTCCTGATGTATTCATAGGAAAATTCTATCAAGCTTTTAAGTAACAGTTAGTACCCAAATTTTACAAATTATTCTAAAAAATTGAGAAAGTCACTCATTAGAATCTTTTAATGAGAGAAATGCCTTAAATGGCATTATTTAATTCCTAGACCAGGAGAAAAAAGAATACAGAAGGAAAACTTTAGGCCAATATTATTAATGAACATTGAATAAAAAATATTAAACCAAATTCTATCAAACAAACTATAGGGATTTATCTATGAAACCATTCATTGTGGTGAAGTGGGATTTATACAGGAATGCTAGGATGGCTCAGAATTAGGAAAAGAATCAACATAATTAATCATATTAAAAAACCAAATTATCTAAAACCATATGATCATCTCAATAGATGCAGAAAAGAAAAACCTTTGACAAATTATAACACTTTGATGCTAAAAATCCTGCAAAAGCATAGATAGAGAGGGACTCTTTTTTCTAATATCATAAAAAGTCTCACTAAAAAGATAAGCATCATGTAAAATGCAATCTTTTGCAATTTAAGTTTTTCAAATAAATATGGGAGTGAAGCAAGGGTGCTCGCTGTCTGATTTAGATCTAAAAATGCTCGTGCTTGAAATAAGACAAGAGAAATAAAAGGATGAGAATAAGTTAAGATGAAATAAAACCATGATTATTTGCTGATGATATGATGGTTTACTTGGAAAACCCTAAGGAATTAGCAAAGATACTGAGACAAAAATAGATTTAACAAAGTTTTAGATTACAAAATAAATCCTTCAAAATTAACAGCATTTCTATGTAATAATAACAAAACAAAAGAAGCAATACCTGATAAGAAAATCCTATCACAAATTTCTACAAAATGCATAAAATAACATCCCAAAGCACACAAAAGACTTGTATAGATTCAATAACAAAATAAAGAAAAGCAAATGGTTGAAAGACTATTTAGTGCTCATGGCTAGTTCATGCCAATATAATAAAAGTAACAATAATTCCAAAATTAATTTACATTTTAAATGTTATATCAATCAAATTACTGAGAAGATACTTTACAGAGCTTGATAAAATAATGACAAAATTAATTTGAAAAAACAAAAAATTCAGAATGTTAAGGAAAATGATGAAAAGAAGTAAGGATAAAGAATGATTAGCATTTCCAGATCTCAAACTACATTACAAAATAGTCATCATCAAAATCCTCTTGTATTAACTACATATTTTTGGATGTTTTCAATGCGTTGGACAGTTGTATTGAGTTTTTGTTCTCTCTTAAAAAGTGCTTTTTTGCAAAATAGAATGGCTCTCTGGATCTCTCTGAGAGGAATATGATGGTCATGAAAGAAATGGAAAATGCCAATTAAAGTTTATTTTTAAAAAAAAAGGAAAAGAAGGAGAAAGAAAGCACCCCCCACACACATACAAACAATAAAGAGCATTTCTATTAACGTAGCAGAACACAAAAAGAGGATTTTTTATGAAGCTGTGAATTACTATTGCTTGCTTTAAAAGATATGTAATACACTCTATACATAATTTTCAAAACTGTCCTGCTTGACTACTTACTTGAACTTTCTTCTGTTTATTTATGAACTTTTTTTTTTTTTTTTGGCTGAGGCAGTTGGAGTTAAGTGACTTGCGCAGGGTCACACAGCTAGGAAGTATTATGTGTCTGAAGTCAGATCAAATTTAAACTCAGGTCCTCCTGACTTCAGGGCTGGTGCTCTATCCACTGTGCCACCTAGCTGCCCCTCATTTATGAACTTTTAAAAAATATTACAATGATCCTCTTTTTTAAAATGACATAACTATAGCTAACTTTTCACCCTATCTCTCCCTTAACTAGAGAAAGAAGGAAAGAAAAAACACCTTTGTTACAAATTAACATAGTCAAACCAAATAAATCCATACATTGGTGAGGTGTAAAAGTGTATGTCTTTGTACCTTGTGTTCATCACCCTTCTGTAAGGAGGTATATAATGTGTTTCATCTTAAGTTTTTTGCAGAGTTGGTCATTAATTAATTTGGATTCTTAAGTCTATCAATGTGTTGTTATTGTTGTTAATATTGTTGTCTTTATATAAATTGCTCTCAAAGTTCTTCTCACTTCATTTTGAATCAATTTATGGTACCCAGAATTCTCTTAAATTGTATCATTTGTCATTTCTTATGCTGCAATATTCCTTATATTCCTATATCACAATTTATTCAACCAATTCCAGTTGTCTAAGGCACAGTTTAAAGGAAAACTTAGGTCCTAGTTAATTGTTTTTTCTTTTTTCCCTTTTACAACCTCCTGCTTTCCCTCTCTCCCCATTTGAGGATCAGGAAGTTTGCTCCAGCAAAAAAGCTAGAAAGCTGTTGCTTTCCTGGTATTATTTTTCCTACTCCTCAGTATAAAGCTGAAATACTTCAATTCTAATATTTAAAGTAATAATTTCACAGGAGAGTGTTTTTTATTGTTCATTTACTTCAGTTGTATCCGACTCGTCATAACTCCATTTGGGATTTTCCTGACAAATTACTGGAACTTGCCATTTCCTTCTCCAATTTATTTTAAGATGAGGAAACTGAGGCAAACAGTGTTAAATGACTGTCCTAGGGTCACAAAGCTAGTATCTCAGGCTAGATATGAACTCAGGAAAATGAGTCTTCCAGACTCCAGGTCAAGCACTCTATCTACTGCCCTACTTAGCTGTCCCCATAGGAGAGTACAATATGAATTGTGGGTTCTATTTCATGTAATTCTCATGAGTCTTTTTGTATTTTGAGCATTGCTTTTGTGTGTGGAGGAAATAGTTTATTATTCTATATCACCTGTTCTAAACTGTACACTATATATATTTGAAGCTTTTTATTTTCAAAATATATACATAGCTTTTAATATTCACCTTTGCAAAACCTTGTGTTTCATTTTTTCTCCCTCACTTTCCCTCACCCCTCTCTTAGATGTCAAATAATCCAATATATGTTAAACATGTGCAATTCTTCTATACATATTTCCACAGTTAGCATGCTGTACAAGAAAAATCAGATCAAAAATGAAAAAAATGAGAAAGAAAGCAAAAAGCAACAACAAAAAAGATGAAAATTGCTATTTTAAAATCTTCTTTTGAAGAGATTCTAGAAATGAGCCAAATCTAAACTTTATTTTGTTACAGAACCTGCAGAGTTGAGGTAGTTGGTTTTTAATGGACAATGAGAAAAGAGCCTGACCTTCCTCTTTATAAGTCAGGCTCTTCAAGAATCACACCTAATTTAAGCATGGCCCATTAGAGGGAGAGCATACCCTCAGCCCATTGGACCAACACTGGTCTGCTGTTACATCTGCAAATCATTTTTTACAAATTAAAATGTAATAAATGTCAGCTATTATCACTATTATGACGAGCCCTGACCCTGCTTCAGATGCCCGATGGTATCTTGCCATTACTTTCCTAAAAAACTTGTTCTCAGTCATTTATGTAGTGTTCTACGCATTTTAAGATTATTCCTAATTGTGCAGTGAAATTCTGGGGAATTTGTTTAGAGAATCAATAGAGATTTCTTGGCAAGAAGGTGGGAGGATTGGAGAGGCAATAAAGGAACTCAAGCTCCTTGAAATCATACTGCACAAGATGAATACAGAGAAGCTTGGAGAGACCCACATGAACTAATGCTAAGTGAAATGAGTAGAACCAGGAGATCATTATACACAACAATACTATATGAGGATCAATTCTGATGGACGTGGCTTTCTTCAACAATGAGAAGATCCAAATCAGTTCCAATTGATCTGTAATGAACAGAACCAGCTACACCCAGAGAAAGAACACTGGGAAATGAATATGGACCAAAACATAACATTTCCACTCTCTTTCTGTTACTGTTTGCTTGCATTTTTGTTTTTCTTCCTAAGTTATTTTTACCTTCTTTCTAAATCCAATCTTTCTTGTGCAAGAAGGTAACTGTATAATGTATACATATATTGTATTTAGCATATCCTTTAACATATTTAACATGTATGGGACTACCTCCCATCTAGGGGAGAGGGTAGAAGGAAGGAGGGGAAAAGTTGAAACAGAAATTTTTGCAAGGATCAATGTTGGAAAATTACCCATGCATATGTTTTGTATATAAAAAGCTATGATAATTTTAAAAAGAAAAAAAATCATACTGCACAACAGGGAAGCTCTTGCCCATTTCAACTCAATTCAACAGGTATTTAGAAAATGCCTACTATGTACCAGAACTGTGTTAGGTGTGGAGGGAAATGGCCTTACCTTTAAGAAATTTACATCCTACTGGGGAGAATGATATGGTCATTTAAGTACATACAAACTAAACACTAATAATAACACTAATAGTCCATGTAATTTTATTTTTTTTTGTCACCATTCATATGGCCTCCTTTCAGAGTAGAAGGTCTCATTAGTATCCACTTGCATCCAATCTGAGCCCATGGTCTTTTGGATCATACCTATAGCATGCTGGCATCAGAGCTAGAATGCACTGAGTCTAGTTCAGGGGTTATTGTTGTCTATTAAAAATAAGAATGAAGGACGATTATAGGTTAAGTAAAGGTCATCTAAGAATTAACTAGCAGATATTTGCTAAGCACCTACTATAGAAGACAAAAATTCCTGATCTCAATAAATTTATAATGATAAGGTTTCCTTTATGAAATCCCCTAGATATTCACAATTTTGATGTAGTGCAAGAGTTTTGAATTGTGGTTAACAGAAAAATAGTTAAATATGAGAAAATTGAGCCAAGACACCGTGTGATACTTTCTTTTTTCTGGATATTCTAATTTAATTTAATCCCTTTGCATGCCTTTGATTTGTACAGTGATTATAGAGATTTAGGAAAATAAGCTATAGGTAACTAAACTTAGAAAGAAAACCTGTACTTCAGGCTTTTATGGTGAGTTTCATCAGGGGCCAGAGGATTGTTAGGACAGAATTTTGTATATGTTGGGTCACAACATATGAAATGTTTTCATTTAGTTATCTTTTATTATGAGGGATGGTGGGGTGGATTGAAAAGATAGAGGAACAAAACATATCAATAATACATTAAATATATATGTAATGAGTTTCATTAAGCAACAAAATTCTAGAATCTTAAAAATGAAAGGAAATTTCTAGTTCTCAGTGAAAAAATTCCTTCAACATCATTCTGGATAACTTCTGTTTGAATGTCTTCTAGTGATGGGGTGCTCACTACAAAAAGTTCCCTCATAATGATTGGAACAAACCAGAGTGAGTCTAATCCTGTTTCCTTGTGAGGGTTCTTCCAATTTTTGAGACTTGTATCATCAAAGGAGTATCTAACATTTATACACCTTGTATACAGAGACTTGATTCTTATAGCAAATCTATAAGCAGACAGGATATATATTATTATTATTCCCATTTTATAGGTATGGGAGCTTAGTCAATGAATAACTTGCCCAAGGTCACACACTTAGGAAGTAGCACTTCTGGCACTCAAACCTAGATTCCTTGATCAAATACACAGAACTCTTTCCACTATATATCATTATATATCATATTATTAACCTTGGTGTTCCCCCTCAAATTTCTTCTCTATCCAAAACAACCCTAGTTCCTTCAAACATTTCTGATGTAAAAGCAAGCTTCAACTGATGCAAAAAAGATAGGAAAAGAGAAAGTAGAAATAATGAAAAGAGAAACTGGTGTCTGAACTTGGGGAACAGGAGGAGAAGCAAAAAAAAGCAGATTCACAAAAAGTCTCTGGTTTGATTCTTCAGTTTTTCCCCATGATAAGTCAGTGCCTCCCAGTGGAGACAAACTCATGAGGCAAATGGTAGACCAGAGGGAAACAAATGAGAGTCAAGATTCATCAAAGGAGTCAGCATCTCCATCTAGGTTGACAGTGCTTGCCCTTAAAGAGAAATCAAAATCAAGTGGATACAACTCAGGCTCTTAAGTCCCTCAAATAACTGAACACTGACTGTTTGAGAAATGGTAAATAGAAAAGCATCTGGGGTGGGGGGGGATGCTAACACCAATAGATATTTAATTCTATCTTTGAAAATGCTTGTATCTCCTGGTGAGACCTAAGTATCTGAGATCAGGTTCAGAAACTCTTGGGTTTGAGGCATATCTATAGAATTATTAAGAAAGACTCGCATTGAAAGAAACTACAGGAGTAAAGCGTCATGTGGAAGTTGTTGTTCTATTAAATCTAGTTTATTCCTTTTACTTCTATGGTAATGAATGGTATCTATATCCAAGTCATTCTTGTGTGCTATACCTCATTAGGTGATGCTCAAGAGTTTGGGATTTATTGAAATGTAAGGGAAAGGAGAAAGACGGAGTTCTTTTCCCAATGGATGTGGGTTGAGCCGAGAGACTTACTGGATAAATCCACACAGATAAATCCACATTTCGGGACTGATGAGTTTATCATTCACAAAGGAGCAGAGTTGGGGGTGAAGGGAGGAAAGATAAAGACAGGAGCTCTCAGAGAATAGTCATTGACATTTCCCCAACAAGGGACCTTTGTTGTTGGATACCGTGTATGACCTCCGAGGAGATCATGGAACAGTTAGTACCTGGGTCCTAATAACTAAATGCAGTTTCTCTAGTGGATCAAATAGATGTGGCAACTGTTGCTCCATGATGAGACTTACAATGACCTTGTTTTAGCACTAGATGGTGCCATATTGCAGGCTTCCCAAGGTATTTCATAGTCCGGGACAGTCACTGCCAAGTGTTCTTAAAATTCTTTAGTAAGCAACTTAGCTATTTATTTCTCTTTCCGCAGCTACATCTGCCTCTGTCTCCTCTCTCCGCGTCCACAGTTATTCCTGTAAGCATAACTGGCAAGTGGTGCTAGAGAAGCACCTTAAAATAGTCTTGAAACTATGAAGTACCGTACTTAAATCCTCATAAATAACACGTGTAGACAGTGGTTTGAAGCCGCTGAAGAAAGATGATTCAAAATTAACTTCTTGCAGCCCCAGAGGAAAATATGAAGAACTAGTGAGGGACAGTTATAGCCCAAACCGTATAAAGACTTTAAGGAACTTCACTTCAATAGGAAGTGTAATTTTTTGAGTCTTTTTGGACACTGAAGGAAAGATGCTGCTTTAAAAAAGCCAGGGCAACTTTGTTCAGATTTTTAAAACCATTTATATGTAAGGTCATTGGGGCTATTAGCCTTGACTTTAAACAAATAGACTAAAAGAACCCCTTTCTCTATACTGAGAACTTAGTTCAATTCTTCTCAAATCAACATTCATTTATTAATTTTCAAAGTGGGTCAGGCACTGAGCTAGTCCTCAGTAATACAGACAAAAAAAGCAATAGGCTTTGTCATCAAGAAGCTGATGTTCTGATTGGAAGAGGGGCATGAGATGTACGGAGGCAAATAAATATAAAATAATTTCAAAAGAGAACATTAACAGATATTAAAATATTTGGGTGAAATCAGGAAAGTCCTGGTACAGCAAATGACACTCAACTATGTCTTTAAGGAATCTGGGATTCTCAGAGGCAGATGTAAGCAGGGAAATACAATCCCAGATTATTCATGAAAAGGCAGGGAAATAGCAGATAGGATGTTGTGGACAGGGTTAGTAGATCAGTCTGATTGGGTTGAAGAATATATAAAATGGAAATAAATGAATTGAAACAGGATCAGTTTCCCAGTCAGAATCTCAGATCAGTGGGATTCAGATTATAGAGAGCCTTTTCAATGCCAAGATTGTAAAGCATATTTAGCCTTTCAAGGTTATCAAAGCAAAGCCTTAATATTTTCCAGGTATCTTCAAATGGTCTCATTATTTGATTATTTTTTTTTAAATAATAGAGGTCATTTGCATTATGATAATTTTTCATTTTTATTTCCTTTGTATTAATTTTATTATGTATTAAATTTATTAATTTGTATTAATAATATGCCTTAGAACGTTTTAGGCTAAATAGAAGCCTGTTTTCTGTTAATATTAACTCCACCTAGCTAAAACATGACTCATGCAATAATAATATCAAAAGAAGACTTTTTGATATTCCTCAGATAAGAAAGCAAAGTAGAGTTTGAGCTTCCCAAAGTGATTTAGCCATGTGGAAGGATGCAATTCCCCTCTCAGTCAACCCATTGTGAACCTTCTGTGTGCTGTATAATCTATAACCTGATTTAGTTTACCTTTAGAATTTGTTCGACTTTATGACACTAAAGGAAACATGATTTTAAATGCTTTTTTAACTTATAGCTTGAAAGAATGTATGCATATGTGCTTAAAACTTAATAATTTCTGATTTGTGATAGATTTTTATAGACATACATAGATTTATTGCAACAGTAAACTACCAAACATAAAAAGATATTTTCCTCCTATCATTTGATGTCAAAATATGTTTCTCCTTTAGTTGGTTTTAAATAGCCAGAAATGAGCTGTCTAACCATTAGAAGATAGGAATTCTTCATACAGACATACAATCCCATTACAAAGAACTTTAAGGAATAAGTTTATTTTTTCTAAGCTAAAGTTTCATTATATAGAATACCACACAAACACAGAGTCATTCATTGGTGGAACTCTTCATAATAGCATTTCATAAAAAAGGTATTTAATTTGAGGGTAAAAAGGCAATTGAGAACCAATCTCAGAACCCAAAAAACCGGATGGAAGTTCTGCCTCTGAAAGATAGTGACTATGTGACTCTGGGTAAGCCAATTAATTTAAAGTACTTCTAAAATTAGAAGATGCAAAACAGGTATAGCCATTCTCCTCATTTTTCTCCTGACTGATGCAAAGTAAAAAGAGCAGAACCAGGAAAACATTGTATACAGTAATTGTATTGTATATTGTACAATATTGTACAGCAATACTGTACAATGATTAGCTATAAATAACTTAGCTATTCTCAGAAATACAATGATCTAAAACATTTCATAGGAACTTAAGATAAAAGGTCCATCTTCAGAGAAAGAACTGTGGGGATTGAATGCAGATGAAAATTTATTTTTCTTTACTTTTTAAATTTTTCTTAGTTTCCTTTTTTGTCTGCGTTTTCTTTCACAGCATGACTTATAAGAAAATGTGTTTTGCATGATAACATATATAAAACCTATGTCAAATTGCTTGCCTTCTCAATAGGGGGAAGGAAGAAAGGGAAAGAATTTGAAACTCAAAAATTGAAAAAAAGAATGCTAAAATTGTTTTTACATGTGTGAGAAATGACCTTCAATGAAATTTCCTTATTGCTACACTCTTATCTCTACAAACAGGCTGAGCTTTACATCCCATGATGAGGTAATGTTCAAGGGGAACCATACTAGCTTCTTTCAATTGGATGTTTCCAAATTTGGTGAAAGGAAATGCATAATGAGGTTTTGCAAAATATAGTGTTTTGACTGGTTATAGATTAGCTATGAATAATTAGGGTAATAAAGGATTAATTTTGCTTTGCTTTGATTGGTTAGCACTAACATGAAGGTTGTGAGCTCGATTTACCAGCAAATGGTGAGGTGAGACAGAGGGTTAGGGATGGGGTTAGCATTAGGATTAGGACAAAGGAAGCCTTTGAGTTTTCTGCACTCAGCACTCCCTGGTTATAGCTGTTTGAGTGATGAGGGATGTGTCCTTTTTCATGAAAAAGAATAAAGATCTTTTCTGATCTCTGACTCATAATCCAAACTTTCGATTCTGATGGTCATTGTCCCATACATTGTCCCATGTAAATGCTGAAAAAAAATTTTTTTTTAAGTTTTCTTCTTCATATGTTGGATTACTTGTTGTCTAGGGGAGAAGGTGAGGGGAAAGAAGGGAGAAGAATTTGGAACAGGAGGTTTTGCAGTAGTGAATGTTGAAAACTATCTTTCATGTATTTTGAAAATAAAAGGCTATTATTTTTTTTAAATGTTCTTCTAAGAAGTTTCTTATTCTGATGAAATTACAGATCTGCTCTTGTCCCTTCCCCTCAATCCCACCCCCAAAATGACAAAGGGCATTAAAATCAGTATATTTAAAGCTAAAAGATTAACTTCTGTGTAGCTTCTTAATGAGAATCTCTAGAACCAAGATGGTTTTGTAATTTGGAGAAATAGGAAGAGTTAGTTTTTCATTTTATATATTTTCATTAGCAATTCTCTTAAGGAGAGCCTTGAATAGCTAAAAAAGCACAAGATATCTAAAATATACATTTTTTTTTTTTACCCTTCATGACAATTTGGCATTGGCAGATAGGGGAACAGGGTTTAAAATTAGGAAAACATGGATTCAAGCCCTGCATTTGAAATATACTAGCTGTAAGATCAAATAAGGAAGTCATTTAAGCTCTATATGTAATTGATTTGTATCAGTGGAATTGGTCTCCACATCATGGGTTCTATATGCTGATGAAGTTACTGGTTGAACTAAAATAAATCCTTATGTATATAATATTTTGTACATTTGTATATATTTTACTTGTATGTATTTCAGTTGTGTATATACAGATATATAAAACCCTTGACTGAAATAATAAATGCTTTATACATGATATATGTCTATATATATACACATGTACATCTATAAGCTTCACCTGCTGGTAGCCCTCAGCTTGAATTCAGGAACTCCCAGGGAGTGGGAGTAATCAAAGCTCACTGGAGGAAGCAATGCTGATGATCAGATCATCTCATCTTTCCCTAGAGAACTGCTTTGTAGGCAGAGTGTGTGTAATTTCAGTGATCCCTAGAGCTCTGGCTTACCCATGGTATGTAGCTATGAATAGAAGAAATACAGTATGTATGCATCTGGATATTGAGTCAGGAGTATTTGCATCTTTACCTAGAACACAAAGAGCAAACAAATCAACTTTTGGATCTTCTATTTAATCCCAAATTCACCTTCCTCCAGGAAATATGTCCCTCCTTTGATTCCATTTTTCAACACTTGTATATGTATGCTAAGTGCTACTGTTCACACTATAGAATATTAATTTAATTTGTACCCACCAAAAAGCTTTGGAAATGCAAGATAAATAATCCTAATATTTCTTTTCCCTGTACTTAATACAGGCAGAACCCTAAATGGCGATTCTGGTGTCTAAGACAAGCACTACACAAAAGTAGTTTGGGGTGAACAGCATAAGAGGCCTCTCAAATTTATTTTTTTAATCTTTTGTATATTTTATTTTAACTAATTTTGTTAAGTGTCTAAACTAAGTTGCTTCTAGTTGCTGAAGGAATACAAATGTTAACCAATACCCTTTAAGTTTTGGCACTCTTGGACAAAACTCTAATTGCCCTGCCCTAGTTATAATTCTGGATATAAGGCTCTGAATACAATGAATTTTCAGTAAATGTGTCTGACTGATTAGTCTGTGGGGCTTTTATGGCTATTTCAAACCTTCCATATCTTTAAAGTTGAAGCCTAAGGAAGACTGAAAATAGAAGAGCAGGATGTGGGCTCTTATGTTGCAACATGAGGGCTTAGGTTAGATAAAATGACTTCTTAATAATGAGGTTTGTTAGCCCAGGGAGATTCCATTCAATTCTGCCAGGGACAATTTGAGTAACTTCTCTGGGCCTTGAAGCCATTTAAAGGAAAGGAGGCTGTGGAATTGTCTAGAAGAGCTTGTGAGGCCCTTATAGACTGATTTTATGAATAGTTGTAGAGAGAAGGAAGTGGTTTAACTAGTAAGGAAATATATGCATAAGGAAGAGGCATGAGCCAAAGCAAAGAACCACTGATTTAAAATAGAAGTGGACAGGCTCTGATTCACATGCATTCTGAATCCCATCAGACCTTGTCTTCGTTAAATATGCAAAATTATTCTCTTATATCTCTCTGCTACAATTTAAGTTCATTTTCTATGGTTCCATTCTCAATGGACATAAATATTCGTTAAATATGCCAGGAAATCATTCCTCTTGTTCAGATTGATTATCAGAAGGTTAATGGTTTCACTACTATTCAGGACACAAAAAGTTCCCATCTTTAACTTAGTGTGCTTTTAAATACCATTTTCTTAGACCTCTGACTTGAGCCAGGACATTAGGATTTCTAGGAGGTTAACCATTCTTCCCTTTTGGACCCTAAAAAAGAGAGAGAGATGAGACAAGCAGAGCAGTTGGTGATACTGTGGTTAATTTAAAATATACTTTAAAAAAAAAGCTATGTGTTATAGAGATCCAAGTCCCCTTTTTTTGGTTTTATTTATCTACATTCATGTTCCTAATAATAAAAATACAAATTATTTTTCAAAAAACACTTCCTGATGACATATTCTAATTATGGATTGAATTCCAACATGGATTAGTATCTTCATTCCAAGTCTTGCAATTCCCAGGAATTTAGTTTAATAAAATAAGCATTTATGCAGAGCCTATTAGGCTATGTGCAGATATTCGGGGGACACTGTCCCACAGCTGACAATATAATATGAAGGTATATCTTTGTTCAGCTATTTCAGTCATGTCTAACTCTTTGTGATCCCATTTGGGATTTTATAAGCAAAGATATTGGAATGATTGCCATTCCCTTCTACAGTTCATTTTACAGTTGAGGAAACTGAGGCAAACACAGCTGGTAAGTGTCTGAGACTAGATTTGAACTCAGGAAGATGAATCTTCCTGACTCCAGACCCAGCCCTCTATCCACTCTGTCACCTAGCTGATAATAAAAATAGCACATGTTAAGTGCATCCAAGAGGTAGAAGAAGGAAGGTAGAGGCGGGGCAGAAGGGACAAGGTCTACTGGGACTATCATGGAACTCTTCCTGAGACAGATGTTGGCTGAGTTGGGTTGAAAGGATGGGTGAGAATTCAACAGGCACAGAGGAAGATCAGGACAGAGAGATTCCTGATAGAACAGTGCTAGTTACTGAGGCTGTAAAATGTGAGATAACAATTAATTCACTTTATCCAGAGTGCACAGTATAAGGAGAATGTTATTAGATGAGGTTGGAAAAGAAGTTCAGCCTTGTATTCCAGGCAATTGAAGGATAATGAGCAACAAATTATTCTTTTATATCTCTCTGCTACAATTTAAGTTCATTTTCTATGGTTCCATCCTCAATGGACATAAAGAAAAGCTGGCCAGTATCCTTCATATAATGGCTCCTAGACTTCTGAAAGATAATCTTTCCTTTGGTTAGCTGATTAATTGGTGACTACTAACACCATTCATATGCAACTTTGCTGAACTATCCTGACAGAATTCAATGGATCCTGAAATAAATGGCTTATCAGTCATCTCTAATTTAGATGTATATGTATTGTAAATATGTGTGTATACACACATCACACATATAAACCTACCTGTACATAGATATAGATATATCTGTAATGTTCATTTTAACTCTGCTACTTTCTGACTACTTTCATAGACTTGGGTAAGTCACTTTCCTGCTCTCTGCCTCAGTTTCCTCATCTGTAAATGAGATTAAATGGTCTCTTTTAAGGTATCTTCCAATTCAGAAACTATAACTCTACAATTTCTGAATGACAATATATACACACACTCAGCAGGGAATGTGCTGGGCAGTGACAGAGGGTTTTGGAGTTTGGATGCGATATCAGAGACTCTTTTGGTTGTTCTCTTATGATCTTGCCAACTTTGATTGCCAACTGAAGCCGCTTCAGTTCTCAAAGAAGCCTTCTTTGGTGGAGAAGTGACCTCCCATACTACCCAGCTCCTGGCCAGATACCAGTGGATCACGAGATTTCTGAAAGATCAGCCAATTTGAAATGGACCTGATTATTTTCAGAGGATCTCGGAATGAGCCAGTTAGAATTTCTGTTCTAAAATTAATCTTTGCTCTCAGCAGCCATCTATAAAAACAAACCTCAGGGAAAAAAATGTAAGTTCCTGTTCACAGAGGGCAAATGGGTCTTGTATAGCTGTGATCTGAAGTTTCTTCAATTCTCAAATGCCATCTTGATCAGACATTTGTCTGAAAGAGGAGCTGGCGACATACAGTTTTCCTTCTGCTTTCCCTCTTTTCATTTTCTCCCTTTTAACTGCAAGAGAGAGCTATTTTTATGACCCAGAGTTTCATTTCTCAAAAGGAGAACAGCAGGAGGTGGTATATGAGTGATGTCTTTAGCTCACATTAGGAGAGTCTGGGTGCAAATTAAATCTGGAATATGGACAGCTTTTTCTTTTCTTCTTAAAGAGGCTTTCAATTTTCAACCAGATTCAGCAGCAGAACCAAAGGCAAACATCAGATTCCTTTCTTTCCCACTGAGTTTTCCAAGTGTTTTCTTGATTTTAATAGATTAGACACTGTTCTTGTCTAATATGCCCACAGAGGCCAGAAGAGTGAAGATCAGCTTCTGCCTTAGGTTCATCCCTGTGGTTTCTACTATTTGCTTCATGAAAGTCAGTGTGGCATTAGATGTTCTTATCTAGAGCTGAAAGAGGCCTTAGTGGCTACCGAGTTCAACCCCCTCATTTACAAATTAGGGCACTGAAACTCAGAGAGATTGATTTGCCCAAGTACATGAGAATGTAATTGAATTTCCTACAGGATACCTACAGTATGAGTTTGATTTAAATTTTCTTGACTTATGGGAAAGTATGAGAATTTTATAACTTTAGAACTGAAAGAAACATTCAAGGTTATTTCCCCTTTAGTTCAATGCAGTTAAAGAGCCCGTCACTTTATTAGAATGAGTTAATTAATAGAGAAGTTGGATATCTAAAAAACTTAAGGAAGGACCCCAGCATATTGTGTAGACCTTTCCCTTCTTTAAGTTATGGAGGAACATAGACAAGCTTTACACAGGAGGTTGACCCATATGGGTAACAATCTGAATTAATGGAGGGAATATCCACATTAATAAAACTCCAGAACCATTGGCACATTAAAAGATTGTGTAAGAGACTGTTCAGGGCATTGGAGATACAAAGATGAGATGACACAGACTTCATAAATCAAGGAGATTATGATTTAATCATATAATTAGAATAAGGGAAGATGTGTAGATAAACAACTATAATTTAAAACAACATATAAAAGAGAGTTCTAGGCAAAGGACTCTAAGAATGTTGAGGAACACCCACTTGTGGATTAAGAGAGATGCCATTGATAGTGTAGATAGTGCCAGTATCTAATAGTGTGCTATAGTCTGTCTTTGGATGTATCCTTTGAACTTTTTTTTTTTTTAAGTCAATAACCTGAATGAAGAAGTAAATGGCAGAATACCTGTCAGGTTTGAAAATGACACGAAGTTGGGAGAGACAGTTAGTTGTAAAATTGAATGAAAAAAATAAATTTAATACTGAGTATTCCAAAAGTCTTAGTACAATTTTCAACTTTAGTTGCATAGGACTGCACTAAGACTTTTGGGACATTTGGTATAACATTTTTTTTAAATAAAAAGGGAATTATTAGAAAAAGTGAAAAAGAAAATTATTATTAAAAGAAATTAAAGTTTAATTTTTAAATAAAGGGTGCTGATTTCTTTTAATAAAGCTACTAAAGCTTAAAATTTCCTCTAAGACTTTTGGGATGATATTTATATAGGGATGATATTTACATATAATACTTTAAGATTTATTAAAAATACTTAATTATTAATTATCTAAATATTTATCTAAACATATCATCTATTTCCTTTGAGCCTCCTAATAACCCTATGAGGTAGGTACTATAATTATCCCCATTTTACAAATAAAGAAATTGAAACACTTGCCCAGGATCACATAAGAGTAGAGGCAGAATCAGTCTTCCTGATTTTAGGTCTCACTGTATCTACAAGGTCACACTGCCTCCTAAATAAATGAATTGTCCCACATATGGGTTGAATGGAGAAACCTTGATTAATAGCAGTTCATATAAAAAAAATAATTAGTGTTTGTTATGAATCAGTTGTGTAATGTGGCTACCCAAAATTGCTCATGCAGTCTTAGGTGATATTAATAGAAACATAGTATTTAGAACAAGAGAGGCAAGTAGCATTCCTTCTTTATTTTTCCCTGGCCAGAGCATATATGAGATATTGTCTTCAAGATTATATAATTTGTTTTAAGAGAACACTAGAGCACTGATCAACTGGACACCATACAGAAGAGGTAACTCCCATAGTGAATGAGGTGAGTGGTCCAAAAACTATGTCATATGAGGAGACAATGAGGGAACAATGATGCTTATTCTGGAGTGGGAGTAAAGAAAGGAAAAGGAAACTTAAGGGTGAACCTGAGGGCTGATTTCAAATATTTGATGGGGTGTCATGTGTTTTTTGTTGTTCCAGAGAGAGATAAGATAAGCATGTGGAAGCTACAAGGGTGCAGATTTCAGTTCAATATAAAGAAAAGCTTTCCAACCACTATAATAATTTAAAATGGAATGAGTTGCTTTTTGACTGGAAGGGTTCAAAGATAATCTAAATGCTCACCTGCCAGGGATGTCCTAGAAAAGATTCTCACTCTATACCCAGGCTTTTTAAACTTTTTCTACTCTTGACTTTTTTTTGCCCAAGAAAATTTTTTGCAACCCCATCTTGAATCTGATTTGTGTTCATGCATGTGCAGTATAAAGTGTGTACGTTGAGTGTTCAGAACCAAGGCTGCAACATGGGCAAGTGTTACCAGAAAAAAACTCATATTTATTACATATTTGATTTTGAATTAATTTTTAGTTATTGCATTCAGAAACCTTTTTCTATTGCCATTTTTTTTTTTTTTTTTTTTTTTTGGCGATCTGCAATTGTTAAGCAACCCCATATGGGATTGCAATCCATTAAGAAGCTTTGTTCTCTACTATTTCATTTAGTAATCTCATTGGCTCCCGTGGATTTAATTACCATTTTTATACTGCAGATACTTGAATTTACTTTTCCTGTTTCATCTCTCCTCTGGCTTCCAGTCTCATAAATTGGAAAGTTAAATTCCCTTCACACTTTAAGGATAATTAATTATTAGATTAAATTTTAATTAAATTAAATATTATTTAATTAAATAAAAAAATTATTAATAATTATTATTAAAAGAAATTACAGTTTAATTTTAAAATAAAGGGTGCTGATTTTTTTTTTTAATAAAGCTACTAAAGCTTAAAACTCCACTAAGACTTTTGGCTCACCCTTATTAAAAATTTTAGGAGATCTTATAGGGATGATATTTATATATAACACTTTAAGATTTATAAAAATACTTAATTATTAATTATCTAAATGTTTATCTAAAAATATTATCTGTTATATATAACAATCTAACCTTCACCTGATGCCAAGGATAGGATTAAAAGAATGGCCATAACATTCTCTCTTCTAATTTTCTGCTTTTATCTGGGAAATTCTAAAAAATAGTTTTAGTTTGTTTAGGTATAATCTCAGAGATATACCAGAGCCTGTTCAAACCACTTAGCTTGAGCTGATAGTTAAATTTTCAGTGTGTGCATTCACCCTCAAGAAAGCCTGATTTATGTTTTGTTGATTGTCTAGACTTAAGAAAGTGATGGCAATCATGTTTGATAATGCACATTAAACTTTAATGTATGCCATGCCTTTTGGGAAAGCCAGTTGTTAAATACCCCTATATAGTCTCCAAGTAATGCTAGAATCCTTAGATCCACAAGCATATTGTCAATTAGTTAATAAGCAGTTTTTGAATGTGCCCTATAAAGTGATGGGAATATAAAGAAAAAGATACCAAGGAGGTCACAGTCTAATGGGGGAGTCAAGATGGCTTTGTCTCAATCCTCATTCTCCTTGACCTTTCAGCACCATTTAACATTGCTGATCATTCTCTCCTCCTCCATATTTTCTTCTATGGTTTCAGGACATTATTCTCTCTCCTGGTTTCTTCTTACCTATTAGACTGTTCCATCTCTGTCTCCTTTGATGGATCCTCCTTGAGATCACATCCTCTGACTATAGGTCTCCCTCAGGGATCAGTCTTGAGCCCTCTTCTCTTCTCCTTCTATACTATTTCACTTCGTGATCTCATCAGCTCCATAAATTTAATTAGCATCTCTATAATGTGGATTCTAAAATCTAACTTTCCTGCCTCAATCTCTCTTCTGACCTCCAATCTTACATCTCCAACTGCCTTTAAGACATCTCAAAGTGGATGTTCAGGTATCTTAAACTCAGTTTGCCCAAAACAGAATTCATTTTCTTTCCCCCTAAACCTTTGTTACTTCCTACTTCCCTATCACCGTACAAGAAAACACAAATTTCCTAGTCCCTCACAGCCTAGGAGTTAAACTGGATGCTTCACTATCTCCCATCTCCATCTCCAAGCTATTGTCAAGGCTTGTCCATTTCATCTTTGCAACATCACTTATATATGCCCCCTTCTTTCCACTATACACACTCGTGTGTGTGTATGTGTGTGTGTGTGTGTGTGTGTGTGTGTGTGTGTATCCTCATCACCTCATGTCTTGATTACTGCAATAAACTGCTGGTGGGTCTGCTTGCCTCAAGTCTATCCTCTCTCCATTCCAGCCTTTTTTCAGCTGCTAAAATGATTTTCCTAAAGCACAAGTCCATAAAATAGGAGGGTAGTAGATTTGGAGTTGAAAGCCTTGGATTTGAATCCCACCTCTAATACTTATAGGCTATGTGACTCTAAAAAATCTTTTATACATAAATGGGGATAATATCCAAAACACTTCCCAAGGTTGTTGTAAGGATCACATTCAATAATGCATATAGTGTTTTACAGATTCTAAAAGTACTATCCTAAAATCAGCCAGGATTATTATGTTGCTTCCCTACTTAAAAACAACAACAAAAAAATTCAGGTTCCCTCATGACTTTAAATGAACTTATCCTTTCCCTGGCATTCAAGAAACTGCAGTATGATTCCTATTTAGATTTCTAGACCTCTTTCACATTTATACTGTTCAGTCATTTCAGTAATGTCTACTCCAACTCTTCACGATGCCATTTGGGATTTTCTTGGCTACTAGAGTAAGTTTGCTATTTCTTTCTCCAGCTCATTTGTTAGATGAAGAAAATGAGGTGATTAAGATTAAATCACTTGCCCAATAAGTGTGTCTGAAGTCAAATTTGAATTCAGGTCCTCCTGACTTCAGGCCTGGCACTCTATCCACTGTGCCACCTAGCTACCCCTAATGTGACACATTCAACAACAAAATGTAAATGTATTTCAGGCCAAATTGAAATTATAATATGAACCATTCTTTGCTGATGGAACTAGCTGTTGGTTAGATGTATTACCCAGCATGACACTTCATTTTCTAATTTGCCACCAAGTTTTGTCACTTGTTCTTTTCAAATAATTTGTATGATTCACAGATTTTGAGTTGTAACAGACTTTAGAGATTAGCAAATTGAACTCCTCATTTTATAGACAAAGAACTGAGGATCCATTCAAGAGATTTGCTCAGGTTCATATAGAGTCTGAAGTAAGATTAAAAAAAAATAGCACATACAGACAATTGTTATCTCACTTTATTATCACAACATGTGAAGTAGGTACAACTCTGCTTTATAGATAAAGGAATTAACAGTGAAATAAGTTAGATGATTTGCTCAGATCATTAATTCCTGAGTTTAAAAAACAGAAATTCCTGGCTCCAGTACTCTATCCTGTACCCTGCTACCTCTCCTCATCTTTTATATTGCCTTACTTCAAATTTACTACCTAACACCTAGATTAATCACATCAATTACCTCTAGTGACTGCCACAATATATACATTGCTACTAGACATCTCTTCCTAAAATCCCACTTTCATCACATCACAAACTTAATATCTCTCTACTGCCTAAAATCTCAAATCCAAATTCTTCTGCTTTTCAAGAACTTCCATAATCTTAATCTATCCTAATCTAGCCTTAATCTACTTAATCCTATCTATCTAATCCCAAACCATTTTTATTATTACTCTAACTCATCTCTTCCATCTTCCTCAGACTTTTCCTTATTTTCTCAGACCCATTCACCCTCCCACTCTTCCCCTACACAAAGCACATATACACACACACTCACATTCCCACCTGTGCATTAGCTTTCATTTTCTTTTTTTTTTCTTTTTCTTGTCTTTTTCTTGTCTTTCTTTCTTTTCTTTTTTTTTCTTTTCTTTCCTTCCTTCCTTCCTTCCTTCCTTCCTTCTTCCTTCCTTCCTTCCTTCCTTCCTTCCTTCCTTCCTTCCTTCTTTCTTTCTTTCTTTCTTTCTTTCTTTCTTTTCTTTTATTTTCTTTTCTTTTTTTTTTTTTTGCTGAGGCAATTGGGGTTAAATGACTTACCCATGGTCACACAGCTAGCTAGTTAAGTGTTAAGTGTCTGAGGCCAGATTTGAATTTAGGTTCTCCTGACTTCAGGGCTGGTGCTCTATCCACTGTGCCCCCTAACTGCCCCCAGCTTTCATTTTCTTAATGAATAAAAATCTACTTCTCCTATCTTTTAAAGTCAGTGATTAATAAACACTAGTTGGTTAACTGAGTTTGTCCTTTAAATTATTTTTGGACTAGCATAAAAAGGAAGGGAGCTCCCTATTCCTCTGTTTGCAAAGTGTACTTCTTACAAGACTGTTTCGTCTGTGTTTTTAGCATTCTTTTCTGACATTATGGAAGGACTGCTTTCTTTACCAGAGCAATATGGTCTCTGGGGGACTTTTGGTGCCAAGGGAAGGGCTGGGTCCAAATTTTAACTGGCTGGATCTATTGTCTGCCTTGTTGGTTTACCCTGAGTAAGAAAAAAAATTCTCTTCTCTGGTGCAGCTCAAGATTCCAAAGTGGAGTCTGTTTCTGCACACCACTGAGTGGAGATGTATTGACCTTCGTGAGTTTCACCAAGACAAAAATTCTGGCTTTGTGCCTATCATCTGGCCCTAACCCTGCGCAGAAGATCAAAGAAGAAGGTAGCAAATAAAAAATGGAAAGCATTTGTAGATTTCTTCTGAACTGATCTTTAGTGATTCACAGGAAAAGTTCTCACCGAGCCAGGGAATATCAGCATGTAAGACTCTTTGGACCTATATACCTTACAGGGAAGGCTCATCCTGTCCAGTCTTCCCTCCTGGTCCTTTATCTCAATAAGTCAGTAAACCATTATTAAGCTGGTCCTTCATCCCAATCAGTCAGTAAATCATTATTAAGCGCCTGTTATACCCAGGCACTGAGCTAAGCATTGATACAAAGAAAAGCAAAAGATAAGTCCCTCTTTTTGAGGAGCTCTCCCATCTAAACTTCCTGAAGGAAGTTCCTTCAAACTCAGTAAAATAGAATATTAGTAACAATTCACAATAACATGTTGCTTCTTAGTTGCAAAGCACATATAACAAGTAACCCAGTGAAATAGTGCAAACATTATTATCACCATTTTCAGATGACAAAAGAAATTGCTTTCTCTACTGAGAAGAAATGTGAATTTTAATTATGCTTCCAAAGTGGAGAGTTGTTCAAAATATCAGATTCTGGGGAAAAGAGGTTGAAACATAGTTTTTCAACTGGTTCAAGAGGATGAGGGAATAAAGTCCTTGAACATGAAAACCTTGGAAATAGCCAATCTCCTTATACTGCTAAATGGAATGTGAGGAAATTGTTGTTTATTTATTTTATTCACTGGTCTGCTGGATTGTGTTTTGAAATGTTAAGAAAAAAGTTATAGCCCTTTAAGAAATGTTTTTCAGGTATTTCATTTGTCTTCCTCTTTCTCCCCCTCCCCCATCTTTCTCCCTCTTCCTCTCCTTCTCTTTCTCCTTCTCCCTCTCCCTCTCCCTCTCCCTCTCTTTCTCTCTGTCTCTGTCTCTCTATCTCTATATCTCTGTCTCTGTCTCTGTCTCTGTCTTTGTCTCTCTCTGTCTCTGTCTCTGTCTCTGTCTCTCTCCCTCCTTCTTTTTCTTTCTCCCTCTCCCCCCCACCTCTCACTTGCTTGCTCTCTCACTCCCCCCAACCCCCGTAGCTCTCTCCTCTGTCTCTCTCTTTGTCTCTTCCTGTTTCTTTGGCTCTGGCTCTTTTTCTCATACTGGCTTTCTCACTCTTGCTCTCTTCCTCTCCCTTCCTCCTCCTCTCCTCTCCCCCCCCCCCCCCCCTGCCACTTCTAGTTCTCTCCTCTGTCTCTGTTTCTCTCTCTGTATCTCTGTGTCTCTGTGTCTCTGTTTGTCTCTGTCTCTCTCTCCCCCTTCCCCCTCTCTTGCTCACTCCCTTCATCTATCTCTGTCTCTCTTCTCCTGTGTCTCTCTGTCACTCTCTTTCACTTCAGCAGCTGAGTCTAGTTGTGTCCACTATCCATGGGATTAGCATAATGTAGAGAAGAACTTCACATCAGAAGAGGTAGGAACTCCTGACCATTGCTAGCTGTGCAACCTTGGACAAGGTTACTTCAACTTTCTGAGGCTGTTTGCTTTATAAAATGAGGAAAACACTATCTATGTTACTTAATTCACTCAATTATTCATAAGATCAAATGATAAGGCAATCTACATATTTCAGCCAACACAATCCTTTCCAAAAAAGGCAATAAACTTGGCCTTAGAGTCAAGGTTCAAGGCTTGCTTCTGATACATACTAGCTGTGTGACCATGGGATGGTTATTAAATTCTCAAGGGTTATAAGAACTTTCAATTGTCCATCTTCTTAGGGGAATTTTCTATACTGGACATTCCCTATACTGATAAAATCACAGGTCAAGGACAAACACATTTTATTAGATGCACTTACACCCTGAGGACAGCTCTGGATAAAGAAGCTCATAAGCACTTTCCAGGGTTCAGGTGTAGTTGACTTAAAAATAATAGCTCTTTTTGCAACCTCACCATTTGTTCCTTTCATTCTTAACTCCTGGCCTCCTGCTAAATTCTGATTTTCAGTACTTTTGTTTTTCCCATTGCTGAAGTGGAGGTGATTCTGATTCTCCACTTTGTGCTTGCTCCATTAGTTATCTGGTTTTGGGCACACATTGGATTGATTCTTCTTGTCCTGGGTACTTGACCAGCCTCCGTGATCCAGGAAGGACACTTTTGCACAAGCAAACTGTGATGTGCTTTATAGCTCAGTAAAGAAATAGATTTAATGCTCTTAGCACTATGTTATTATCTATTAGGATAGAGAATAAGGAGCAAACAAGTAAACTAACAAAGAAATGTTTGATTGATAAAAAGTCTGTCACTAAAGAGTCAGGCAGCAGATAGGAACAGGATGCATTCCTTTGTCTCTTTCTTCTCTCCCCCAGTGGCAGTTCTGCTCTTGAGGAGAATAGGATGACCCAGGCCATTAGCTAAGAACTTAGGTCAAATATGTCCTTTCCTTGGAAGATTTGGAATCAAGCTGCATCATTGGTACAAAAGGAACTTAAAAACACAAGGGAAGCTATGGGAGCTGAAAATGGGCAGTTACAAGTGACATAAAAGCATTTAACACACTTTCCTCAATGACACAGAAGTAGCTAAGGGATATGGTGAATAAAGTACCAGGTCTGGAGTCAAGAAGACTCATATTCCAGAGGACAAATACAGCCTCAGACACTTACTAGCTGTGTGACCCTGGGCAAGTCATTTTATCTTGTTTTCATCAGTTTTTCATCTGTCAAATGAGCTGGAGAAGGAAATGGCAAACTCCATTTTCTTTGCAGAGAGAATCTAAATGGGATCACTAAGAATTAGACCCTACTGAAATGTCTAAATAATAATGATCTCAATGAGATTTTCTAAAGACAATAAGAAAAGTCTGGTAGAATCCCCAAAGACATGAAATGCAGAGAAAAGGGTCATAAACACACACACACACACACACACACACACACACACACACACACACATGACAAGATAGCTTTCCATCTCCTCTCTCTCTCTCTCTCTCTCTCTCTCTCTCTCTCTCTCTCTCTCTCTCTCTCTCTCTCTCTCCCTCCCCTCCCTTTCTCTCCTCTCCCATTGACAGGTGTGTAGTATACATATGTATGTATATGGCAAATATTAGGGAAAAATGGATGAACATTGGGAAATAACTGAACAAATTGTGGAATATGTAATTTTTTGCACTGCGAAAAAAAAAAAACATGATGAATGCAAAGAATTTAGAGGTATTTGAGAATTCTAGTATGAGCTAAAATACAATAAAGTAGGCAGAACCAGGAAAAGAACTTACATCATGACCACAATCACATAAAGGAAGGCAACTTGAAAAGACTTTAGAACTCTGATTGATGTAGTATTTAATCTTGACTTAAAAGAATTGCCAGTGAAACATTCCTCTCATTTCTTGGCAGAGAAGTGGCCAATTATAGGTAAGTAATGAGGAATACATTTTCACACATATCTGAAGCATTTTTGGCCACATTTGTTTCATCTAATTGTACTTATTTGTTAAATGAGAGGGTTCTATTTAGCTGGGGAGAATCATTGGGAAGTAAAGATGATGTAAAAAAGAACATAAATAATTTTTTTAAACTTGGTAATCAAAGACACCACCTGGAAGTGGGTGGGGAAGAAAGCTTGGCTGAAATGACAGGCTCTGATGCCAAGAAGCTCCAAAGGCCAAAATATGAAGTGCTGAGCCAAAAGCCAAAGGACAACAGTTAGCAGACTTTTGACTCTAAGAAAAAGCTCATCAAGATTTATTTATTACCCTCTAAGGCAAGGTCCTCAACTTTCTGTAGTGTGAGGATCCCTTTTTAAGATAAAATCATCCATCTCCCTCTATCTTGTAGATATCTAAAACTGGATGTCCATATTGCATCTCAAACTCAATGTGTTCAAAAGAGAGCTCATTTTTCTCTACTTCTGAACTTCCCTATTGCTGTGGAGGACTCTACCATCCTGCCAATCCCCCAAGCTGAGAATCTCAGTGTTAGCTTTGATTTGTGAGGGTCATTCTCACTAACTCCTCTATGTCCAAATCTATTGCCAAATCTTATCATTTCTACCTTCATGGTCTCTCTCTTATATATTCCCTACTCTCCATTCAATAGCTAACATGTTATGTTAGTTCAGGCCTTCATTATCTGGTTATTATTCTTCTACTGGGTCTTTCTACTTCAAGTCTCTCCTCAATGCATCCTTAATTCTCCTGATCAGATGTCTTTTCTAAAGCTTGGGTGTGACCACATTACTTCCCCGATCCGTGAGCTCCTGTACTTTCCTATTACTTCTAGTATCAAAAATAAAATCCTCTGACATTTAAAACTCTTTACCACCTGGCTCCTTCCTATCTTTCTAGTCTTCTTCCATATTAGTCCTTTTCAGAAATCCTATTATCTAGCTATACCCAGCTTATTTTCTGTTCCTTGCATAAGACACCCCTTTGCATAAGACTTCTCCTTTCTAGATAAGGGTTTAGTTTTGGAATCAGGAAGACCTGGGTAAAAGTCCATACTGCCTTTGAGACAACAATTAAATTGCTTAACCTATATCAAGGCCCTATCTAAGATGGACTGCTAACCTGCTTCAGTTAGAGGGAGTTTTCACTCTGGGAATTTCCCAAACCAGATGAAATCATGGGTCCTGACCAATATAGTTTTTATCTAATTAATTATGAACATTTGTTTCTTTCCTTGAGGAAAGGAACTGGTTTTTTCCTGTCTTACTGCATGTGTACAGTGCCTGGTATATAGCAGGTGCTTAATAAATGTTTGTTAAGTTGAATACAGACAAGATGACACTTAACTGGGGCCCAGAATGGTGGGTTGTATTTACATGGATGGGAAGACTGGGCAAGACATTGCAGATAGAAAGAATAACATAAATAAAGACTCAGAAGCAAGAATGAATATGGTGTCTTAGACAAGCATTCTGCTTGAATGGGGGTTTACTACTTAGGGAAACAATGAAGAATAAGATTGGAAAAATATAATTTAGAGCCCATTCAAGGAATCAAAACTGAGGATTTGGAATTTGCTCTAGTGGAAAGCCATTGTTAGATAGGACCTTCAAGGTTCTCTAGTCCAGGGCTTTCTTAAATCTTTTTCTAATTCCATTTTGCCCCCCAAATTTTTACATGATCTCATCTTGAATGTGAGAAGTGTTTCTGGAAGCATTCTTGTATAGTGCAAAGTGTACATGTTATATTCTCAGAACCAAGGCTGCAGAAATCACACAAGATGCAATATGGACAGGTACTGCCAGAAACACCTCAGATTCATTATGCATTTGCTTTTGAGTTAATTTCTGATCATTAAATTCAGAAATCTTTTACTGCTGCCAAATTTTTCACAATTCCCACATTCAGTTATGCAGCCCCTCAATTTAAAAAAAAAAAAAAAAACTTTGCTCTGAAATGCAAATTAAGACAACTTTGAGATACCACTATACACCTCTCAGATTGGCTAAGATGGCAGAAAAAGACAAGGATGAATGCTGGAGGGGATGTGGGAAAACTGGGACACTGATGCATTGCTGGTGGAACTGTTCTCCAGACATTCTGGAGAGCGATTTGGAACTATGCTCAAAAAGTTATTAAATTGTGCATACCCTTTGATCCAGCAGTGTTACTACTGGGTTTATATTCCAAAGAGGTCCTAAAGGAAGGAAAGGGACCCACATTTGCAAAAAGGTTTGTGGCAGCCCTCTTGGTAGTGGCTAACAACTGGAAACTGAATTGGAGAATGGCTGAATAAATTGTGGTATATGAATGTTATGGAATATTATTGTTCTGTAAGACATGATCAGGAGGATGATTTTAGAAAGGCCTGGAGAGACTTACAAGGCCTGATGCTAAGTGAAATAAGTAGAATGAAATGAGCCTTGTACATGACAACATCAATATTATACCATGTTCAATTCTGATGAATCTCAACAATGAGATGATTGAGGCCAGTTCCAATGATATTGTAATAAAGAGAATTATCTACACCCAAAGAGAAGATTGTAGGAACTGAATGTAGATCAAACATAACATTCTCACTCTAATTGTTGTTGTTCACTTATATTTTGTTTTCTTACTCATTTACTTTCTTTTTTGATCTGATCTCTCTTTTGCAGCAAGAGAATTGTATAGATATGTTTATACATATTGAATTTAACATATTTTAACATGTTTAACATATATTGGATTGCTTTCCATCTGGGGCGAGGGTGGAGGGGAGAGAAAATTTGAAACACAAAGTTATGCAAGGGTCAGTGTTATCAAATTATTCATGCATATATTTTGAAAATAAAAAGCTTTATTTAAAAAAAAAACTTTGCTCTGGTATAACACCTTCATTTTAAAGATGAGGAAACAAAAAATTAAAGTGCCTTACTGAAGGTGACAACTAGCCTTTTGTTAATAGCTGGGAATACAAACATAAGCAGAAAGAAAGGACCTATTTGCAAGAAGACATCACACAAAAGGGAGCTGAAAATCAAAAGGTGGAAGAAGTCATGAGGGTAGCCTGGAGGACAAAATATGGCTGGCCTGGATACCCTTCTTAAATGGAGGTTAGGAGAGGAGCCATTTAGTCAGAGAGAGAGAGGGAGGAAAAGAATGCTTTCCAGATTGTGGATTGTAATCACTTTGTTTCAAACCTAGGAGCTGACTTTTTGCTCTTCACTCCACATATATAGTCAGATGTTAAGTCTTATCAATTCTATTTTAACTATAATTAATCATATCTATCCTCCTTTCTTCCCTCATTCAACCGCCACCCTAATTCAGATCCTTATTGCAAATATCTCCTAACTGGTATCTCTGATCCCAGTATCTAACCTCTCTAATCCATCCTGCAGATAGCTAACAAAGTATCATTGCTAAAGTCCAAGTCTGATTATGTCCCTCTCCTACCCAATTATCTTTAGTGGTTCCCTGTTGTCCAGGATCAATCTGTTTAGCATTTAAAATTTTCCCCAAATAAACAGAATGGAGAATAACAATATTCATGAGTGACTGGAAGGAACAGATATAGCAGTAGCTAAGTGGTGCAGTGAATAGAGTACTGGTTCTGGAGTCAGGAAGACCTGAGTTCAAATTTGACTTCAGATACTTAACACTCACTAGCTGTGTGACCCTGGGCAAGTCACTTTATCCTGATTGCCTCATTAACATACACACAGAGAGATATGTACATACATGTAAATCAAAATGAATATTGCAAAATTAAAAAACATAAAACAAAGAAAACTAACCCTAAGCATGGCTGGAAAGAAGAGATATGAGAAACATTCTAAACAGAGCACTTCACAGAGATAGAAGGTATTACACATTGCATTTATTTTCAACTTTTTTCAATGTATTCATCATTTATTCTAATTTTTTTCTCTTTCTATTTTTTCTTGTTTTAAAAAAATACCATTTGCTACATGGGATAGCTCTCTGGGAGTGGGAGGGAGAATATTATGGAAAATGAAGGGATTTTTTTCCCCTAAAGATATCAATAAAAACTTATTTTTTTAAAGTTCCTCACAATCTGTCTTTAACTTCTTCACACACTGTGATCTAGTCAAACTGTCTTTTTCAATGTGTTTTGCATGGCTTTATATGTATAATGAGCGTTATATTTCTTGCCTTCTCAATGGGTGAAGGAAACAGTGCAGAGACAGAAAGAATATGGAACCAAAAATAAAAATTAAATTAGAAAACAAAACAAAAATCAAAATTGCCTACTTGCTTCTCCTTATTTTTGGCATTCCACTTTCTATTTCCATGCCTGAAATTTGCTCCCTTTTCCCCTCCATTTCTTCCTTCAAAATTTGGCTTTGAGGGTATTTCAAAGAGAGGATTTTTCTGATCTTCCCAGCTGCCAGTGCTTCCTTACAAAAATTACTTTGTGTTTATTTTGTACACATTTTAAAATATATTTTTAGGAATGGAAAAGCACTTGTTATACTATTATTATTATATTATTACTAACAAATACTATTTATTCTGTACCAAGCATTCAGGATAGAAATAGAAAAGCAACGTCATTCTTGCTCTCAAGGACTTTATATTTTAACTAAAGGAAATAGCACATATAAAAAGTATCATCTTCGGGGCAAAAAGAAAGATCCAGTAGTGGTTAGAGTATAGCAATAGAGTGTAGCAATAGTGTTGAGTCATTTTTCAGTCCTGTCCTACTCTTCATCATCCTATTTGAAGTTTTCTTGGCACAGGTATTGGAGTAGTTTGCCATTTCCTTCTCCAGCTCACTTGACAGATGAGGAAACTGAGGTAAACAGGGTTAAATGACTTGCTCAGTGTCATGCAGCTAGTGTCTGAAGCTATATTTGGACTCAGGAAAATGAGTCTTCCTGAATTCAGGTATGGCATTCTATGCCTCCTAGAAGTATTATCAGGTCAAATGGCACTGTACAAGGGTCTGGAAGGTATAGATGTGGGGCAGAGAACATGATTGCAGGGTAGATTAATCAGAAGCATTGCAGCTGATGACTCTTTGATCATCTGAGGGGTATGAATAGTCAAGGTTCTAATGAATGACAATTAGAAAAGATCAGAGAGAGAGAAAAATCTGGTTAGATTTTTCAGTAGGTTAAGTCCTCATAAAATGTATTTGTTTCTCACTGGCAAAAGGTAAAATCCTTGAGGGCAGGAAGAAATTAATTTTTGTTTTTATATCTCTAGCGCTTAGCCAAATATATCATAATTTTCAATTAATAAATAATTTTTGATTGATTAGTTATCCAAACTCTACTTGAAAATCTCCCTTGAGAGATGAACCTCTCTGCCTTTTGAGGCATCTGCTTTTTGAGGCAGTTTTGATGCTAGAGCTAGGTAGTACAGTGGATAGAATGCTGAGTTGAATGAAGGCCTATCTTCCTGTGTTCAAATCCAGCCTCATATACTTACTAGCTGTGTGACCCTAGGCAAGTCACTTAACTTTGATTGCCTCAGTTTGTTCATCTGTCAAATGATCTGGAGAAGGAAATGGCAAACCACTCCAATATTTCTGCCAAGAATACACCAAACAAGGGCACGAGGAGTTGGGCACAACTGAACAATACCAACAATACTATGATAATTGTGAAAATATGTATAGAAGAATTAATTGCACACGTTTAACATATATTGGAAATTACTTGCATCTGGAGGAAGGGATGGCGTGAAGGGAGGAAGAAAAAAATTGGAACACAAGATTTTGCAAGGGTGAATGTCAAAAACTATCTCTGCATATGTTTTGAAAATAAAAAGCTTTTCCTTTGTACAAACAAAACTAATATAAATAAGATTAGAAGGGAAGCAACAAACTTGGAAAACATTTTTACAGTTAAAGGTTCTGATAAAGGCCTAATTTCCAAAATATATAGAGAATTGACTCTAATTTATAAGAAATCAAGCCAATCTCCAATTGATAAATGGTCAAAGGATATGAACAGACAATTTTCAGATGATGAAATTGAAACTATTTCTACTCATATGAAAGAGTGTTCCAAATCAGTATTGATCAGAAAAATGCAAATTAAGACAACTCTGAGACACCACTACACACCTGTCAGATTGGCTAAGATGACAGGAAAAAATAATGATGAATGTTGGAGCAGATGCGGGAAAACTGGGACATTGATGCATTGTTGGTGGAGTTGTGAACGAATCCAACCATTCTGGAGAGCAATCTGGAATTATGCCCAAAAAGTTATCAAACTGTGCATACCCTTTGATCCAGCAGTGTTACTACTGGGCTTATACCCCAAAGAGATACTAAAGAAGGGAAAGGGACCCGTATGTGCCAAAATGTTTGTGGCAGCCCTGTTTGTAGTGGCTAGAAACTGGAAACTAAGTGGATGCCCATCAATTGGAGAATGGTTGGGTAAATTGTGATATATGAATGTTATGGAATATTATTGTTCTGTAAAAAATAACCAGCAGGATGAATACAGAGAGGGTTGGCGAGATTTACATGAACTGATGCTAAGTGAAATGAACAGAACCAAGAGATCATTATACACTTCAACAACAATACTATAGGAGGATGTATTCTGATGAAAGTGGATTTCTTTGGCAAAGAGACCTAACTCAGTTCCAATTGATCAATGATGGATAGAAGCAGCTACACCCAGAGAAGGAACACTGGAAAATGAGTGTGAACTGTGTGCATTTTTTGTTTTTCTTCCCAGGTTATTTTTACCTTCTGAATCCAATTCTCCCTGTGCAACAAGAGAACTGTTCGGTTCTGCAAACATATATTGTATCTAGGATATACTATAATATATTTAACATATGTAAGATGCCTGCCATCTAGGAGAGAGAGGAGGGAGGGAAGGGAAAAGTTAGAACAGAACTGAGTGCAAGGGATAATGTAAAAAATTACCCATGCATATGTACTGTCAAAAAGTTATAATAATAAAAAAAGAAAATAAAAAGCTTTTTAAAAAGGAATAATATATACATAAACATATTTTATATAAAAATCCTACCAATAATGCTAGAGTTAAATTGACATTTTTTATACCTTTGACTCATTACTATTGATGCATTCTGGAGTAAAACAGAACAGTTTTAATTCCTCTCCCTAATAAAACTACTTCAGACACTTGAATATGATCTCTGTTCCTACTAAATCTCTTTTCTTGGCTTAACACTTTCAGTTCCTTTAATAGATCCTCCTTTTACCCTTTAAACATAATGAAAGTAGGTGTTTTTGTTACAGTTGTTGTCAATATTAGCCTCGTGATGGTGGTAGGGGAACTTGAGGGTAAGTGGGATGTGTGCAGCTTTTTGATATTTGAGAATAAATGGTTCCAGTCTAAGCACTTTACGGTAAAACAAGTATCCTCATCTCAATTGCTTCCATGAACCTCATCTTCAATAAGTGATTGTCTTTATAACTGGTTCAGAAAAATCAGGGTTATCTGTAGCTACCTGCTTTGGAAAGTAGCTAGAAGGAGCTTCTTAGTGAGGACTGACAGTTAATAACATTTCTGGTGTCAGTTGGCATATAAGGCAGCAACTCTTCCCAGTTAATTTCTCCAAAAGCCTTATAAAGAAAAGGGCAGCTGTCACCCAAGTCTTGGGATGAGTCAGCTGAATGAAGAGGAAATTGATATCACCTCTCCTCCTCCCTGCCCTTCCCCTATCTCCCCTTACTCTCCAGGCCCAGTCATTTCCCAATGACAGCAAATGTGGAGATGGAGTTCTGTAGGCGCTATCAGGATGAATAGTCAGGGTTGGCAATACCAAGAGTCCAGAGTATTTAGATAGGAAATAAATTGTCACTTGCTACTCAGAGTCTATGTGGACTGTTTTTCCTGAATCTCTGTACTTCAATTCTTCCAGACTCTAGCCCTGATACTCTCCTTCCCCTCCACCCCTTTACTCATCTTCCCACAATGAGAAGAGTGCTTTCCTCTTTCTTTTCCGTCCTTAGTTTCCTGTTTCTCTTTGCTTTACTTTCTCCGGAGACATTTTTTCCCACACTAAAGATGAAAGAGAAACCAGAGGGGAAAAAAAGAGCAAAATAGAAATGTTTTCTCTTTAAACGAGAAATATTTCTTATCCATTCATAAAGTAATTTTTTTTTTTCCTGAGGCAATTGGAGTTAAGTAATTTGCCCTGGGTCACACAGCAAGGAAGTATTAAGTGTTTGAGACCAGATTTGAACTTCGTTCCTCTTG
Source organism: Antechinus flavipes (assembly GCF_016432865.1). NCBI lineage: Eukaryota > Metazoa > Chordata > Mammalia > Dasyuromorphia > Dasyuridae > Antechinus > Antechinus flavipes. Next base: position 340,182,282 of record NC_067400.1, read on the forward strand.
ACTTCAGGGCTGGTGCTCTATCCACTGTACCACCTAGTTGCCCCCTAAAGTCATATTTCTTAGCTCCAATTGCTTTCTATATGTTGTACACAACCTTTATTACACTAAGAAATGCTTAATTAGTGCAACAGAAACATAAAGAAATCAATTTGAGGACTAGAAAGAGCTTCTTAAGCAAGATCCTATTTCTGAGGCAAGGTGTGATTTCCAATGCTTTTTCCAATTTCCAGCACAGTGCCTATTAAGAAGGCACTTAATAAATGTTGATTGGACGATTTCCTATGACTACCCTGACATGCAGCTTGAAATTGCAGCACTAGGGATTCATTCTTATGCCTTGAAAAGTTTTTCAAGTATTTCAGAATCCTTCCGAAAACCTCTCATGAACTCCTTAAACTAACTTGGCAGCTGAAACTATATAAAAGCTGAATAATGCTTGCTGTCTTGGGAAGGAGAGAGAGTGGGGAGAAGGGGAAGGGGAAGGAGAAGGGGGTGGAGGAGAAAAATTTAGAACACAAGGTTTTGCAAAGGTGAATGTTGAAAACTATTTTTGCATGTATTTGGAAAAATAAAACACTGCTAAAATAAAATTTTAGGTGGTGCAATTGGATAGAGCACCAGCCCTGAAGCCAGGAGGACCTGAGTTCAAATGTGGTCTCCCATACTTACCACTTTCTAGCTGTGTGACCCTGGGCAAGTCACTTGATCCCAAGTGCCTCAGCAAAATAAATCAATAAAATAAGTTTTTTTTAAAGTATTGGCATCTTTACTATTATGGGTGTTTCTTTTCTTTTTTTCTTGAAAAAAATTTCTTTACAACATTATCCCTTGCACTCACTTCTGTTCTGACTTTATCCTTCCCTCCCTCCACCCTCTCCCCCAGATGGCAAACAGTCCTATACATGTTAAATATGTCACAGTATATCCTAGATAATATGGGTGTTTCTTTTAGATAAATATAATTATTTTAGCAATTAATGTAAATAGTAGAATATGTTTTTACTTGACTAATTTTATTTTTCCTAAAAAAAAAAAAAAAAAGCTGAATGAAAATAAAGCCTTATCTAGAAGATAAAATGGTTAGAACTACCTTTGATACCCCCTTTCAGCTCTAAAATTGTGGAATGGGATAAAATTAGCCAACCTACCTCACCTGGTTTTTAATTAGAGCAAAGAGACAAAGAATTTGAAAGTCTTGAAAAGTACTTAACATCTGTAAGCAATTGTTATTATTTCTGAAGGTGGAATTCTATTAGAATTTTGAATGGGAGGAATTGGGTAACTACTTTGAGGTGGGAGATTGGAGAGGTAGAATTAAAGAAAAATAGTTTAATTTGGTAATGAAGTTGTGGTAGGTAGGAGTGAGCTGAATTAGGGAGAGATCTAGAAAACTGTTGAGAAAAACTGAGAATAGTGCTGGGAGGTAAAGAATCCTGTTTTTGGAGTTACGTGCTGGAAATCAACCACAGATCAGGAATAATGTACTATATGTACTGGTAGGTGACACGGTGGCTAGAAGGTCTTGGACCTGGAGTTGGGAAGACCTGAATTCAAATCCAGCCTCAAACACTAGCTGTGTGACCCCAAGGCAAGTCATTTAACCATTTTGCTTCAGTTTCTTTATCTGTCAAGTGAGCTGGAGAAAGAAATGGTAAACCACACCACTATCTTTGCTAAGAAAACCCAAAATGGGATCATGAAGAATAAGACATGATTGAAAACAACTGAATGACAATAAAAACCATATTCCTCTTGAGGCATGAGAGCTGGGAGTACCAAAGTGGTGAAGAAATTATAACACAATAATTTAATTCCTTTGGATTAAGCCTGGACTTCTCCAGAGTCCTATTTTGCTTATCTTAGTATACAATATCTTAGTATTCACACTTAGAAGTGAAGCAAGGTCCCAAATATCCTAGGAAGCACAGTTTATCCACAGTTTTCCTCTAAAACAGGAAAGACAAAGGTCTCTGCTTAGGGATATTCCTACCACTTACATCATTTAGGTTAATTGCTCCTTGGCTGCAGGATGGATAAGAAGACCTTCCAGGAAACAATTCCCTTGAAACAAAGACTGAAGGAGTAAGAGAGCTTTGCTTAAGAGGGGAGATAAAAAAAAACTAAGATATACATTTACAAACAGTAAATAATTATCACCTCTGTAGCACTACACAGTACCTTTTGTCTTCAGAACACAGATGATGGCATTAATGATTTTATTAAATGGATTTCAAAATGCACATTCCTAGAATAGGCCTTCTCTTCAAGCTCTGGAACCCATTTCTATCCTCTCTCTCTCTCTCTCTCTCTCTCTCTCTCTCCTTTTTCTCTCTCCCCTTTTTTTTCTTTCTTTCTTGACTTTCTTTTTTCTTTTTGTTCTTTTCTTCTTTTTTCTACATTTATTCTCAGTTCAAATTCTTTTACATAGAAGAGCTAAGCAATGATTGAGAAGGTGAAGCTCAAAGGAAGCTAATCTGAGAATGTGATAACATTATTAATGAGAAGCTGTAAAGTTGCAGTCATTTGCATGAGTATGATCCAAAGAACAAATAACCAGCTGTGAGCAGCCAGTCTTATCCATTGAGGTCAGGATGTTGGTTATCAGACTGGGTTTACATTCCAGGTATTTACATCCAGGAATGGCATTTAGAATTTCCTGATTAAAAGTACTTTGGGGCAATGTCATACATTGGTGGAAAAGGTAAAGGCAGTTTCCTTTGGGGATTGAAAAAATTATAAATATGTATATATGTATTCATGCATACATGAAAAACACATTTCTGCATTAGCCATATTATTTTGAAAAAAAAAGAAGAGAAAGAGAAAAAATATACTCTAGTCTATACTCTGAGCCCATCAATTCTCTGTCTGAAAGTAGATAGCATGTTTTGATTGAGTCCTTTGGAACTAAGATCTTTTCTCTCCTCTCCCTTTCCCTTTCCTTTCCTCCTCTCCCCCCCCCCTTTGTCTCTCTCTCTCTCTCTCTCTCTCTCTCTCTCTCTCTTTCTCTCTCTCTCTGTCTCTCGAATTTCAAAAGATAATTTAATCAGATAGGAATTTCTATACTAAGCGTCAAAAATACATTTTATTTTTTTCCTGTTTACTTTGCATGTTACTTTAATTAAACTTATTTAATTTTAATTAAACACATTTTATTTGATTTTATGTATTATCTAGTCTGGTCTGACCCTGATTCATTGGATGTTGATCTAAAATAGCATATCCACATAGAATCTTGTAAGAAATGAGGCATCATAGGATTAGAGCTTGCTAAAGTTCTACTTGTGTTTGTGAAACATGTTCATATGTCCTTTGGGATTTTTCTCCAATAATCATTTTCCCTATCTCTCATTTTCAACCTCACCTCTATTAACTACTTTCTCATTGTTTATTAGTGTGGTCAGGTACCAGAATGGCTCCACAAAGCTGTGGTCTTAGCTTCCTATTCTCCTTCATTGCTAACCTTCAAAAAAGAATAGTCTATTTTTGTTTCTTCCAAATCCTTAGGACTGACCACCATCACCTCTCATTCAATTGCTTCAATCTTTCTCAATTTTGCTTCTTTCTCAAATTTGCTACTGGAACTGTTTTTTTTTTTTTTTTTTTTTATAAGATCACCAATACTTCCTACTTGCAAAATCAAATGACTTTTTAGCTTTTATTTCTCTTTTTATAATATGACACTGTTGACCATCCCATCTTTTTTGGCACTCTTTCCTCTCTCGACTTTTGTGATACTGATTTTTTTCTGGTTCTCTTCCTATCTGTCTGTCTGTTCCTTCTTGAACTCCATGGCTAATTTTTCTCATGTTCATTAAATGTGGATGTCCTTAAAGAGCCTTCTCCCTTTGTAGTTTCTCCTTTGGTAAGTCCATCTATTTTCTTTTCTTTTCTTTTGTTCATCCATTGACTTGCTCATTTATTTGTTCATATAGATCCTTCCTATCTTTGCTCTTTCCCTTTGATCTTTTAAAAAAAATTCTTTAAAGAACATTTTTTGGTCTCAACATTTATTTTTATAAGATTTTAATTTCCATTTTTTTCTCCTTCCTTCTAATCCTTCCATCCTTCTTTCTCAAGATGACAATCAATCTGATATGTTATACATGTATAATCATATTAAACATTTCCATATTACTTAGGCTGTTAAAGAAGGATCAGAACCAAGAGAACATTGGATACAACAACAAGATTATGGACATGGACTTGGCTCTTTTCAACAATGAGGTGATTCAAGGCAATTCCAATAGACTTGTGATAGAAAGAGTCGTCTGTATCCAAAGAGAGGACTATGGAGACTGAATGTGGATCACAGCATAGTATTTTTATTATTGTTGTTCTTTGGTTTTTTTTTAATTAAAACTTTTTATTTTTAAAACATATGCATGAACAACACAATTATACAATGATCAATTCTGATGGATGTGGCTCTCTTCAACAATGAGAAGATTCAAACTAGTTTCAGTTGTTTAATAATGAAGAGAGTCAGCTACACCCAGAGAGAAAACTACAGGAATGAGTGTGGACTACAACATAGCATTTTCACTCTTTTTGTAATTGTTTGATTGCATTTTTGTTTTCCTTCTCAGGTTTTTTTGCTTTCTTTCTAGATCTGATTTTTCTTGTACAGCAAGACAACTGTATAAATATGTATACATATCTTGGATTTAACATGTATTGGACTACCTGCCATCTAGGGGAAGAAGTGGGAGAAAGGAGGGGAAAAGTTGGAACAGAAGGTTTTGCAAGGGTCAGTGTTGAAAAATTACCCATGCACATATTTTGTAAATAAAAAGCTAGAATAAAAAATATGCATGGATAATTTTCAGCATTGACTCTTGCAAAACCTTGTGCTTCAAATTTTTCCCCTCCCTTTCTCCTCATCCTTATCACCTCCCCTAGATGGCAAGTAATCCAATATATGTTAAATGTGTGCAATTTTTCTATATGTATTTCCACAATTATCGTGCTGCACAAGAAATATTAGACCAAAAAAGGAAAAAACTGAGAAAGAAAACAAAATGCAAGCAAACAACAACAACAAAAAAAAAGTGAAAATACTATGTTGTGGTTCACAGTTCCCACAGTCTTCTCTCAGGGTGCAGATGGCTCTCTTCATAAAATCATTGAATTGGCCTGAATCATCTTATTGTTGAAAAGAGCTCTGTCCATCAGAATTGATTATTGTATAATCTTGTTGTTGTGGGAGGAGGTAGGGAAGGAGGGAGAAAAATTTGCAACACAAGATTTTGCAAGGGTGAGTATTGAAAAGTATCTTTTCATGTATTTTGAAAAATAAAAATGAAAAGAAAAGAAAATTCTCCTTGACAGCTGAGAGAAGAATGTGCATTGCATACATGTTGCTATGTACAATGATATTCTAATTCTGCTCACTTCACTTCTGCTTGGGTTTTTTTTTTCCCTAATTTTTCTCCTTTTGATTAGCTCCTCCCTTCCTCCCTCCCCCCGCCTCTCCCCCAGGATGATAAATGTGGAAATACATTTTTTTAAAAAAAGAATTCGAACAAAAGGGAAAAAACATGTAAAAGAAAAAAACAAAAAAAGTAAAAATAGTATGCTTCAATTTTCATTAAGACTCCATAATTCTTTTTTTGGATATGAAGAGTATTGTCTATGATAAGATTTTTTGGAATTGTGTTGGATCATTATATTACTGAAAAGAACAAAGTCTATCAAAGTTGATCATCAAACAACATTGCAGTTACTGTGGACAATATTTTCCTAGTTCTGCTCACTTTATTCAGCATAAATTCATATTAAGTCCATGGTTTTCTGAAATCTACCTGTTCTCCATTTCTTATGGAACAATAGTATTCTATTACATTCATATACTACAATTAATACAACCATTCCCAATTGATAGGTATCCTTTTGATTTCCAATTCTTTGCCACTACAAAGAGAACTGTTAGAAACATTTTGTACATGTGGACCTTTTTCCCTTCTTAATGATCTCTTTGGGATACCAACCAGTACAACTACTTTCCATAGCTAATCCTCAAATTTCTTTTCTAGTCCTAGTCTTTTCTAGTTCCTCTCCAGCTTCTGTAACTGTATGTTGGACAACTTCACTTGCATAAAATAGTCCCTGTTCTCAAGTCTCCTGTAGCACAGTGGGGAAGAGAATACATAAAGAAGGTTTCATCTCCAAATCAGATGGAAAGATCTCATGGTTCTTAAGATGCAGAGGCAAATTAGATAGTAAAGAATTATCTTTAACTTTATTTCCACTGATAATATCACATCAGTTTCTAATGTTGAATATGTGATAGGGTCAGGGACTTTGATGGTGAGAACTTTCGTTTCTGGGTCTTCAGCAGTTGTGATTGAAGTCCCTTGCAGAAGCAGTTGCCAGGTTATTTATAGTAGTTGCTATTACTGAGATGGTAGCTCCAGCAGCTGGTCTAGAAGTAGGGCTCATGATCTGACAGGTGTTGCTATTCCTGTTGCTCTTGGACTCAGGGTTCTGAGCTGTCTTCCTCTGGGTTCAAGAGGAGATGGTGGTGGTATTTTAATTTGTCTAGCAGGTGCTGCCACGCCTGTCTCTCTTTCAGGGTGCCCAGCTGCTCCAGTGAGGCTGGCTTGCCTGAGGATGGTGGATTGGTTCATAGCTGGTGATGGGTTCTCTCCCTACAAGGACTGCTCTGCAAGATGATGGCTTTGGGGCTAGCATGAAAGGAGAATTGGTAGTCTGGGAGTGTTGCCACTCCTGGGGCTCTTGGGCTTAATAATTACTTCAATATACCTATAAGAAATGATGACTAAGATGAATTCAATGACGAATAGGAAGATATATATAAACTCATACAAAAGGAAGTAAGCAAATAGAAAAATAATATGTACAACTACAACAATGTAAATGGAAACAGCTATCAAACAATAGAAACTAAAAGGGGTAAAATTATAATAACCAAACCCAAAACATTGTGTTTATATTAGTAAGGTTCTCAAGTCCAAAGATTGTTTCATATTGTTTTTTCTCCCCAAGGTTTGGATTAATGTTTGACAGATGGTGCTTTGTAAATCTTTGCTAAAACAAATTGAATACATATCTTTTTTATTTAGATTTTTGCAAAGCAGTTGAAAATGTCTTTCCTGTTTTGATAGCAAGATAGAGAGAATGGGAAACATTCAGGTTTCCCAATGAGATTCCAGTTTTTACAGCATCACCAACTATGAACCAACCACCATTCTCTGGATATATTTGCCCTTCCTGGGGGTTATACAAAGCACAGTCTGTGTGCTTTCGATCTAACAGTAGAACTTTTGGTAAACAATTCTCTGCCATGAGAATTTCCTGCTCTGAGGAACATGATAATGAAAAGTCTTCTGTTAGGCTGAAGAACAAGAAAGACTAATAATAACAATTCTAATAGTAACAAAGACAGCTAATATTTACATAGACCTTACCAAGCACTGTGCACTTTAACAATATTATCTCATTTATTACCTCTTGGGAGATAAATACTACCATTATTATCTCCATTTCATACATGATGAAACTGAGACAAACAGGTTTTAGCGACTAACACATAGTCACATAGAGTGTCACATAGCTAATAAATGTCTGAAACCAGATTTGAACTCAGGAGGATGAGGCTTTCTAACCTTAGACCTTGTGTTCTATCCATTGTGCCACCTAACTGCTTACCTGATTTGTAAATAGCCTTTTGTGAAAGCTAATTAAATAAGGCTCAGTGATATAAAATGAAAATAACATTTATAAAGCACTTAGAACAGTGCCCAGCACATAATAGGCATTTAATAAATGCTTATCCCATATTAACTCATTAATAAATTGAATGCTATTTGAAACTCTAACCCCATAGGGTTAGTCCTAATACCCTGAGAGGAAAAATACTCAACTTCTTTTAGCAAAGAGGTTAATCGAGTATGCCTAAAGGGAGTACCACAGGTAAATTCAGAACTAGTTAAATACCTGGACCCAAAACCAATCAATAATGTTTGGTTTTAAATTGGAATTATTGTAATTTTCTGGGGAAGATTTCTAGAGATCTCTGTATGCTTCTGTGCTACTTAACATATTTATTAATGACTTTGAAATTAAGATGATCTATTTCATGATCCCCAAGATCTGAATAGGGTAAAATGTTGATCTGAATTAAGTAAAATGAAATTTAAATAAATTTCCTATTCTACTGTAATCTCTTTGAAGGGAGGTACTATCTTTGCCTCTTTTTGTATCCCCACTTTTTAGCCAGTTCTGGCACGAAAAAGTGTTTAATACATGTTTATTGATTAATTAATGAATACATTTATTATATGCCAGAAAGTGTGCCAAGTTCCAAGAATTCAAAGAATGGCCAAAAAAAAATAGCCTTTACCCTCATGGAAGATATATTTTTATGGAAAAGACAACTTGTTGTTTGTTTGCTTGTTGGGCTGGGTGTTTTTTTTTTTTTGTTTTGTTTTGTTTTTTTTTTTTGCTTTGTCATTTTTTTTCCCTTTTGATCTGATTTTTTCTTGTGTAGCATGATAAATGTGGAAGTATGTGTAAAAGAATTTCACATTTAACCTATTTTGGGTAACTTGCTGTCTAGGGAAGGGAGGAGGTAGGGAAGGAGGGAGAAAAATTTGCAACACAAGATTTTGCAAGGGTGAGTATTGAAAAGTATCTTTACATGTATTTTGAAAAATAAAAATGAAAAGAAAATTCTCCTTGATAGCTGAGAGAAAAATGTATTGCAGTGGGAGTCCAAGTGGGTATTGATGAAGAGCTATACTATAGTTGTCAGTAAATGAGCAGGTAAAAGGAGATGTATAGGAGATACATAGGGAAAATAGAAGAGTACAAGAATTGGCAATAGCTTGATATATAGAGTGAGTAAAAGTAAAGGGTCAAACATAGTACTGAGATTGTAAATCTGGGTGACTGGGAAGATGGTAGTGCCCTTGACAATAAGTGGTTTGGAAAAGGGGAAGGTTCAGGGTGAAAGATATTGAGTTCTTTTTTTCATATCATATAAGGATCATGTTGAAGGAATCAGAAATATTTAGCTTCGAGAGGGGAAGGATGAGGAGTTTTCAAGTATTTGAAGGATCTTCATAAAAAAGAGAACTCATTTTTTTTCTGCTCACTCTCAGAGCATAAAATTAGGAATAAGTAGATGCTTGAAAAAAAATCAAACTTGGGAGTGGAAGAAATGGAAAACTTGCTAACAATTAGATCCACTAAAAGTAGAAAGAAATGTTTGGGAATAATGAGTTTCTCCTCACTGGAGGTTGATATGCTAGATGAATACATTGTAAAAGGGATTCTTGTTTAGGGTCAAATTTGATGAGATGGTCTTTTGATGTTTCAAATACTTGGAAGCCACAATCAGCTTAACACATAATTTAGCAGCCATCAGTATAAAGGAGCAGAAAGCAGAGAATATGATATTCAAGAAGGCAAAGCATTTATAACCCAGAATAATTTACATAGCAAAACTAGACATAATTCTACAGGAGGAAAATAAAAGGATTTTAATGAAATGGAGAACTTCCAAACATTCCTAATGAAAAGATTAGAGCTCACTAGAAATCTGACAAATACAAGAGTCGAGATGCATAAAATGTAAACATAAATGAGAAATTGTAAGGAATTAAATAAAGTTAAATTATTTATAATCTTATATGGGGAGATGATATATATAACTCCCCCAAACTTTATCATTACCATGCTAGAAGGAATCTAATTAAATAGAAGGTCTGTTATAATTCTACTGCATGTAGATAATCTTAGAAGAAAAATAGAAGAGAGAAAAGAATGCACTGGAAGTGGGGGGAAAAGAGAGGAAAGAGTGGAAAAAGAATCTCTCATAAATGCAGTATACAAAAAGAAGTTTATACAACAAGATGTGGCAGTAGGGAAGAGAGGACAACACTTGAACTTCATTCTCATCTGAACTGATTAAAGAAAGGAACACACAGACAGACAGACAGACACACACACACACACACACACACACACACACACACACACACTTATATGCCAGACGCAGTGCTAAGTACATTACAGTGGAAAGAGCACTGAATTTGGAGTCAGAAAACCTGGATTCAAATCCCAGATATATATTTTTAAAATATCCTTATGTATGTCCTTAGACAATTCATATAAAGATTTTATTGTTACCTGTAAAATTAGCTACAAGAATAATAGACTATAGGAGTCAATCTTATGATTAGGTAATTTTAGAGCAAATAAAAAATCAGCAATCTTATCTCAGAATAGGACTGAAACTCATGGAACTCCTCTCTGACTAAATTGCTTCAATTTGTAAATAAATTAAAAAAAAAAGATTCACAGTTAATTTGTTGATTTATTTTATTAAATTGAGTTGAATTCATGAAGAGAAGATCTATAAAAGATGAGTGAGGGAAGTTAGGGGGTTTTGAGGTTGTTCCTCACCTTTGACATAAAGGATTTCTGAGGAAGGATTATCAAAGCCCCACTCAAAGTATCCCTCTGTGTCCCTATCTGAGAGAGAATTTTATTGGGAGGAACCACGGAATTAAACAAGTGGCATTTCTAATGTTCGTCAGTGAAAAACTTTACCTTTTTATCCAACTTGTCTCTTAGAAATAAAGCCATATTAATCCTCTCAGTGTGTTATCTAATCAGCATATAGAACTAAGGTTTATGTCTGTGGAGTTCAGAAGGAAGAGAACTTTTAATTGATATGTCTGATTAATTCAAGCAAAACTTGGTTTAAGCCTAAATTATTTAGGTAAAATACATTTTTTAAATTTAAAAATGAAATAATAATAAATGGATAATTCTTCAACTTAATGGAGAAAATTCTTAGAATGATAGAGAAGTCATTCAGATTGAAAAAACTAGTAAAATAACAGAGGAATAAAATTGAAGAAGTCATTGCCCCACTCTCAGTGTCAGATTTCTCATTTGTCAAATAAGGAATCATATTAAATGATCTCTAAATTATTTTTTTCAGCTCTAACCTTCCATGAGCTGGAAAAAATAGGAAAAAAAGAGAAGCATTCAAAACAAAAATATTTCAAAATCAAAAGGATCTGAAATATTATATTAAAGCAATCTTTCCTCTCCCCTTCCTCCCCCTCTCCCCCCTGCCCCACCTCTACTAGTAAACTAGTTGGGGGAGAAGAAAAAGGCATAGAATTAATAATAATAATAATAGTAACAGTAATAGGCAGCCTTTCTTCCTGGACAGAGAACCAGTTTCTCAGGAATATCTGGGTTCAATCCTGCCCCTGAGATGTGCTAGCTGTGTGACTCTTGGCAAATCATTTCATCTCTGTGTCCCCAGATGTCCTACTTAAGATTAAAAAATTGGAGAATGGTTGACTGTCTGCATTGTTAGGAATTTTCTCACCAGGAGTTCATTACACCAATGAAAGCACAGGTTCAAGACAAGAGCTCAGCAAGATTAATAATATTAGTCATGATAATGGTGAGGCAACTAGAATGATATATGTACAAATGATGGATGTGTTATAATGGAGAACTGGACTGAATGAGGTCTCCATCTGTTATCAAGCTCCGGCGAGGGAGTGAAATAGGAATAATAGCAACAACTATTTACATTATTGTTATAGGGAGCCGTGACTATAGCTTTGTTGATTTCTCCCTCCTACTTACTCTCCCTTTTTTCTGAGAAGCACAAGTTTGCAGGCTGTCCTCAGAACCTATCTGAATCACTTAGAAACAGTGGAAAGCAGCACTGGTTTGTAGATAAAATGACCTGAGTAAAAATTCTGCCTTTTATAATATATGTAACTTTAGGGTTCAGTTTCTTTCTTTGTAAAAAGAAACCCATATCTGAGATCCGTTGCAGCTCTACGCCTATGTTACCATGCCCATGTGTCTACTTAACTGGTGGAAAAAAAAGTCAGACATAAACAGATCATGATATTTAGAAGTTGTGGAATCTAGAGAGAATATAGTTATTTGAAATAAATTGTTGATGTCTTTGGTTTTACATCACATTCATTTCTGTATGTATCCCTCTCCCTTCTCTTACCTAGGAAGCCATCCTTGTCACAAAGAATAAAAAAATAAAGGAATTTTAAAAAGCAATTCAGAAAAACTAACCAACATTTTAATTGAGTTTGACAGTGTATGAAAATTAAACACTGAGAGTTCCCATCTTGGTAAAGAAGAAAGGGAAGTGAATTTTCCTACCTCTTATGTGGGGACAAATGTGGTTATTACCAAGATACAATTTTTGGTTTCATTTTCCTAACAAAGGAAAGTGATTTGCCCAGAGCCACAACACCTACCTCCAAGGTCTTCCAGTTGAAATACACTTCAAAGCTCCAGGTTTTGCCAGAAGGGAAATTGTCACCTAATCAGTGAATTCCCTTTCAGAAAAAGGAAGTACAATATTGCCCTTTCTGAACTCTGAATTGTAGTCTTCTTTTCGCTGTCACCATGCTTCTAGTTTACACTTATTGGTATCTCAAAAACCAAATAATCTGAAAATCCATGTATCTTGATTTTTGATCCAGAAAACTTTCTCTAACATACCTCCATGAGTTGGAGGAGGTTACAGGGAAGGATGGGAGGATTACAGGGAAGAGATTTTTTAAAAGGGATAATATCTTTGCCCTGGAAGAGTTTACAATCAGGTGTGAGGCCCTTCATAAAGCAGTTCTAATCTACCTTTTTAGCTATATCTCTCACTCTTCCCTTGATCTGCAGAGTGGTCTATTCATTTCTCCCTTCCCTCTCTTTCTCTCTCTCTTTTTTAAAATGCCATTTCTTTGACCAGGAATGTCCTCATCCATCCAATCTAGCTATTCAAATCTGTCCTGCTAGCTCATCCATCATTCAAGACTCAGTTAAATTGAATCTCTTTCATGAAACCTTATTTGATTGCAAAAGACCATTAGTTCTTTCTCTGAACTTCTCTTTCTGCAGAAAATAAAGCTTCTACATGAAACCTTTCTTCCCTTTTCAAATTCCATCATATTTATTTTGCCTAAGTTTATATACGTACACATTTTCTGATACAATGTAAACTCTTCTAGGACAGGGATAAAAAGTCTGGCTGATTGACTTGTTGGGAATATTACATCATGTATAGTCTTCAATGATCTATATATATAGTATAGGTCCTGCCCTAGTTCTTTCTTTCTTTTTTTTTTTTTTTAAATTTTATTTTAATATCTTTTTATTGATAGAACGCATGCCAGGGTAATTTTTTACAGCATTATCCCTTGCATTCATTTCTGTTCCGATTTTTCTCCTCCCTCCCTCCACCTCTTCCCCCAGATGGCAAGCAGTCCTTTACATGTTGAATAGGTTACAGTATATCCTGGATACAATATATTTGTGCAGAACCGGACAGTTTTCTTGTTGCACAGGGAGAATTGAATTCAGAAGGTACAAATGACCCGGGAAGAAAAACAAAAATGCAAGCAGTTTATATTCATTTCCCAGTGTTCTTTCTCTGGGTGTAGCCGCTTCTGTTCATCTTTGATCAATTAAGGCTCTCTTTCTCGAAGAGATCCACTTCCATCAGAATACATCCTCAAACAGTATCGTTGTTGAGGTATATAATGATCTCCTGGTTCTGCTCATTTCACTCAGCATCAGTTCATGTAAGTCTCGCCAGTCCTCTCTGTATTCATCCTGCTGGTCATTCCTTACAGAACAATAATATTCCATAACATTCATATACCACAATTTACTCAACCATTCTCCAATTGATGAGCATCCTTTCATTTTCCAGCTTCTAGCCACTACACAGCTGCCCTAGTTCTTTCAACTAAATACTAAATAAATTCTTTGAAATCTGGCACTATGCTTTATATTTCTTTTGTATCCTAACACCTCAACCCCCAACCAATGGAAACCTAATACCATTGTTTTGCAGATAGGAGATGCTACATAAGGACCTGTTGAAAATATTACAAACTTCTTGGGAAAAAAATGCCTGTGACCAAAAAAAAAAAAAAAAATCAACAGATACAGATTAATATGTATTTATATGTATCACTCTCTCTACAAAGAGATTATCATCAAACCTTTCTAATTAAAAACAATTAGGGAAACATGGAGAGCAATTTTAATCAGTGAAAAATATTAATAAAATTTTTTTAACTTGCCTTTATTACTTTAGGTACAATATAAAATAGAACAAAATGGAAGTCCTGCTTCAGTGAATAGTTCCCTGAGATTTTAACAAGTCTTTGAAAGCACCAGTCAAAGAAGTACATTGTTTATTCTATAAATGGTGCTTTGAAATTATTTGAAAACAATTATTTTTAATGTATCCAAACTTTCAAAATATTAGTCTCAATATTTGCTAAATAAAACATTTTTCATAGCTAGTCATTTTATCTGCAAATTGCCAATTAATAAGGTCCCAATTAATGAGTTTTATTGAAGTACTATTTAAGCAGAAGAGAAGAGGCACTGTCCAAAAGGCATTCCTGGTTTCTCTCAAGATAAAGGCCTATAAAAACTATTTACTTCTTTGTACTTGTTTGCACCTTTGAAAAATGTCTAATGGGCAGTCCATTCTCACTAACTGTATACCGGTCTGGGTGCTTTCTGGGAACAAATAGTGCTATTAGGCACAAGTCTGATTTAATTAAAAGTCACAATTCTTGCCTATCAGAAACTTAAAGTTTAGTTAGAAATAATACACAGGTCACTCAGATATACTGATCTCAAGATATAGTAAAAAGAAAAAAGATTGTCATCTTTAAAAGATGACTTTGATAGCCCTAGGTCTGTTACAAAGGTAAAAATTTCTTTTGGAGAGAATTAGTTTCCTTTAAATATAATAAATTAATGGGATAATTGGTGGCTTCTGTAAGTAAGCTACTCTTTGATATTTTCCTTTTTCCTTCCTGGCAGTAGATTTTGCGGTTGAAGTTACTATTAAACTCTGTCAAATCTGGGGCACCCCAAGTTAAAAATCTGAGTCATTAAATAGGATCAAAAGAATTTTGTAATATATTGGATTACTTGCTGTCTAGAAGAGAGAGGAAGTAGGGATGAAGAGAGAAAAATTTGGAACACAAGGTTTTGCAAGGGTGAATGTTGAAAATCATTTTTGCATGTATTTTGATAAATATGCTATTATTATATATTTTTTAAAAATCAGGTAAGATGCTTGTGTGCTGTCGCACTGATGAATGTTATAATCAAATGACAAGCATTTAGTATTGTTACTAAATATTACTAGTAATAATAGTAGTAAAACTACTAATAAAAATACTAAGTATGTTTTTAACTTAATTTTATTCGCAGGTCTGAAAATTCTTCCTCCCTCTTCTCCCCGAACTGAGAAAGCTAGAAAAACAAGATCCATTTCAAAAACACATAATCAAACAAAACAATTTTCTCTGCTGGAAAAGAATCAAAAAACATGCTTTAATCTGACCTTTGAGACCATTATATCTTCTTTGGAGATGGATAGCATGTTTCATCTTAAGTCCTATGGAATTGTGGCTAGTCATTGTGTTGTTATTATTTTTTTTATTATATAATTTTTATTATATAAATTTTTCTCCTAGTTCTTCATCTTGCATTAATTCATACAAGTCTTCCCAGTATACAAAGTATTGGAGACACAAATATAAAATCAAAATAGCTCCTGTCAAGAGTCATATTAATTTTATTGTTTCAGTTATCACACATTTATTTTCCCTCTTACTCCTACTACCCATCAAAACAAAAATCTTAATAACAATGAACAATGTCAAGCAAAAAGCTACAAAATTGTGACACATCCTACATATTGATGCATCTCTCTTCTTTCAGGAGGTGGGCAGTATGCTTCCTTATCAATCATCTGGAATCAAGATTAATCATTGCATTACAAGATAACTGTATAAATATGTGTGTGTATATATATGGGAGGGGGTGGGGGGAAGGAGGGGAAAAGTTGGAACAGAAAGAAGTTTTTGCAAGGATCAGTGTTGAAAAATTACCCATGCATCTGTTTTGTATATAAAAAGCTATAATAAAAAATAAAATAAAAAAAGTGTAAAAAAAAAAAAAAAGAAAGAAAAAAGATCAATCACTGCATTGATTAGTATGAAGTCTACTGGGTGCATGTTCCATGTTTGCAAATAAGCACAAATAAGATATATAAAAATGAGAAAAGACTGAAGGATGTTTAAGTGGTAGAATTGAAAAAAATGTTCAGTTTTAGATTTGATACTGGATAAAATTGTGAAGTCTTCTTTATCTTTAGTATCAACTTTATTATTTGGTAGGTACTTTAAAAATGTGTTTTGAATCAGAAAAATGAATTGTTATACTAAAAATGGCTAAAACGTTCACACCCTTTGATTTGGTCAAAGACAAAGTTCTCATATATACCAAACATTCACAGCAACAGTTTTTTGTGGTAGTAATAAATTGGAAACAAAATAAATGTTCAACAATTAGAGACTAATTAAACAATTTAAATGAATGTAATGGAATATTACTGTCATGTAAGAAAAAATCTGCACAAGTCATTTAGGGATGCATCAGAAGCCTTATGTTGAACTGATGAAGAGTGAAGTAAACACAACCAGGAAAAAATATATAACCAACAAATAAAAAGAGTAACAAGCAAAATTAACTAAATGCTGATTAATTATATAATAAAACTTGGTCTCTGAAGAAGAGATGGGAAAATGTACTTCTCCTTCCCAGATGAGGAATAACATTATATGTTAAAATAATAGCTAACATTTACATGATACTTTAAGGTATACAAATTGCTTTAGATATATTGTTCCATTTAAGTTCCCAAGATAATCTTTTGAGGAAGGTGATATTATCTCCCTTTTTTAGATGAGGAAAGTGAATATCAAAAATATTAAATAACTTTTCTAAGGTCACCAAAATATTAAGAATCAAAAGTAGTATTCTAACTGAAGTCCTTTTTATTCTTAAGTCCAGTACACTCATTATATAATCTTACTATTATACTTGACTTAATCTTTTCCCCCAATAATGTTTTATTTTTCCAAATACTTGCAAAGATAGTTTTCAGAATTCACCTTTGTAAAACTTTGTATTACAAATTTTTTTCTCTCTCTAGCCCTTCTTCCTCCCCTAGATAACAAGTAATCAACATAGGTTAAATATATGCAATTCTTCTAAAGATATTTCCATATTCATCATGCTGTGCAGGAAAAATCAGATCAAAAGGGAAAAACCACAAGAAACAAAAAACACAAGCAAACAAACGACAATAAAAGGTAAAAATACTATGCTTTGATCCACATTTAGTCTCTATAATTCGCTGACTCCACCTCCCTCCACCCCCCACCCTGCATCCATGTGGATGGCACTTTCTATCACAAGTCAATTGGAATTTTGGCTTATTTTTTTTTAATTGCTTTCCCCACTCCCTTCTTTTAAAAAATTCTTTGTTGAAAGGGATCTTAGATAATAGTGATAAGGGAGGGAGAGAGAGGACATATTCAGAAAATGAAGATGATCTTAAAAAAAGATATCCATAAACATATTTTATATTATATATACATTACATATTTAAGAAAAATATGTAATGCTTAGGAATGCAATCATAATTTCAGAAAATCAGTGATGAGGCATTCTACCCACCTCCTGACAGATGATAGATACAAGGTGCAAAATGAGACATTCTTTAACATGACAAATGCAAGAATTTCTTTTGCTTGATTATGCGTGTTTACCACAAGAGTTTTATTTTATTTTTTTTTTTTTAAAGGGAGAGGTTAGAAGGGAAGAAAATAGAATTTCCTCCTCTTCCCACTTTCACATTCATATCTCTGCTTCCCTGAATTCTTTTTTATATAATTCTTCCTTATTGGGATTGTGGAGAGGATTTAGGTTAGAACTAGGGGCAGTGCACAGGGTACCTAGTCTGATGTCAGAAAAACTTCTTCCTGAGTTCAAATCCAACCTCAGACATTGTTAGCTGTATGACCCTGGGCAAATTGTCTCAGTTTCACTGATTGTCTCAATCTTCATCGTATGGATAAATAATAGCACCCACATCTCAGAGATATTGTGAGGATAAAATGAGACAATATTTATAAATTATAAAGTACTTTGCAAACTTTAAAACAGTATATAAATGCTAACTCTTGAGACATACCACATTAGTCTATTCCCTTGGATTAAGATACCAAGCAGAACTTTCAAAACTGGATACACAGAAACAAAAACAAATTAGCCAGAACAACGCAGGGCTTTATAGAAGACAGTAAAATGAGTGGAGATTGACAGAATTGCTAAGTAATCAAGATGGAAAGAATGCAAATCCCTCTAGCTGAAAATGATTAGAATGACATTGTCTATTGATGTGAGAAACAGTAATCAGAGAGATTTGGGGCACATAGCTTCACAAAATTTCAAGATATTTTTGATATTTTTCAGTTTTTCCCAACTCTTCATGACCCCATTTTGACAAAGATGTATTCTTGACAAAGATGCTGGAGTGATTTGCCATTTCCTTCCCAGATGAGGAATCTGAGATAAATAGGGTTAAGTGACTAGCCCAGGATCATTCAGTTACTAAGAGTCTGAAGTCAGGTTCAGATCCTCACTCCAGGTTGGTCCAGAGCTCCAGACACTGAACAGTTTAGAGGCAGAGAATGCTGTCCATTCATGTAGTAATAAATGATACTGGACAAATCTCATAATCATAGTATACCACAATGAAAAATCTTTCAGTATCTTTCACATAGTAGGTACTCAGTGCAGGATTGTTGATTTGATTTGTGTTACTAATAGCCCTAGTGAGTAATTGCCTCATTTTTTGGGTAGAGGGGTTTCTTTCAAAGATGTTTTCATTATAAATTTAATTATATTTAAAGACAAATAATCAAATAAAGATACAAAATAAGGAATAAAATCTTACATTTCATATAGCAAAATCAAAGAATTAATAGGCCAGCTATCCAAAGGACCTATGATTTCATTATTCAGTGGCAATTCCTGCTGCCTCACTTGGCAGACCACAACTGTCCAGGACTTAGTAGGTAAATCTTAGGGAGCTGACTTAGTGATTTGTTTGGGATCATATAGTCAGTGTCATTGAAGGGTTTGGAAACAATTTGATCCTAGTCCTGGGACTTGTTTTTTGTAGTTATTCAATTGTTTTCAGTTGTGTCTGATACTGTGCTATTATTTGGGATTTTCTTGGCGAAGGATCTATCATTATATTCCTTTGCTTCTATCTACACACAGGCAGCAAGGAAACAAACAAAAAAATATGTTTTGTGTCTTGGTCCAGATTCTTCTGAAATTATTCCGCAATGGAAAGAGAAAGAGAAAGAAAGAGAGAGAGAGAGTGAGAGCAAGCGAGAGAGAGAGAGAGAGAGAGAAAGAGAGAGAGAGAGAATGAGTGTGTGTGTGTGTGTGTGTGTGTGTGTGTGTGTGTTTGTGTGTGTGAGACTTGGGTTCAATTCCTACTAATGATAAACTGGCCATGTGACTCTGGCAAATCACTTAATCTTTCAATTCCTCTAAACAGCTCTTTTTATTGTAGAACAACTGGCTATCTGTGGCAGTAAGAGAATTTCCTTATCAAGAATTCCTTACCTTAATGAAATCATAGGCCAATGTTTGCATTGTTCTGATTCTGTTGATTTCACAATACATCACTTATTATAAACCTCTCCAGGTTTCCTTGATTGCTCATATTTATTGCTTTAATGACTCTGTTTTAATATGTTAATATGATAATTGATTCATTCTCCAATCCAATTTTTTCTTTTAAAAATAAAGCAGGACATTAATCAATAAGCATTTCTTTTTTAAAAATAGTATTTTATTTTTCCAATTATATGTTGACTTTTTTTTTAAATAAAAATTTGAGTTTCTTGTTTTTTCTCATTCTTACTTCCATTTCCTAAGACAGTAAACAATTTGACATAGGTCATATGTATGCAATCCTGTAAAACATATTTCCAAATTAGTCATGTTGTGAAAAAAAAAAAAGTTCACAAAAGAAAAAAATGCAAAAAGGGTGAAAATAGTACTGAATAAGCATTTCTTATTATATGCCAGGGATTGTACTAATAGAATTAGGGATACAAGGAAAGGGAAAAATAGTTTCTATCCTCAAGAAACTTATACTTTAGTGGAGGACATAACATAAAATAAACAGGTATTTATACACAAGATATATACAAAAGAGATGGAAGGTAACCTTGAGGACAGAGATTCATTACCTCTGGGAATCCCAAGGGGAATGGGTAAGTTTCAGAGAGTTTGTGATTTTGGATTTGAAAAAAAAAATTTTTTTTCATTAACCTCTACCTGAAATTTAGCATTTCCTTCAATTATTTAAAAACATTATTTTGAGGAGTCTTGGGTTTCACCATTCTTCCAAAGGGATCTATGGCACACAAAAAGGGTAAGAATCCTTGCCTTAGAGGAAAGTTTCTTAAACTGTGGATTGTGATCTCATATGGATAACTGCATGTGGGAATTACAAAAAATTTGGTAATAGCATAAGGTGCCTGAATGCTCCATATCTTTTAGGATCAGATATTCTGACAAGATTTAATTCCTTATGTAAAAATAAACAAGCACATCCATCTTATTAGTATGCAAATTTGCTTTTGTTTTTAATAAATGGTAAAATTATATATATACCAAACAATTGTTTTAAAATAAATTTCTTTATGATTTATAATCAGTAAATGTTTGATTTTTATACCTATTTTATATACCTATATACCCAGGGTCATATAATAATTTCTTGAGCTAAAAAGAGATCACAAATAGAAAAAAGTTTTTAAAAGGTTGAAGTTATTGATGTCTATGTACAGATATATTTCATTTAATTAAAAAAATAGCTTTTTATTTTCAAAATACATACAAATATTGTTTTCAACATTCACCCTTGCAAACCTTGTGTTCCAAATTTTTTTTCCATTCCTTCCCCCCACCTTTTCCCATAGAAGCAAGTAATCCAATATATATTAAAGATATTTAATTTTTAAAGGATCAGGTTTTGACAATGGAATCACTGAGTCAAAAATTATGCCCAGTTTTGTGACTCATAATGTATATTCTTGAATTTTTCTCCAGAACTTTCTTCTCAGTCTCAATAATTGTTTATTAAGTGCCTATTTCCCTAAAGCCCCTACCAACAATGCATTTTTATTTATTTATTTGGCATCATTTTTTCCATTTTCCTGATTGAGAGGGAGATGCCTTAAGATTGTCTTTATTTGAGGCAGCTGGGTGACTCAGTGGATAGAGCACCAGCCCTGAATTTAGGAGAACCTGAGTTCAAATTTGACCTCAGACACTTAACACTGCCTACCTGTGTGACCCTAGGCAAGTCCCTTAACCCCATTTGCCTCAGGGGGGGAAAAAGACTGTCTTGATTTGTATTTTGAGGGGGATTTAGGTACATATATGTATATTTATTAAATTGGTATTATTAAAATAAGTATTCATGTGTTAGTTAAATTGGTGTTTTCTCCTTTGAAAATTCTTCACATAGAGGTGAAATACATTCTATACTGTTGGATTTAATTGATATGTGATTAACTTTCCTGAATGGCTTTCCATCTTTTTTCCCCTAATTTAAAAAAAAAAATAAAAAATAACTCTTTGGGTAGCAGAGAGATGAGTATTATAGGAAATGAGGGTGACATAAAAATAAAAGACATCAATGGAATTTCTTTGACTATTGATCTGGTGCAGGAAGGGGAGAGAGGAGTGTGGTAGTCTTACAGCCATAAACTAATTTTTTATATATTCTGGCTGTCATAATTATTTCATTTTGCTGCCAAAAGTTTTTTTTTCCCCCCATTTGCTGACTAATTTCAGGCAGTACTTTTTATCAGTAAATTCTACTAAAACAGAATAGACTGTTGACTATTCTGAGAAGTTGACTATTATGGTATTCTACATATGCCCATGCCCACACTTTCTCACAAGATGATGGAAAATAATGTCCAACTCTTTCCAATAGGAAGTTTTTCTTGTTTAACAATTTTTAAAAAATGTTACTAATAAATAGATCTTAAGAGGAAAATGCTATAAGCTCTTAGGAAAAAGGGCCCCTTTGAAACTAAGATTTCTGATATTGCTTACTATGATTTTGTTTTCATAATTTATGGACTAATGTTAGTTAACAATAAAATTCTATACCATTTGCATACTACTTTTCACTTTTTCAGACCATATTTACATGTCTGACTTTATTATGGTTACAAGTATCAATCTGTCCTTCCAGATCATTTGGTGTAAGAGCATTAAGCTCTGTCTTCCTGATGGTCCAGAGTTTCTAGGAATTGTTACTGGACCTCCGAAGGGATTCAGGTGCATTCATGTGGGACAAGGTACACAGGCTGTTCTTCCATGCTTGGAATGCACTTCCTCCTCACCTTGGCCTCTTAGATTTCCAAATTTTTTTCAAACCTCAATTTAAAGCCACTTTCTCCTTCCTCTTCTCCCTTTAGCCTCCAAAACTGCTACTATCTCTTTCTCTAACCCCTATATTTATTTTGTATATGATCAATAGTTAAAAACAAATATTAATTAAATACCTACTATGTGTGAACTATTTTGCTAAATATAGGAAATACAACAACAAAAAAAAATAGTCACTGCCCTCAAGGAATTTATATTTTAATGGTTAAGTCTTAAGACAATAAATAAATAATTAGACATATTTAAGATATATACAGAATAAATAGATGACGATCTGGGACAGAAGTGATTAGCAATTAGTAGGATCAGGCAAGGCCTTCTGCAGATAAGACTTGAGCTGTCTTGAAGGAAGTCAATTAAACCAAAGAGCAGAGGTGAAAGGGCATTCCAGTCATGAGGGCATCCATTGTGAAGATGTGGTGTCAAGAGATGAAGTATTATATTGGAGGAACTGCAGATGGTGCCCAGAGCTGGATCCTAAAATTTTCGAGGGGAATAAAATATAAGACTGAAAAGGTAGGGGAAAGCCAGGTGGTGAAGAGCTTTAAATGCCCCAAAGAGGATTTTATATTTTATTCTGGAAGTAATAGGGAGCCAGGAGTGTTCCTTAAGCAAGGAGATGATGTAACCAGATTTTCTCTTTATAATAATCTTTGGCAGCTGAGAGAAGTATGAATCAGTGGGGAGAGACTTGAGGCAGGAAGACCAATTAAAAGGCTATTTTAATTTTTTTTTTTAATAACTTCTCAATGCGGGAGGGAAAGAAAAGGGAAGGGAGAGAATCTGGAACTCAAAGTTTTAAAAACAGACATAAAAAATTGTTTTACATGTAACTGGGAAAAAATTAAATTTAAACTAAACATAAAAAAGATTATTCCAGTAGTCCAGACAAGTACAAGGGTTGTGCTTGTGTAAATGGTGAGAAGAGGATATTTATGAAAGGTGTTTTGAAGATTAAAAAAAAATGACAACATTTGACAAAAGACTGGCTACATGAGACATACATGAGTGAGTAGCTGAGGATTCATGGTAAGAGTGACTTGGAGGCTGGTGGCAACCTTGGAAGTAATAGGAAAGTTTAGAAAAGAGGAGGAAAAGATAATGAATTCTGTTTTGTATTTTCCTACTGGGCATCCACTTTGGGATATCCAAAAGCAGATAATGATTTGTGACTATAGTCCAAGAGAGAAACTGTGCTGGATTATGGTTATGCTGATTATGTAGATCTGGGAATCATCTATGTAGAGATAGAAATTGAACCTTAAGGAAGTATATGATCAACAAGTGAGAGGATATAGAGGGAAAAGAGAAAGAGCCCAGGATAGAACCTTGACGACTCCTATGATTAGTGGGAGTTACATGGATGAAGAACCCAACAAAGAACTGAGAAAAAGCATATGGTCAGACAGATATGTGGCAGGTGTCAACCAGACTGAACCCACCTCTAACTTAGGGATGGCCAGAGCCAAATAGAGCAGGCAAGAGACAGGAGAGTCAGGAATCAAATAGAGATTTAATTTCAAAGTGAGGGCAACAGCTTGCAAGCATGGAGGGAATTTAGACACATGTACTGCAGCCCTGCCCCTAATGAGGGGACTTGCTTTAGTGTAGGCAAATCTCAATATTTACACCTATGGACATTTCCCTCTTTTGGCCAAAAGGCGAACCCTAATCCTTCTGGCCAACAAAGGAAAGGCCATGAGAGGCCAGTTGATCCAAGCTGAGATATTGGCTGGGAGTCCTACTGATAATCCCCTTGAGGAGACCTACTGGGGAAGTGTGTCCCAGGTATCATGGCAAAACTCCCAATAGAGCAAAAAGAGTAATAGGTCTTGCCAGCCATTGTTTACTTGCAAGTAGCAAAGTAGTGGAGTGGGCAACAGAGAGAAAATGCCAACACAGGCCTGAATTGGGATCTTGATTGACACATAACAAAGAGGAAGAGGGGGAAAAAAAAACTGGAACAGTATTCTCAGACCTTGTCCAGAATCTTGGACAGCTGTCTCATGGGGTTCCCTACTAGATGAACCTTGAGGTCCCTGAAGGGTTCTGCCATCATTCTTCAGATGATCCAGGAATACATACCCACAAGCTTGGCAGAAGGACCTGGTAGGAGTCCTTAGAGAAGACTCCTTGCATCAGTCTTTGGATCTGAGTTTCTAGTCAGCATAACATAGGTCATATAGAAATGGCTAGTTTCAAACAATGAAATATTATAATTCATATTATAATTCAAACTATTTAGAGGGCTCACAATGAACTAGTTTTGAAAATGGAGATTTACATGTCACCAAGGAAACTAAGAAAATTTAAACATAAACATCTTAAAACAAAAGACCTAAGCAATAGTTATCACCAATATTAAGTAATATCAAGTCTTCTTGTATCCTACTAAACCATTCTCAATGTCCATTTAATCAGCAGTTTTGGAGTTCCAGATATTCTATGTAGTTATCTGGTCCCAAGATATCTTTTCTTGGACAATAGGCTTTATTCACAGCATCATCTTACCATAAAATGAACTCTTCTGTCATTTAATATTATCAGAGTAATATAATTTTTGTATAAAATCATTAATGCAATTTTGAGAATTTATTACTAAAACATATTCAAAGCCTGAATCTCCATAATAGATAAATTTGGAAACTAATAATATACATCTATATATAGTGCTTAGAGAAAATAGTCTAATTCTGTTGCTTTCTCAAAATATGTTATTCCATTTCTTTAGAAAGCTTTTACATTACATGTTTGCCTTATTATTTTATCTAATCACTTCTTCCTTAGGGGGATATCATCCCTGTATTATATTTTGACCACAAATACTGGTTAAAATAGTAAGATGTTCATACTTGCATCCTACTATAGTAGGGATATTCCAGTATCAACCTATCATTTAATAGAATTAGTATTGTACTTGTAATATTCCTTGATAATAGAAAATTGCTATAAAAGAAAAGAAAAGGACATAGTTATATCACAACAGGAGGAAAAACTCCCTTAGCTCTGTATGATTTCAGGTATGGAATCATGCCTCAAATGATAGTAAATTATGGTTCCATAATTTTTTTTTACCTTAAATAGCAAAATTTCACTAACTACAAGTTAGGGTTTGAATGCTGTTAGGATTCTTACAAAGTGCTAAGTCACTGGAATTGATAGAGGCAATAATTATCTAATTTAGCATGGTACTTAACTGTTCTCTAGTTCGCTAATATATTTAGTACTTATTAGAGTTCCACAAGATTCACACCTTTAAAAGAGCATATATAAGGGAGAGTGCACTGTAGGACAAGCCCACTTTCGGAGGCGGAGACAGATTCATTCCATTTTCCACCTTTGTGCTGGCTGGAGGCAAAGGACTAGTGGTAAGAGCTCTCAGAACCAAGGATAGAGATAGCCCTCTAAGAAAGCTAACCAGGCCCAAGGAAGGAGACATTACTTGAAAGAGAAAATAAAGGATTTGGACTTTAACTCCTGGCTGCATTCGGGGTTATTACTCGAAACTGAAACTAAGGCTGCTCCCAGAAGCCCCCCCAAGAAACCTGCTCCCAGAGATTATTACAATTTAGAGAAGAACATTACAGAATACATTTCTTGATGTTTCCTTAATTGTTAAAATTTCTTTCATATTTTATTTGTAAATTAAAATTACTCATATTCTGGGGCTTTATATATACATAAACTACCTGATAATTGACTCATCAGTGATATGTTGAAATGACATCTTTAAACCACTATATGCACTTTTATAATAGCCAAAAATTTTGAATGACTTTTTTTCATATATATGCTTTATGACAAAATATGCTTCATTAAATGTTTAACTATTTTCAAATATTTATATTTTAATCATATCCTTTCAAAAGCCATGAGTACCAACATCCAGATTAAAAAGTTGTTTTATTTAACAGTATTTCTCTCAAAATTCAGAATAAAAGAGAATTTAGAAATACAATAATAACACAAACAACAATACATATTTAAAACATGAAACAAAACTTTGGGACACTGGCTAATTTCATTTCTAAATCATCATCTGTAAAAATCATTAATCTTATTACCTTTGGCATTTTAAAAGCACATTAGATTATCAGGTATGGAAACAATCACATTCAATTAAAGAAATAATGTAGTGTTTAGCACATACCAGTCATTGTGTTAAGCAATTTACAATCATTATTTTGATCTCACAACAACCTTGGGAGAAGAGTACCATTATTGTTTTCTTTTTTGTAGAGGATATTGGAGAAATAGAGATAAGATAACTTGCTAAAGATTACACAGTTAATATGTTTCTGCAACTGGAACATAATTCAAGTTTCCTTACATTTTTCTAGCAGTTTTTTTTTTTTTTTTTATACACATTTATTTGGAAATCTAATCTTAGATGAAAGGAATTAACAGAATAACAAGGAGTCACAAATAGTTCAAGGAAGGATTAACAAGAGGTTACTATAAAATGGAAACCATTTACCTATTTTTTTTCCCTTCAGTCTGAAATTACTTCCACACTTGTGACCTTCCTCATTGCTCTAGAAGAATGAAGCTATCAATCTTCAAGTGAAAATGCCATCTTCTTTTAACTTCAATAAAATTTAATTCTTATTTTTCCTTAAAACAAATTCCACAAAGTGATACCCCCAAACTTACAAAGTTAGTTCAGAAGGAGCAGTAGATTCTCAGGAATTCTCCCTCACAATCTTAAAATGATTAATCTCCAAATCTCCAAAATCTTCAAAGATGTTTTTAGCAGTTCTATAAATTTCACCATCTGACTTTATTTCTGCAATTCCAAATTAAACAAAGCTGAAAGGACAGCGGGGGAAAAGGGTGTCTGGCAATTTTTTTTCTTCTTATAAACGAATGTGCTGGGTAAAGCCTTAAAGTAAAAGTTAGTTACTCAGACAATTGCTTCAAGTAGGAAAATTCATTAATCTTTCCCAGTTTTCTAAACTCTTTGACTACAACCCTTATAAGTTTTTCTGGCTGGCTGAATTTAAAATTTTCAAGATAACAGAATCTACAAACAACACAAATATGACACAGACACTATACATTTTATAAAGATGGAAACATAGACAAAATGACAAGACAGTTCATACAGTGGCACACTTATAAAGATGTACAATTTAACTTTACAGAGGTGTGCTGAAGGGTCAATTAATAGAGGCATGAAGTTTAAGAAAGTATATCTTTACCAGACTGAGCTGAGATGAACTTGGTCATAAGAGGGGTCCTTGAGTTTTCCTCACAAAGAAGAGTGAAGTCCAGCCAAGGCAGGACCTACCTAGGAGCACAGGAGAAGTCATAAGAGCAGAGGTTTCACTGTTGTCCTGGCTAAGGGTGGGGGTCTGACTCTGAAGAAATAAATCTCCTATGGCACCTAGCCCATTCCTATTCTAATGGCCCAGTTTTATGTTCAATCCCACTTCTGACACCAATTAATGTCAGCTGAACCAAAACGGCCTCTAATTTGTAGATGGCTGGAACTGAACAGAGCAGGCTAGAAACAAAAGAGTCAGGAATCAAACAGAAGTCTAATTTCTTTTTCTTTTTCTTTTTTTTTTTTTTTTAAGTAGTGTATTATTTTTTCAAATATCTGCAAAGATAGTTTTCAACATTTCCCTTTGCAAAACACAATTTCAATTTTTTTCCCTTCTCCCCAAGGTAGCAAGCATTCTGATATAGGTTAAATATGTGCAATTCTTCTAAACATATTTCCATATTTATCATATTGTTTAAGAAAAATCAGATCAGAAGGGGAAAAAATGAGAAAGAGAAAAAAAGCAAACAACAACAAAGTGAAAATGCTATGCTTTGTTCAACATTCAATCTTCACAGTTCTCTCTGGACATTGATGGCACTTCCATCACAAGTCTATTGGAATTGCCTTGAATTACTTTTTTGTTGAACAGAGCCAAGTCCATCACAGTTAAGCATCACACAATCTTATTGTTTACTGTGTATAATGTTTTCTGGGTTCTATTCATTTCACTTAGCATCAGTTCATGTAAGTCTTTCAAGGTATTTCTGAAATCAGTCTATTCAAAATTTCTTATAGAACAATAATATTTCATTACCTTCATATACAACTTTTTAGCCATCCCCCAACTGATGGGCATCCACTTAATTTCCAGTTCATTGTCAGGCGTGTTACAAACATTTTTGCATATGTGAGTTCTTTCCCCTATTTTATGATCTCTTTGGAATACAAACTCAATAGAGACACTGCTGGATCAAAGGGTATGCACAGTTTTATAGCCCTTTGGGCATAGTTCCAAACTGCTTTCCAGAATGGTTGGATCATTGTACAACTCCATCAACAATGCATTAGCATCCCAGTTCAGAACTTTAATTTCAAAGTGACCAAAACAACGTCTAAGCAAAGAAGGGTTCTAGACACATGTGCTGGGGCCCTGCCCTTAGTGGGAGAGGATGACCTGCTTTAGTGTAAGTAGTTCTCAATCTGGATATAGATATATATTTCTCTTAATAAAATGTATATTCTTTGTGGGCAGAAATAATTCCTTTTTTTATTTTCATATTTCTGTGATTTAACACAGCTTATAGAATGCAGTTAAAACTCAATAAATATTTATTGATAGATTTGTTGATTTTTCTAAGAAAGAGCTAGGGAATATGAGGCTAAGGAATCACCTCTAAGATGCTAAAATTGTGGTGTATAAGAGGCTAGACATTACTGAAGATCTGGCTGAAAGATACATCTCACTGACTATATTCGGAGGGGAAGTCTAGGTTACCACTTGATTCCAACAACAGCGACAACAACAAACTGAAAAATGGGGTGAGATATACAAAGAGGCATAACACAAGACCTTTATTCTTTTTTTTTTTTCATTGTATTGCTTTTTTTTTTTTTAAGACCTTTATTCTTATGGAACTTATATTTTAGTTAAAGAAATATGCTCTATACAGTTAGAAACATAATTTTAAAAGAGTAGCATTATGGTAGGTAAACAGACTTGGGTCTAAATTTTAATTCAACTGCCAGAATTCTAACTCTTTGAAATGATCTCTTAGATCCAATCTCTCATAGGAATACTTTGCAAAGAGCAATGAATTTGGAGTAAGAGGATCTGGGTTCATAAAAGAGGAGGATTTAGAACAGGAGGGGTCCTGAAAGATCGTTTATTCAATGGGCAGCCTGATTCTCTCTACTTTCCATTAGATTGGAAGGATCTAGAATAATCTTTCTTTATCTGATTCAGAGGAACAGAATAGAACAGGCTGTCAAAAATGACTTATTTCAATTCCATTATTTTATAGAATATTAAACTGAAAATAAAGTAACTTGCTTAAAATTACATAGGAAGTTAAGTAGTAGACTTCTAAGATATTAAGTAACTTTATCTCTTTATACCTCACTTTCCTCATTTGTAAAATGAGAAAGTCAAATTAGCTGATTTCCTTTATAACTTTCTAGGGGTCCTCAAACTATGGTCCGTGGGCCAGATGCAGCAGTTAAGGACGATTATCCCCCTCACCCAGGGCTATGAAGTTTCTTTATTTAAAGGCCCACAAAACAAAGTTTTTGTTTTTACTATAGTCCGCCCCTCCCACAGTCTGAGGGACAGTGAACTGGCCCCCTATATAAAAAGTTTGAGGACCCCTGCGTCCTACAGCTACTCTAAAACATTTTTCTTGGTTTAAATACCCCAGTGACAGGCAACTTACCTCATATAAATAAGGCAGCTCATTCCAATTGCTGTATGATAATATTTTTTAACCTTAAGAGTTCTCAGTCTACTCACCTTTCAAATGAATGGCACGTGATATAGAGGAAAGAACTTTATTTGGAGTCAGATGATTTGGGGCTTTCCTATTTAAAAGTTTTGTGACTTTGGGCAATAAATGCAAGGGCAGGGGAAGATTGAGCCAATCACTTAGGAATCCCACTTACAGTGATTGGCAATATGAAAAGATAATCAAGCAGAGGTATGAACTAGTTATGGACAAGTACTGGACCTCTCTCAACACTATAGTAACTGCGGGAAAAGTACACAGCCCATAAATTTAAAAGTCCAATAAAGCCACTGAATGAATTGAAATGATTACACATTTACTTGGGTTGGTTTAATGTAATGTCTGAGCTAGCTCTCTGGAGGATTTTTGGATGAGCCTTGACATGATGAAGGCAGGAGAGCCACCATGAGGCAGGTGAAAGATAGTCTGGAGTGAGACTCCCAGTTTCCAGTTCTCTCAGCCCTTAAATACCTCAGTATGATTACATCACTACAGCAACTGAGCATGTGCCAACTGTAGAACCATTATATCACCATATCCACAAAGGTCTTTTCTTGTCAATGCCCCTTTCTATGGCCCAACTGCCTACCAAGGATTTTTTTTTTTTTTTTGCTGGGGTCTTATTCACCCTATCAATCATAGTCTATCCTACTTATATAAGACCTTTGAGTTAGTTTGGAATTAGTAATATGAATATCTAGTATGTTAAAAGTTGGAAGCTTCCAAGGGATCGGGGAGTGCCTCTGACTAGGTGTCCTTTTCTCCTTACCCACTCCCTGAGGAAGAGGACCTTGTGAACTTTGCAAGGTCAGAGAAGGAAGACTTTCAATCAATCCTCTAGCAACTTCTCTGGTGTAAGGTATAAGTTCCTAAAAGGACGTTTATACTTCTCCTCCTGTCTTCAGAATTCTTATCTTGAGGCTTTGCTTGCCACCTCTTAGGAATAAATAAATTTAATTCATTTTAAATTCAGTTTGGCAAATGTTTATTGATTTTGTATGCAATGAGTAGTGCAAGATGCTAGGGCTACCAAGACAAAGCCTAGGTAAGATCCCTGCCCTCTTGGACCTTGGGGGTGGAGGAGGAAAATACAATTTGTACATAAATAAATAAAAAATAAAAAAATAACTTGGTATGGTTAACTAGAATGAATAATAACAATTGGTTCTGAAGGGGGAGGTCAGGAAAGGTGGCACCTGAACTGAATATGAAAGGAAATAAGCAATTCTGAGAAGCTGTGGTCCAAAGGCAAGGGAATATGGAAGGTGGTTTAGGGGGAACAGAAAGGAAACTAGTTTTACTGGAATAGAAAAAGGGGAAGTAATTCAACAACAACACGGGGCTATGTATGTGGGAGCTAGATTGTGGAAGGTTTGCAATGTCACCAATTTGCCTGACCCTCTCCTATTGTTATTGATTCTTTCCTTTTCCTATTTCCTTATATTTTATTTAGTTGTATATCTGTTGTATCCTCACAACAGGATGTAAGCTCTTTGAGGATAGGGACTGTCTTTTTTTTTTTTTCTTTTTATCCCAGATCCTAGCACAGCATCTTTCAAGTAGTAAGCTATGAATAAATCTTTTTGCGCACTAAATTTAATAATGAACTTTGCATGTAGTACTAATTATTTGAAAAATACTCTTTGGCCGATGCATTAAAATAGTCTGGATTCTTTTGGCTCAATAGGTTAACAGTGGGAGGACCGTGATTTCGGAACTGTGATTTTAGTGGTGAAAAGGAGAACGACATGAGAAAACTCTTCTTGTGAAGCTATGTAAGTCTTCCATAACTTGGACACTGAGAGGTTAAATGCCTTGCCCACAGAGACGGGCGAGCATCCCTGGGGGAAAACTTGTTCCCAGGTCTTCCCAACTCCAAGGTCGGATCCTCTGTCCTCCATTCCACGCTGACTCTCACCATTAACAAAATTGCATTATTATCTCTTCTTATCCTCAAGGTCCTCATCCAGGCAAAGAAGGGGGGAGCGGAGAGTCCAGAGACGTCCATCACGTCAGATTTTCTCTCAGCTTTTAAATCTCGTACAGCCTGAGGGTTCTGAGGTTCTATAATAAACAACATCTTTCCCTTTACGCTTCGTTTAAAAGTCACCGAATTTTGGCTTTTGGTTTCTTTTCGTGTGTGTGTGTGTGTGTGTGTGTGTGTGTGTGTAGGGGGTGAACATGATGACGTGGGAAAAAAAGAAAGGAAGAAGCGAGTCGCGTGGGAAGAGAGATGATGACTTACAGTATGTATTTATTTATTCTCAACTCCCCCTTCCCGCCTCCACCCTCCACCATTTCACCCCTCACCCTGGGGGGCCCGTGTCGCCTGAAACCTCTAGAGGGAGTCTCTCTCTATTTTTCCCCTCTCCTCTCCCTCCCCCTTCTCCCGCTCCCCCCCCGCCCCCATCCCAGTCCCAGCTCCTCCTCTTTCTCCACCTCCCGCCCTTTACCTCCTTCCCTAGGGCTGCAGGGAGGTGGCGGTGGCTGGGCTCCTTTAAGGTCGGCCTAGTGGCTGGCCCCCGGGGGCACTGTCTCTTTAAAAGGCTGTATCTTGTCCAGCAGCTGCTGGGGGGGAGGGGGGCGTCGATGACCATTGTTTCTGGCTGTGGTGGTTCTGCCCCCTCCCCTTCTCCTCCTTCTCCGCCCTTCCCCCTCCTCCCTCTTCCTCCTCTCCACCCCCCTCTCTCTCTCCCTCTCCCTGCCTCGCTCTCTCCCTCTCCCTCTCGGGCTCTGAGGCTGCGAGAGAGCGCGCGGCGTCAGAGACGCGGAGCTCTATGTAGGCTCTTGCCCGCTGCATTGGTGCACCCGCCTCCCGGGCACACGCACACCTACCTAGATTTAATTGGCAATTAAACTAGTGGTGGGGGAAAGAAAAGAAAGGCAGGAGGACAAGATGGCTGAGCTAGGCAGTAAGGGAGTGACCGCGGGGAAAATAGCCAGCAACGTGCAGAAGAAACTCACCCGTGCTCAGGAAAAGGTAAAGGATGCGCCGGGGTCGCCAGAGGCCGGGGTCGGGGATCCAGCGATTCTAGTGGGGACTGGCAGGGTTCCTTAATCCTGCTCATCCTCTCACCTCCTTTGCACTAACAGCAACCTGGGCAGTTATTGCAGATGTAGAAGTGTGTGTATGTGTGTGTGTGTGTGTGTGTGTGTGTGTGTGTTGGGGGGAGGGGGCGCCGAAGGCTTTGATGTCTTCCTTGCCAGGGGAGCAGCAGCCCGGGCTGTGCCCTGTGTATCTGTGTGCACGCGTATCTGTCATTTAAGAAGATCCCTCCTGCATTCCCCGTTTGCCCTTCCGTGTTTCCTCTTCCCCCCAGATCTGTCCTGTCATTGTAATAAGGGTTTAGGGTACCCCTGCCCTCCGTCCCCTTGGCTCCAGGAGTCCTTTGGAGGGGGTAGGGCGAGAATCGGGCCACCATATGGCCTGGCACCAAAGAGCTTTGGGCACCGGACTGACCCGATCCGTCATCCCTGAGCTCTTCTCACCAGGTGCTCCCCTAAATCTTTCGTCCTTTCCCCTTCCCTGGGGATTGCAGCTCTTTCCTCTCCCCAAGCTCTGCACAGTATCCCCAAAAACCTTCTCTCTGAGCATTTTAGCTTCTCGTTGTCCGTGGGGGCTCTTCTCTCTGATTCCTTTCGGGGGAATCCCCGAAACCTCCACTGGGAGGGAGAAGAGAGAAGGGGAGGGCGGAGTGGTGAATGGTGACCAGCTCTGTGTCCTCCAGCCGGGTGAGGGCTGAATGGTCTGACACCCGGGCAAGTGGCTACATTTCACGATAAAAGGGGTTCTCAAGTGGATACAGCAGTGTGGGGGACTGACCAGTTCTTTCAGCCGCAGGATAACATTTATTCACGATAGCTAGGTGGAGGAAGCTCATAGCTCCCCCTTGTACAGTCCCTATTTAAGGATTTCCCTAACCATCTCCATTTATTCGCAATAATTTTTCTGTGTCC
This sequence comes from Antechinus flavipes, assembly GCF_016432865.1. NCBI lineage: Eukaryota > Metazoa > Chordata > Mammalia > Dasyuromorphia > Dasyuridae > Antechinus > Antechinus flavipes. Next base: position 340,216,404 of record NC_067400.1, read on the forward strand.
AGAGGCAAGATGGTACTCTAGCCTTTCACTCCCTAAATCTTTCCCCCTTTTTTTCTTTTCACCTCTTTAAAAGCTTCAAATAAAACAGGAATTCTGCGGCGTCTCGAGCTTCCTGTTCATTCCCTAATTTTCTGAAGACGGGAGGATTGTGCCGCACGGTAAATGAGGGAAAATCCCGCATATTGCTCCCCTTTTATTGCATGATCCTTTCACTAAATAAGAAGTATCCCTTTTAGCTATTTAAGCTAATTTAAGAAGGGTTCCTTTCTCCTCCACATCAGCCGAGCTCCCCAAATAGTATCGTTGGATGTCCCACACTTAGAAGGGAAAGAGAATTGGCAGCAGGGGGTTTGGAGATACCTCCTTGGTGGAAGGATTCCAGGCTATCGTTTAGAAGTTATTGGGTATTCGATGTTAGGAAGCAGTGGGAAGTAAGGGTCTGTCTATGCTTGTGGTAAGGTAAGGGAGAGGGGAAAGCCGGGAAGGCCTCTAAAAACTGCTGACTCTTGGAAATTCATGACACACCCTGACCCTGTCCTTCCCTGAGCCCTTCTGTCCTTGCTGATTGTGTCTAAGAGTCTTTGAAGAACCAGACACCCCTTTGGAGGGGATAGACAAGTTCCAGGAGGGGTGGGAGCTAAGGGTTTCCCCAATGACTTGCCTTGAACCATATTCAAATCCATCCACTATCAGGGGCCATGCTCAGGGAATGCGGGAAATCCAAAGACTGGTGGGGGGGGGCTTACGTGTGTCTCTGTGTGTATGTGTATGTGTATGTGTGTAGCATTCTGGGCTATCTCTTAGGTTCATAGAATTTGGAGCACGGCTCCTGCTGACGCAACTTCCCATTGCCGGCTTTGACTCTGAAATCCTGGGAGTGCGGTCTGGTCCTATAATCTTTGGGAAGAGAGCAGGCAGGGTTGTCCCTTTCTCCTGCCTTCCCTTCTTGAAAGGATATTTTCTCTCCTCCCCTACCCCCATTCTCATCCCTCCCATGGTGAGGGATCTGCTAGCTTGCCTGTAAAGACTGAAGGACTAGTCTGAAATCAACTCCCTTCACCATCGGGGGCTCCTTTTTCCAGCCAATTGGTTGGTTTGTAAACGAATGACTTTTGCAGCTGAGGCCACTGTGGTTCCCTGACTTGCCTTGAAATCTTTACTCCCTAGGGATGTTTTCTAGCCATGTGATTTAGGGGTGGGAATAGCATTATCTCTGTTTATTTTCTTCCCTCCCTCTATGATTTGTTTCTCCCTGAGCATAAGCCTTTTTTAAGAAGGGAGACCTCCGAGTGTGTTTTGGGGTGTGTGTGTTATTTTCTATGTTCTAAAGCTCATCCTGCCATCTAACAACTCCCTCCCCCAACTGATGGGGGGGGATTAATGTGTTTATAGAAAGCTATTGTTAGCCTGGAAGGCCTTGACTCATCCATCTCCCTAGTGGGAATGAGGAGAATATAGGACCTGTCTGAAGGGCTAGGACAGGCTGGCTTCTCTTTTTCTCCAGCTCCCTCTCCTTGGGTTGTACCTGTTAAATATCACCATAAAGCACATTACTGGGCAATAAGCAGATGTTCTAATAGTAGCTCTCCTCTTGAGCCAGATCCTTCTTCTGAGCTATGGCCAGAAGAATTGTCAAGTTCTGTTCCTTCAATTTGATCTCCACCTCGAGGCCTCAGCTCAGATTGGGTTGATTATTCTTTGCCTTCATTAATAATTCTCTGTAGTATGTATAACTTTTTTCATTGGAAATAAGTAACTGTCTTATATGCATAAGCATTATACATGTTATCATTCTCTACCTACTTCCAACTCTTCTCACTCTTCTTTCTAACCTTGCTTGGCTTTCAGAGACTGGACCCTCTATCAGCTGACCAATAGTGATTAGATCAAATTGTCAGGGGGGCTGGTAAATGGGTATGTTCTTCCTTCAAACCTTTACCTCTGCCAAAAAAAATCTGTTCACAACTGTGAGGTGAAACTAGAAGCTAAACTAAAATAGAATCCTGGACAACTCACTGTGTTTGAGTTGGAGGTGATCTTCATTGAAAGGCTAAGGAGGTGATATTTCATCTGACGTTGCTTCCTTTCCAATGGTGAAGAAGTGGGACAAGGAGTAGTTCTGAGACATCTTCTCTACTGGGCAAGGTTCCTAGTATATAGTGTTCTTGCATCCTTATTTTCCCATCCTTTCTGTTTGTCCCGAATTAATTCTTCTGTGATATCTTCAGTGACTTTTCTCTCTCTTCTAAATTCCTCTAGCTGACTCTTACTTTTATGAGAGATAGTATGATGTAGACCACAAGACCACATGCACATATTCATACATACAGAGCACTGGACCAGGGGATAGAATCTCTGTCTCTGCCTTCCTTTCTCTCTGTCTCTTCTCTCTGTCTCTCTGAACACATCTAAATAACATTCTGTGAATGTCAAAGAACCAGAATCAAAAATTTTGAATTCAAAGAAACCCAAGCCACCATTTACTTCAACCAGTACAAGAAAAAGAATCCTACTGTTGACAAATGATCATTCAGCTGTTTCTATAAAACCTCTACTTAGGGAAACACAAAACCTCAGGACTATTGTGAGGATCAAATGAAATTGATGTATATGAATCACCTTGCAAATTTTAAAGTTCCCTATTAATGTCAGCTACTATTATGGTTATTATGATTCTACTCTGGAAAGCAGTCCTTTTTACTTCTAGATACCTCTAATATGCTAGGAAACATGTGAATGTATAAATAGAGACTGCTAGGTGATACAGGAAATAGAAATCTAGTCAGGAAGACCGAAGTTCAAAGGTAACCTTAGATGTACATTAAGCTATATGATCTTGGACAAGTCACTTAACTTGTTTGCCTCAGTTATCTCATTCCTTCCTGTTCCTTACTGAATATATTAACAAAGGAACCTGACCTCTTATCCTTACCGCTTCTTAGTCTGTATCATCTATGGATGATCCAGGTTGAAGCTGCAGAGTTCAGTTCCTTATAAGGTTCCTCACAATATCTTCTTAAATGTGGAGGACTCTGAATGCCAGGTTAAAGGACTTAATCCTGAAGACATTGGGAACTATTCATGTTTTTTGAGCCAGGGAGTACTTGTTATGAAGTAAAAGAAGGAACAAAATATGTAACAATCAAAGTATTTTCAGATTTTTCTCAAGGAGCTGAAACATGGGTGCTTGAAAATGAAATGAAAGGAAATGGAAAGAGCTCTGGACTTAATGACATTGAAGTTCTGCCATTTACTAGCCAAATGAGTATGGTCAAATCACTTTATTCTTCTAAGCCTCAGAGTTTTCCTTTCTAAAATGGGGATAATCATTCCTAAATTGTTTGCTTCCCAGATTTGTGGCAAGGAAAGTGCCTTAGTAATTTGTAAAGTTCAATGTATCATTACAAACCATTCTGGACAAGCAATAGTCTACCATATATTTAAATGTTTATTGTGTTTCTTTTATGTTTTCTGTTTGAGACCATTTTGCAGGATAAAAGAATGTATTTTTGTAATTGAATAAAAGTGCTATGATAGAAAGCATCTTCTGGACAGCTCTAATAGCAGTCAGAATGATGAGATGATATGTATTTCTTTCATCTTGTTCCTCTCATATTGTTTTGATTTCTGTCCCTAAGTTTCTATAGTTTGGGAATCTTTCATTCAACATAGTTTAATATCTATTTAAAATGCTATTCTTTATTTTAAAAAATAAAGGAAGAACCATGGTATAGTTAATCAGTAAACTTTTATTAAGTGCCTACTATTGTCCTTCATTTTCAAAGATAGTCATTATATCAGAGAGGTGACACCATGACAAGCAAGTGAATTGGATTTGAATGATGGAAGCTGGGCAAAGTCACCAGCTTCACTTTCTCCTCCAGAGCCATCTGGGGTCCAGTGGCCAGATATAGATGAGGACGACTAGAGATGACCCTGGATGAAATGGGAGATCTTGTGCTAAAGTCTTCTACGGGTCTCAGTTTGAGCCCATGCCCAATCAGTGAGTGATTAAGAATAGGTAAGAGATGAGGCAGAGAATGGCCTCTTTTACCTAGTCAGAAAAAATAAAGAATTAATCTGGGCGGGGAAGGCCCTCAGGGTTTCTGGTCAAAATAGAAACAATTGTTATTTACATTCCAAGCTAATCAGGTGCTGGGATACAAATCCAATAAATGATACTGTTCCTTCATATTGAATTATGAAGAAAATAAATGTGAATAAATAAAAAGCTGTTAAATACAAGGTTATTTGAAAAAGAGAACAGCAGCACTTATGGAGATCATAAGAGACTTCACAGTAGAAGACTTGTTTTAAATGAAGATAGGGATTCCAAGAGACAGGAATGAAGAGGGAGGAGTATATTTTAGGCACAAGAGGATAGCCAATTCCAAGGCGGAAAGAAAAGGGATGAAATATATATGTACAACAGGCCATTTAGACTAAATCACAAGTATTCTATTATAATCATGTATAGCACTTTGCTTAGACATTCCCCAAATGATGGACAGCCATCTTAATTTTCAAGATTTTTCTTTCTTTCTTTCTTTCTTTCTTTCTTTCTTTCTTTCTTTCTTTCTTTCTTTCTTTCTTTCTTTCTTTCTTTCTTTCTTTCTTTCTTTCTTTCTTTCTTTTTCTTTCTTTCTTTCTTTCTTCCTTCCTTCCTTCCTTCCTTCCTTCCTTCCTTCCTTCCTTCCTTCCTTCCTTCCTTCCTTTCTTTCTTCCTTTCTTTCTTCCTTTCTTCCTTTCTTCCTTTTCTTTTTTGCTGTTACAAAAAGTGTTTCTGTGAATATTTTGAAACATGTAAAATTTTTCATTCTGTCTTTGACCTCCTTACAAATAGATGTTCAACACTAGGTTTGCTAAGTCAAAGAATGTGAATTATTTAGTGACTTTAATTGAATAATTCAAATTATTTTCCAGAATGATTGAACCAACTGATAGTTTGTTAAGTTAGTTTAGAAAATTTAATTTTACAAATTGTCTCATTGTCTCAACTTTATATCATTTTGATTTCTGAATATATTCTTCTCTTCCCTTCTTTTTACTATCTGGTAAGACTTTTCTTTAAAAAAAAAAAAAGATGAAAAAAAACTTTGCTCATGGTATTCAATAGCACATGTGACATTCCACATCTTAGGCTAGTTTTTGTGAAATATTTCCAACTGCTCTCTAAATTGTTTCAGTTTGACATTTTAGTTGCACCTCAAACTCAACAAGTGCAAAGCAAAATTCATCACCTTCCTCACTAAACTTTTTTTTTGCTCTATATCTTCCTTATGTCTGTGTAGTGTGCCAGCATTCTTCTATTTATCCAGGATCATAAGCCTGAAGTCACCCTTTTCCCTCACCCTACATATTTCAATTTTTGATTCTACCTTGACATCTCTCCCATTTGTCTTCTCCACCTATGTGACTACTCACTGCTTTAATTCAGGCCCCCATTGTCTCTTGCTTGGACTATTGTCTCACCCTTCTAATTAATCCTCTGTGCTTTCTCTCCGCACTTTGATCCATCCTCCCAATATGTGTCAAAAATAATATTCCTAAAGCATAGTTTGGATCATAGAACTCCCTGCTCAAAAGCCTACAGAGACTTCCTGTTGTCTCCAGGGTAAAATTTGAACATCTCAGCAAAATGCAGCTACTTGGTGTAGTGGATAGAGCATTAATTTTAAAGTCAGGGTGATTTGAGTTAAAATGTTACCTCAGGCATATTCTAGGTGTGTGTCCCTGAACAAGTCCACTTATATCACAGTTTTCCCATCTGTAAAGTGGGGATAGTGATAGGACACACACCTTAGATTTGTTGTGAGCATTAAATGAAATAATATATGGAAAAAACCCACTTTGCAAACTTTAAAGGATTATGTGAAAAGCTAATTACTTTTATAACTCTAAAGGTTCTTTATAATTTGGCACCCCTTTGCCTTTCTAGTCTTATTTCACATTTCTTCTCTTGACACATTCTGTATTTCACTCAAACTGCACTAGAGAACCTCAAATTCAATATTTCATCTGCTAAATTGGTGAGTAGGTCACCTGCCATGTCTACAATGCATACCTTCCTCACCTTCTTCTTAAAAAGCTTATCTTGTTCCAGGCTTAGTTCATCTAGGGCCTCCTCTTCATCTTAAAGCTTCCCTAATTTCTCTATCCTTCCTTTCTTCTTTGTTAGGATTGTCTCCCTCACGTTACACTTGCTTGTGGACGTGTTTGTATGTCCCAGTGGAATGTAGACTCTTTGAAGACAGGGACTGGTATGGTCTTGTATTTATATCCTTAGAACCAAATATAGAGAATGCAAAGAGTAATGCATTTGATAACTTGAAACCACACATTGTAGAGAAGGGCATTAGAACAGATTGCTCAGTGTTGAAGTATATGGACTTCTGGTGTGGGTGAGGTATGGGATTGAATTTCATCAAATGAGTTCTTGCAGAGGAGCTGCTGAGTACTGAATAGAGAGATATTTATATATGCTTGGAGGAGAGAGAAGAAAAACAAAATGGCCCAGGGAATTTCAGTTGATTTGGTCTGGTTTGATATAACTGTGTCAATGGTCTGTGATGGCCTGACTTGGATTTGACTCTTTCCACCAAAATTTGTTTCCTTTTTTTAGATTTATCTATTTAATTAAAAATTCAATTTTATTTTATTTTATTTTCAGTTCCAATTTTTTTCCTTTCCCTCAGCACCCCTCTACCCATTGAGAGAGTAGGAAATATAAAACCCATGATAAAGATAAAATTATGCAAAATATGTTCTCTTCTGAAAGTTCTCCCCCTGCCTCTTTGGCTTCATAGAGAAGGCAGATAAGAGAAAATTTGCACCTCAGGCAGTTTGTTCTGGAAGTTGGTGATTTCCTCCCTTCTCTAAATTTTATTTTCCTTGCCTTCTCCAATTTGTTATCATAATCCAAGGCACAGAACACTTAACTGGGAGTCAGGAGATCTCAGCTCTAGTCCCAGCATTGTCATTTATAAAGACATAACGTTTGGTTGATTTGGTTGGTTTGGTGAATTATATTTATTTATTAAATGGAAAAGCTGGTCTTGGGGTTAGGAAGATTTCAATTTAAGCTGTGATGATGATACATGCTAATTTTATCACTCAGAGCAAGTCACTTAACTTTTCCACATTCAAAGCAATTATCCAAGACTGTTTCCAGTAAGTTGTAAATTTTGATTGGGAAAGAGAATTTCCATGTCAGGAGTTCCTTTTAAAAACTATGAAACTGGAAGGTAGAATAATATTTGTTCTTTGAAGGCAGGGGCTATTTCTTATGTCTGTCTGTTTACTATTTGTCCATTCATTCATTTATTTAACTCATTTACTTATTTATTTAACTCATTCATTTATTTAACTGTCTCAGTCCATAGCCTGGATTTTATTGCCCATAAAAAGTCTTAATAAATGTTTCTTGGCTGATTGGATTAAAAAAAAAAAAAGAATGCTCTGCCAGCATCACAGGATGGTTTTGAAAATCAGATAAATTGCCCAGGCTTTGGGAAGGAAAGAAGTACCTGCTATCTCTGGGATTTCATCAGCCTTAATCATCTCTACCTGATTGACACTCTTATCTTTCTATCTCCTACATTTTCCTTCCAACACAGTTATGGATCTCTGACCAACTTTGGAGCTATTTTAATCCAGTCTCCAGATGCCATCTCAGATCGTTGCTAAGCTCATCTTGGAGTGTAGGACCTTCTTCCCCAGCCATATGTAGCTTGGGTTTTGTTCTCTTTCTATTACCTGTATGCCTAAGGACAAATCCTTTCACCTTTACAATATTTTCTCTTTTATTATGGACTTAATCTTCAGTAAGCACATTTTTGTATATGAGAAACAAAACATGGAGTTTGTTGCATTCATTTTGCTTTTTAAAAAAGTATCAAATTTGGTAGTAATAAACAAAATTGCCCTTTTGTCTTCTGTATACTTTTTACAATGTCATACTGATGCTCTTTTTTCATTTCATTTGTATGGCTTACTACTTATTAAATTACTTTCCTCCCTTTTCCCTTAGAAGCTCTTTCTTTGAGCAAAAACAATTCAATACATTTCTCCTATCAGAAAATGTCTGTCTCATTCTATACTCTCTAATCCATCAATCGCCTCTGTTGAGAAGTGGGAAATATACTTCATCTTTGGTCTTCCAAAATTATTGCAATGATAAGAGTACCATAGTCTTTGAAACTGATTTCTTTTACATGTTTTTCTTCTTTCTTGAAGATAACCATGACATCAGGGAGATGATGCCATGACAGGTAAATGAATTGGATTTAAGTGAGGGAGGCTGGGCAAGGTCCCCCTGCCTCACTTTCCCCTCAGGGGCCAGATATAGATCAGGACAACTGAAGATGGCCCTGGTTGTAATGGGAGAACTTGGCCGGCCTTTTTAAAAGCTAAGGTCTTCAGTAGGTCTCAGTTTAACTGAGTCTGCACCCAATCAATGATCAAGGCTAGGTAGCAATTGAGGCAAAGAGTTTTCTTTTTTAAATAGTGTCCCTGCCTCTTGTCTCTCTCCCCCTCCCCCCCCCCCCCCCCATTTTAATAAATCAGTCAATCTAGGGGAAACTCCTCAGGGTTTCTGGCCAAATGAGTAAAGAGAAATGACTGCTATTTATATTAAATCTGAATGAATTAGGACTCAAAACAATGGCCAAATGAGATTTTGCCTGTTGGTCAATGAGAACCAGATTGGTTTTTATTTAAGGGCTGGTCTTTAAGAAAAAGATATAGCCAGTAAACCCCAAGATATCTTTGAAAAGTTCAGAAGTGCAAAAGAAAAGAAAAAAAAAATTTGGGCCATCTCCAGTAGCCTTGATCGACATCTTGCCACTGGACCTAGATGGTTCTGGAGAGGAAAGTGAGGCAAGTGACCTTGCACAGACCTCTCTCACACCTCCCTGATGACATGACCTTTTCTGAGAATGAAGGACAAAACTACAATCTTTGTGAATAAAGCTGACCCACAAACTGGAATTGGTCAGTTGAAAGATTTCTTCCTCTTTTCCTTCCTTCCTTCCTTCCTTCCTTCCTTCCTTCCTTCCTTCCTTCCTTCCTTCCTTCCTTCCTTCCTCCCTCCCTTCCTCTTTCCCTTCTTTCCATCCTCCCTTCTTCTTAACCTTTCCTCCTCCCCTCCTTCCCTCCCTCTGTCTCTTCTTCCCTCCCTTTCTCCCTTCTTCCCTTTTCTCCTTCTTCCCTCCCTCCCTCTCTTCCTTCCTCTCTTCCTTTCTTTCTTCCTTCCTTCCCTCCCAGTCTCTCTTCCCTTCCCTTTCCTCCCTCTGCCTATAAAAGGTATTATACTTTTACCTATAGATGCTCCTTAAAAAAAGTTTCTTCCTCTCCTCTCCCCCCTTTACATTATTATGATCATTGTATAAATTATTCTTCTGGATTGGCTCATTTCATACAAATTTCCCCTGACTTCATCATTTCTCATGATGCGGTCATATTCTATTACATTCTATACCACAGTTTATTTTTCCATTCCTCAGTTGATAAGTACCTACTTTTTTTTTTTTTAAATAATAGCTTTTTATTTTCAAAATACGTGCCAAGATAGTTTTCAACATTCATCCTTGCAAAACCTTGTATTCCAAATTTTTCTCCCTCCTTTTCCTTACCCCCTCCCCTAGACAGCAAGTAATCCAATATAGCTTACACATATGTAATTCTTCTATGCAAATTTCCACAATTATTATGCTGCACAAGAAAAATCAGATCAAAAAGGAAAAAAAAGGAAAAAAAAACCCAAAAGCAAGCAAACAACCACAAAAAAGGAGAAAATATTATATTGTGATCTATATTCGGTCTCCATGGTTCTCTCTCTGGGTGCAGATGGCTTTCTACACCACTAGTCTCTTGGAATTGGATTGAATCAATATGTATCCAGTTATTTTCTACAACATAAAGTGCTGCTATCAACATTTTTGTACATGTGGGCACTTTCCCTTATCTTTAAGATAAGAGAATTTATCTTTTTTCTATAACCTTAGCTCCTCTTCATTTATAAAATGGAGGGATTAGGAGAAATACAAATTGAGCAATTGAGTAAGAATAGAAAAAAAATACAATTAGAAAAGGTCTCAAACATTATGATTAAAACTGCATTTCTGACTCAACCACACCTAAGTTGCCTTAGATAGATGAGACCTTTTATTGATTTATGGAGTTTTACAGTTTTCCTCAATTTTTGTGTATTGTTGCAGGATCCTTCCAAGTCGAGTGGTCTTCTTAGGCTCTGGTCCAAATTCTTCCTGCTTATCTTTGGGCTGCTTTTTTATTTTGATCCCCGGAGGAGATGGAGAATCATGGATTACCCTGTCTTCTGCTTAGAAGAAGGGAATTTTTTAGTTCTACCAATATATACCAAATGTTTACTGTATTCAAAATTCATCTAGTGTTGAGATGCTATGATTGGATATGCCTTTTTTCTGAAAGAAGGTTTAAAAGTTTTTTCACGTATAAAGAAATGATATGAAATTATCTTCACAACACTGGATAGAGGAGTCTTGGTTAAATTATAATTCATCTGAAAAAAAGATTCCAAGTGAATTGCAAGCTTAATATGAATCAATGACGTATGATAGCCAAAAAAGTTAATTCAATTTTAGGCAACATTAAGAAAGATAGGCTATCTACATGGGAGATAATACGACTTGATAAATCATATTCTCTTCTAGGAGCCAATTTTAGGAAGGACATTGAGAATCAACAAACATTTATTAAGTGCTAGTAATGACAAAAATGAAGTAGGCTTTCTCCTCAGAAATCTTATAATCTATCGATAATAAGGTGAAGAACTTTTGATGATGATGGTGATGGTAATGGTGAAGGACCTCAGTCATTCCTACAGAAGTTAGGATGAAGGCGTTCTGGATATTTAGTGTGAAGGAAGACAAGATTTATGGGAAATGTGACTATTTTCTTCATTGAATCCAAGAGTTCTTAGACTTCCTTCCCTTTTTTTTGGTATCACAGACTCCTTTGGCAATGAAATCTAGGGTCCCTTTTTCAGAATAATGTTTGTTACCTATATTCATAATTGAAGGAAATATTAACTTTCAGTTAAAGGTTAAATGAAATATATAATTTTGTTTCCATAAAGATTCACAGATCCCTTGTGAACGAGATGAAGTGAGATCTTTCAAGACAGTTGTGAAAATCGAGTAAGGCTTCGTCTACTTCAGAGTTTGAGTAGGCCTGAAGGACGCATTGAGGCAATGGCATTCTTAAGTCCCCTTCCTGCTATCCTCCCATGACATCATTTTCTCCCTAGTTCAGTCAAATATGGGCAACTATGTACTTAATTGGTCAAGTTCAATTTCTTGGATAGTTCCTGCGTTTAGAATGTAAGATACTCAGCCAATAAGATGAGGGTCAGTGGTGGGAGGGGGTATTTGCGTTAGGGATTAAAAGTGTTGACCCTGCCCCCCACGGGGCTTCCTCCCTCCCACTGTCTGCTCGATGGGTGGGACGTCCTTCTTGCTAGAATGTATAATAAACTTTGCTTTGCTTCTAGAGATCTCTCCAGCTTTTTTTTATTAAAATGGTGATCCCTCACCATTTCTGAACCACACACTTGGGAATCCATGAACCCCAGATTAAGAGTACCTAATTTAGTTAATGAAGTGCTGAGGATACAAAGAAAATTAAAAGCATAATCCCAGCCCCAAGGAGCTCATCTTCTAAAGTGGAGACAACATGAAAAAACTATATATAAAGAATTATTTTAGAAGTTAGTATGTGGAAGGAAAAAAAACCTAGATTTCCCCTACTTGGTTCCAGAGAGAACTACCAGAAGCAGTGGGGAAGATGGGGGTGGGTGGGTGGGGGGAGTTGCATTTAGGTAGATTTCAGTGGAATGTAGGTGAATCTTTCTAACAAAGTGTTATCTGAAAGTGATTGAAAGCTGGTTATCTGAAAGGTTGCTGATCTGCTGGCTGGAGGTAGGGGTTTCCTCCCCCACAAGAGCCCTTCCAACTATGAGATTCTGTGATTCTCTGAGGGCTTTTGTTTCTTGGACCATCAACATTTGTACTTTGTGTTTGTTTTTCAAAAACATATCTCTTGTCAAAATCTTTCAGTATTAATGGTGGAAGGAAAAATCTATTATAAAACATTAAATTAATGAAGAACCAAACAGAAAGAGCGTAATTTAGTGAATGGAGCTGAGTTGCTGGGGAAGCAAATTCCGTTTCCTGTTCAGCCTTAACTTTTGACATGATATGTGACCTTGGGTCTGAGTAATCTCACTTTTACCTTCCCTCCCCCCTCATTTGCAACGCTTTGGGGCCGTTCAATGAGATGGAAATTAGGAAAGGATCCTGGGACTCAGGTCAATAGTGTGGTGGTGTTGGTAGTCATTGCCAAGGCCAAGGCTATGAACTCCTAAGACTGTCTCCAGAAGCGGTCACTGCTAACTCCATCCCTGCTGTGTTTCCAGGCTGGACCTCCCAGGGATTGCAGTGTTTATGCAGCTGGGACGCTGGAGAAACTGGAAAGCAAATTTATGCTTTTCACAGTGTCTGACCTTCTGTCATTTTTTTTTCCTTAACTCATTCCTTCCTTTTTACCCTTCCTCCTTCTCAATTCAGATCTGATTACAGTTTCTTCCTGAATTCTAAGTACGTGAGAAATGAGGGTGGGAGGCAAATATGCATTATTGCTGGTACAGACTGTGGAAACACAGATCCAGCAGGTTTGGCCACATGTGGAGGCAGAATAGGTAGAATACTTTAGGGTACAATTAAAAAAGCACAAAAAATATCTCCTTCACTGTACTGCTGCTATGCCTGAATCCCGCTATTAGTGCTTAACTCTGGGTCTTCTTGTTCCCTTTTAATATGTACATATCTTTGGAAAGGAGAATCAATTCTAATTCATGCGTAACTAGTTGATAGTAGTGCTTTGAGGGAAGATTATTAAATGATCATTTATTTAGAGCTGAAAGGATTTCCAGAGGTCAATTAATACAAATCCCTTCATTTCATTGATAAGAAACTGAAGCCAAGAGAGGGTGGCCTGTTTTCCCCCAGTAGACAGGTATTCAGACTTTCTACTGTCCCCAAACACTATTTAACTGGTGGTGGAGAAAAAGGAAAGAGAAACAGAGACATAGAGAAAGTATCTGGGGAGGCAGGGTGTCCAGACAATGACTTTGGTCATCTGTGTGGGCTGGTCTCTACCAATCTATGTATCATTTTCATTCCTTAAATTTCTGACATGTTAAAAAGTGACTTTGTGTGGGCATTAAGGAACCTAACTAATACAGTTTCTTTACCTCTAAAATGAGAAGATGGGACACCATGGTCTTATGGCTTCTTGTCCTGCTTATGTTCTATAATTCTAATGAAATAATTTATAAATGAATGCCTTAAGATTCTGTGGTAAAGGCTTATATCCTTCAGCAGAAGCATAAAGAAATGATGGGCAGATATTTAGAGATATATGCAAGTGATGGGCAAATTCAGGTTTTATCCCTCTTTGGATACTTGGATGTAGCCCTCTGGAAAACCTCTAGAGGAGGTATGTAAATCTCTAATGGTGGCAATAATATCTGATTCAGCATCATGCATTGGAAGGTCCATTGTTTCATTTAGTAGCTTGTGTGACTTCAGTTTCCTTATTAGCATTGTGAAGGAGTGAACTAAATAGCTTTTGAGTTTCCTTTTAGTTCTAACTCTATGATCCTACAATCAAGGAAAATTTCAACCAGTTTTGACATTGTCCCTTGGTATTTAGCATTTCTTTTATTACTATTTGAGTTTCTCTGTTCCCACCTTCAAATAGGAATTCCAACTTCTTTCTTAGTAAGTCAGACATTATACATTTGTTAAGTGCTTACTATATGTGTCAGGCAATGTGCATACTAAGATAGTGGTGATACAAAGCCAGACAGAGCAATAAACTTCTTTTTTTTATTATAGCTTTTTATTTACAAGTTATATGCATGGGTAATTTTATAGCATTGACAATTGCCAAACCTTTTGTTCCAATTTTTCCCCTTCTTCCCCCCACTCCTCCCCCAGATGGCAGGTTGACCAATACATGTTAAATATGTTAAAGTACAAATTAAATACAATATAAGTACACATGTCCAAACAGCTATTTTTCTGTACAAAAAGAATTGGACTCTGAAATATTGTACAATTAGCCTGTGAAGGAAATCCAAAATGCAGGTGGACAAAAATAGAGGGATTGGGAATCCTATATAGTGGTTCTTAGTCATCTCCCAGAGTTCTTTTGCTGGGTATAGCTGGTTCAATTCATTCCTAGAGCAATAAGCTTTTATTAAGATCTTTCTATTTGCCAGAAACTGTGTGAAAGATCTGGGAATATACATACCATAATAAAGAAAAGATAGTCCCTGCCCTCAAGGAACTCATGTTCTAATAGGCAGAAAATGGTAGGACCAAGTGATAGAAATGGATGGAAAGGACACCCCAAGTATGGGGAAACAGGTAGTGAGAATATATGGAAACAGGAGAGGGCAATATACTCAAGGAATTGTGAGTAAGTCAATTTAGTTGGATCATAGAGTTGTGTTTTTTTTTTTCTCAATAGTATTCTTTTTTCCCAAATATATGTAAAGATAGTTTTCAGAATTCATTTTTATAAGATTTTGTTTCATATTTTTCTCCCTCCCTTTCTTGCCTCTCCATTCTCTAAGACCATAAGCAATCTGAGATAGATTATAGATGATACTTTTAAACATATTTTCATATTTCTCATATTATGCAAGAAAAATCAGACCAAAGGGGAAAAATCTTGAGGAAGAAAAAGCAAGCAAACAAACAAAAAGGTGAAAATATTATGCTTCAATCCATTCAGTCTCCATACTTCTCTCTCTGCATATGGACAGCATTTTCTATTCCAGATCTGTCAGAATTGTCTTGGATTACTATATTCCTGAGAAAAACTAAGTCTAACATAGTTGATCATCTCATAATCTTGTTTACTGTGTACAACGTTCTCCTGATTCTGTTCACTTCACTCAGCATCAGTTCATATAAGTCTTTCCAGGCTCTTCTGAAATCCTCTCATCATTTCTCATAGAATAATAATATTCCATTACCTTCATATAACAGAACTTATTCAGCTATTCCCCAAATGATGGGCATTCCTTCAATTTCTAATTCCTTGCCACTACACAAAGAGCTGCTACAAACATTTTTGCACATGTGGGTCCTTTCCCTTCTTTTAATTCATAGAGTTCTTAAAATAAAATAAAGTTTAAGAAGACTGGAAAGGTAGGGAGGGCCAGATTATGAAGAGATTTAAAAACCAAACAGCATTGTGTATTTGATTTTACAGGTAATAGAGAGCAACTAGAGTTTAATGAAGCAGGGGAAAGAGTAACATGGGAAGAAGTATGTTTTAAAAAAGATCACTTTGGCAGCTGAGAGGAGCAGGGATGGGAATAGGAAAATAGTAGAGGCAAGGAGACAAATTGGAAGGCTAATGGAGCAGCTTAGAAAGGAGGAGAGAATGAGGGCCAGGAATTTTTCTTTTAGGATACCTAATTAGAAATGGATAGGAATGATTTTTGGTGTTGTTTTTCATCCACATTTTCCTTTTCAGTTCTGATTCTTACTTTTTGATACATTTTTTTTTTTTCAGATTATTGGGAGTGGGTCTGCAAGGGTAGAATAGTAAGGGAGATAGTTTAGCTCACCAACAGAAACAAGATGTTGGGGAGTGGTTGGTTGGCTTGCCAGGGACAGTATGACACTGGCCATGTGAATCAGTGGTGATGTCTGATAATTGTGCGTCATTGCTGAATTGGAACCAAAGACCTGCCCACACTGTCTTTCTGAATTTGACAGATGCTCTATGCAGATGACAGAATGAGAGGACAACAGTAAGCGACAGTAAGCACTATGGCGTTACAGATGGGAGTAGCTTTTCCAGCCACTCAGGGTCTTTTGTTTACCCTTAAGTTTCTGGAATTCAACTTAGAGAAGTATAGAATGTTGTAGTTAGCAGGGAATCAGAGAGGCACAACAAGTTAGTTTAGAGTCAGGACTAGAATTGAGGATTTTCTGACATCTCTCCTATTACTCCATTTCTTTTTTTTTTCCCCCCTCTTTTTTTTTTTTTAAATTATTATTATAGCTTTTTATTTACAAGATATATACACGGGTAATTTTACAGCATTGACAATTGCAAATCCTTTTGTTCCAACTTTTCCCCTCCTTCCCCCTCACCCCATCCCCCAGATGGCAGGTAGACCAATACATGTTAAATATGTTAAGGTATAAGTTAAATACAATATATGTATACATGTCCAAACAATTATTTTGCTGTATAAAAAGAGTCGGACTTTAAAATAGTGTACAATTAACCTGTGAAGGAAATCAAAAATGCAGGTGGACAAAAATAGAGGGATTGGGAATTCTATGTAGTGGTTCATAGTCATCTTCCAGAGTTCTTTCGCTGGTTGTAGCTGGTTCAGTTCATTACTGCTCTATTGGAACTGATTTGGTTCATCTCATTGTTGAGATGTTCTATCAAATTTATCAGAATTGATCATCATATAGTATTGTTATTGATCCATTTCTTAATGGATTATGTTAGTAATCCAGTTCAATAAATTTATTAAATACCTATATATAGTAATGATAATAATAGCCAGCATTATGTAGCACTTTAAGGTTTACAAAGCAGTTTACAAAAATTATCTCCTTTTATCTTCACAGCAGTCCTGAGATAAAGAGGTAAGTGATTATCATTCCCAAGCTGATACAGGTTAAGTGATGTGGCTAGGGTCACACAGCTAGTAATTATCTGAGGCAGAATTTGAACTCCAGGTCCTGTGCTTTTTATTCATGCTGCCACCTTAGTGATTCTCTTCTTAGTGCCATATGCCTTTGGTTCGAGAATGCCATGCTCTTGGCAGAATCACTGGTTTAGGTGGCCTACTGAAGCAGGAGAAAGGTGAGTGAAAATCGGAGATAGTCTATTGCCAAGGATGATATATGAATGGTAAAACATCATTAAGGACATGGATGGCCATAAAAGGAGGTGGAGCAATCAATAGAGTAGTGTGAATGAAAGGGAACTGTTGCATTGACATCTATGAAATATGAACAGAACTAGAGAGAGATCAACAGCATTTGGAGAGATTGAGGATTTATAGAAAATCATAGTCAAGAATTAGGGTTAATGGATGTTGTTAAGTTTCCATTTGTATTGATGGATGGACTAACCATGATCAGGAGATCAGATTTGAGGTATAGGTTGTCCCATAAGTCTGAGGGAAGGTTTTAAGCTATGAATGGTTTTAATAATAGTATTTAATAATTTTAAATTATTTTAATAGCTTTAATTAAAAATTTTAAATAGCTATTAATAGCTTTAAACTAGCCCTAAGACTTTTGGGACATTCTGTATATGTGTGTGATGTACGTGCCAGGCACTGGGAAATATATAAAGATGAGATAAACACACAGATATTTTAGGAGAGAGGTGGCCTTGGTGTGTGAATGACCTGGCTTCCCATCTGGCCTCTGACACAGACAGGCAGTGTGTTCTTGGGCAAGCAGCTAAACCCTTCCTCCTCATTCTGGACAAATCCCTAAGATTAAAAGTTTCAGAATACTTGCTGATTTATATTGGTAGAGAGTTTTCCTTATGTGGGAATTACTTATGTTGATGAAATCACAAGTCCAGTCCAAAGGAGATTTAATGGGGATAGGAATAAAGAGGATTGGCTGTTGTCACTGAGGGGTCCCGGACCTCCTCTTTTGGATCTGTCATACATTCCCATTGTGATAGCAGGTGATCTGCTATATTTCTTTTGGCCTTATTTTTTCTCTGTCCAGGGGAAAAAGACCCAGTCAATCCCCTTCGATCTATGAATTTCTGATCTAGGTTGATATTTAGAGAATACAGTACATTTGGGGTAGCAGAAAATTTGGGAGATGGCTTTGAAGGTGTCATACCCAAGAGTGAAATAGAATTACTTGTCATGTATAAGGCCAATTTTTTTTTAGCCCTTGGATATGTTCATATTTTGCCATATTGCTCTTGGGGTCATCCACGTTTGAGGTTTCCCTGGTCTTTTGCTTCTGTCTCCTTTTCCCTGCCCAGTCCACTGACCTAGAACCCCTGTGAATGAGAGATGACACGGAGAAGGAAGAAGTTGAAGAGGATGTAGAGGGAAGGGATGGGGGATGGGAAAATACAGCTTGTCAACCTTTGCTATTCTCTGCCAGGTACCTTTGCCAGAATGTTGGAAAACCAGACTCAGTAAGCCCACTAAGAATTTCACAAGTATTTCCTACCTCAGTCTCTTTTCCCAGCTCCTCCTAGCCCTCCTAGGTGAGCACTTTGGCGCTGGAACCTGGGACTTCTGTTCCCCAGTTAGGTCAGCACTCAGCTCCTTGGAAGGGAAGCCACATTGCAGATATTTTTGCCTCTGCAATCTGCGTGTTAGAAGCAAAGTTTGCTTCTGCCAAAAGAGGCCAGAGAGCCCCAGTCAGGCAGGCAGGGGGCCGACTGGCTGCTGCCCCAAGGACTGAAAAAGGACACGCTGACTGATGCTGGGTTTACAGGAAAGGCACACGGGGACAGAATTTATTGGGAACCTAGCTGCAACCTGGGTTTTTGAGTTGTTAAGGTTTTCTAGGTAGGTGTCATGGTCTGGGCATTTTGTATATCTCCCACAGGCCAATCAGATAGAGATGTTTCCTTAGCCTTCTCTGGCTGTGCCAGCTTGAAGCAATCTTTCTCTTCTCTGAACTCTTTTAATCTGTATTATTTATATCAGCTAGGTTCCAAACTGAACAGAGTGCTGGATGTGGAGTCAGGAAGACCTAAATTGTCTCAAATGCTGACTACCTATATGGCCTGGAAAGTTGCCTAATCTTTCTCAATCTTGGTTCCCTCATTTGTAAAGAGGGGATGGGCAGTTAGGTTTGCTCAGTGGTAAGAGAACAGGATGTGAACTTCATGAGTTCAAATCTGATTTCAGATGCTTATTAGCTGTGGAACCCTGGACAAGTCACTTAACCTGTTTACCTCAGTTTTCTCATTTGTAAAATGAGCTAGGGAAGGAAATGGAAAAATACTCCAGTATCTTTGCCAAGATACTCAAGAGCTGGACACAATTAAAAAATGACTGAGTAAGAAAAAGGGAATAATAATAGCACCTATCTCAGAATTTTGAAGGTCAAATGAGATATTTGTAGAACACTTTACACACCTTAAAGTACTATATAAATGTTAGCTGTTATTGTCATATGAAACTGAATCGTTTTCTCCTTTCAGCTATGCAGTGAGCTAGGATGCATGTTTTATTATCTCTCACAATACTTAGTTTTTTCATAAGCCTGGGCTTTCAGGAGAAGTTGTATTTGATGTAATATAATCTGACTTTTAACTTTGACTCTTATTCTTTTCCCTAACCAATCCAATTAGTTATCATGTGCTCTCAATTCTACCTTACTGGAATCTTTTAAATGTTTGCTCTTCTTCCTTTTCCAATTCTGCCATTTTAGTGCAGGATTATATTACTGCTTGCTAGAATTATTGCAGTAGCCTTGAGACTGGTTTTTCTACTTCTGCTCTCTAACTATCCTATAATACATCTTTTGTGACATTGCTGCCTTCCTAGAGTACAGGTATAAAACCATGTCATTTTTACCCTGCATCCAATAAGCTTCAGTGATTGGTTCCCCTTCAAGGCCAGGATCAAATATAAGATCCTCTTTTTCCCCATTCAAAATTCATCATTATTTGTACCCATGGCCCTTCAAGTCTTCTTACACTTTACTCTTCTTGTATTTTGTGATCCAGTGATACTAACTTTCTCCAGCACCATACTCAATTGCCTTACATTTTCTCTTCCTGTTCTGAATATATGGAATTGTTCTTTCTCTTTATAATCACTTCCTGACTTCCTTCAAGCCCCAACTGAAATTCCATTTTCTACAAGAAGCTTTTTCTGATCCCATTTAATACTAGTGCCTTCCTTCTCTTGATTATCCTTACTTTTGTGTGATTTATTTTCTATATAGTTGTTTGCTTGACTCCCTCATGAGCTTCATGAGAACAGACATTATTAATTGTCTTTCTTAGCATCCTCAGTGCTTAGCACAGTGTCTTGCACATAGTAGGTGCTTAATAATTGCTTATTAGCCCCACTTTTTTACTGTCTGCTGATACATTTTTCTTGCCACTACTAGACTAGACTCTTTTTTATTGTAGACATTATCTTTCTGTGTAAAACTCTCCCATAACAATAAGCAACATATGTAGTGTTTACTATGTGCAAGACAGTGTGCTAATTTTATACTTTACAATTATTACTCATTTGATCTTCTCAGCAGTCTTTGGAGGTAGGTGCTATTATTATCCCAATTTTACAAATGAGGAAGCTGAGACACAATTTAAGTGATTTGTCCAAGGTCACAATGCTGATAAGTATATATGAGACTAGAACTCTATCTATTGTGCTGTGTTATTGCCTAGGCTCTCCTTTTTACCTGTGGAGTAAAGTTAAAAATATTTAGATTGCCATTCAATTCAAGATCTTCTACCCTCTGAAAGCAACCTCCCTTTCCAAATTTCTTTCATTCTATATAGCTTTTTGGACCCTCTTATCATCCCTTCTATCCCTAATTGAGAAATCATAAAGCCAAACAAAACAAAACCCTGTTAGAAATATGTATACTGTCAAACAATAAATTCCTGTATCGTTCATGTCAAAATCTGTACTCTGAATCCATCACTTTTATCACAAGGTAAATACTATGTTCAGTCTCAAGTCCTTTGAACTTTTTGTTGATTATTGATTTTCACCCATTCTTAAATGACTTTTTTCTAGAAACTGTCTGTTTCTAATGTTTCCCTCCAAGTCACATGGTTCTTTTTCATCTTTTTTTTTTTTTTTTTTTTGTACTTATGCATTACTTTTTATTGTAAGTATTTGTGTCTATCTCTCTCCTAAATTTATTGGGATGAAGACCAAGTCTTCTCCAATCTTGTGCTTTCTCTTCTCTCCTCCCAATAAAGTACATGGTACTCTGTACAGAGGTGTTTAATAAATATTTATTAAATTGAATATAGCCAGAGGTATATAACAATATTGCATCGATAACAACTCTTGATCTTCAAGGAAAGAGATTTCTGTTTTTGTTAGTCACTTAAGCAAACCCTTAGCTATTACGGAGTGTTTCCTCCTATCTTTTCTACTGCAGCTTCTCCGGCAATGTTCTCTCATCCTCTGCCTTCACAGAAACATTGTATAATCTAAAAGTTGGAAGGGGTCTCTAGTCTAGCTCCCTCATCTCAGAGAATGGGTAACTCAAAGTCTCATAGGCAATGAGTAGCATTTCAGTTGCACCACACTAACGTGGAGAGGGACCATTTTATGACTTTCCTTCTTTTACATTAAATAAGCTGCTTTAAAAAGCTGTATTGGTAGCTTTTAATTTTACTTCCTTCTGTTTCCAAATATGTTGCTCTCCCTTCCCTTCCTAGGATACCT
Organism: Antechinus flavipes; assembly: GCF_016432865.1. Lineage (NCBI taxonomy): Eukaryota > Metazoa > Chordata > Mammalia > Dasyuromorphia > Dasyuridae > Antechinus > Antechinus flavipes. The sequence goes on from NC_067400.1 coordinate 340,237,906, forward strand.
CTTCATAAAGAATAAAAAAAAAATGAAATTTATCTGAACTGATACATCAATCTAGTGTGATAGTGTATGCAACTTTTTATAGCCAATCAGATCTCTCCAACTATTGCAAAGGATAGAGGTTTATTCATTTATTCATTCATTTATATTTCCTTTTGAGACTGATCTTGCTCAAAATAATTAATTATATGCCATAAGTTTTGGTTTCTAGTTTTTTCCACAATTTAAGAAGTCTTTTTTAACCACTCCTAATTCTAGTGCTTTCTGCTCTGCTGATCATTTCTTATTCTTTTTTAGCTTGTGTGTGTGTATATATACACTTACTTGTTTATCTCCTATTAGATTGTGAGCTTCTCTGAGGGTAGGGATTATCTTTTGCTTCTTTTTTGTATCCCCAGACCTTTTACAATGTTGGGTAGTATTTAGTAAGCCCTTAATAAGTACTTATTGATTGACTTACATTGTTGTGATTGTATATATTCTTTTCCTGATTCTGTTTACTTACCCAATTTGTATCAGTTCACATAAGTCTTCTAGACTTCTTTAAAGTCTTTATATTCAACATTTCTAATGGGGCAGGTCCATCCCATTCATGTAACACAATTTGTGAACTGTTCATCATTGGAGATCTACTTGGTTTTGTTCCTATTGCAGAGAATGAGGTAACTGTCCTTCTGACAGGAGATTAAAGTGAGTTGTACTGATTGTACATGTGCCTACACACGTTTATCTGCCTCATCCAGTGTAACCAGAAGCCTGGATCAGGAGGTTAACCCACAGCCACATATGGAAATAGCTTTGTGCCCAAAAAGCAATCAGAGATTATTTCTATTCTGCCTCCAGCTATGGGAGGAAATAGGATCCTACTTGGCAGCTTGTCCTTAAAATAGGCTCCAGGGCAGGAAGGTGAGAGTTGAATATTTTGTCTATTTCTGAGCAAAGGACATCAGATGTACCACTAAGGGAAGGTATTTTTTAATTTGGGGTGAGCCTATTAACTGTGGAGTGGGGGAGATGAAAATGATACTCAGAGTCATAAAGCTAGTAAGAGGCTAGGGCAAAATTTGCATTCAGTGTTTTCTGACTCCGAGCTCATCACTTCACTACCTCACCTACCTGAATCAAAACTGGGAATGATAATACATGCCTATCTGATAATACTTAAATTTTTTCACTCTTATTAAATGGATGGCTTTTTGGCAAGTAAATGAAAGATGCTTTATCTTGAGCATAAAGTGCTGAGAGTAACATAAGTGAAAACCATTCTCAGTTTTATTAGCCTTTCATATTCAAGATAATTCTACTGTAGTTCCTTTGAATTTTACCTTAGTATTGTTAAGAAATCAGAGGAGGTTTGGAAATGTCTCTGGTTTGGAGTGAAATTTTCCTTTCTTTAACATGACTAAACAGGTTTAGACCCATGCTAGTTTCCAGTCCTTGGACCTTGTTCATGATTGGTGGAGAAGACCTAAGACTCTCCTTCTGGGAGCTCTGGCTTCAAGTAGCAGAGCCCAAGATGAGCCATCCATCCATGGGGCAGGATGAAGGGAGGATGGAAAGAAAAGCTCTCTCTCTCTCTCTCTCTCTCTCTCTCTCTCTCTCTCTCTCTCTCTCTCTCTCTTCTCTCTCTCTCTCTCTCTCTCTGTCTCTCTCTCTCTCTCTCTCTCTCTCTCTCTGTCTCTCTCTCTCTCTCCTCTCTCTCTCTCTCTCTCTCTCCTCTCTCTCTCTCTCTCTCTCTCTCTCTCTCTCTCTCTCATCCTTGAGAAAGTACAAGGGAATTTGGGAAATGTACATGGGAAAAGGTGGTAAGTCAGGTTTTTGTCAGTCATACTAACTGTGCTGTGTGACTGTTGACAAATCACTCTACTCCTCTTGAGTTAAAGTGATGGTCACAAATGATCTTAGTGGAGGAGACAAAATTGTTTCTATTAGTTTCCTCCTCAATTAAAGGCATAGGTTGGACTAAATGTCTAAAATTCTTTTTTCTTCTAAGATCCTATCATCCTAAACATTCAAAAAATTCTTTAGTGAATTGAATCATGGCTCCATAATTTATCTGCTGGATAAATTTAATCCATTGGGATTTATTTCAAATCCTCTCTCTCCCACTCTCTTTTGTGATTGATGCCCTCTGAGTGGTGTTGGTCTTGGAATTTTTGTGTATATTGATGGGGGATGGTAAGGAGTGGTTGTAGGTACATTGAACAATGATTTGGGGTCACAACAAAAAGGGATCTGGGAAGCAGATCCCTAGAAGAGGAAAAACAGAAATAGGATTTAAGTATGTTCCCTGAATTTCTTGAATTACAATAACAACAATAATAATTTTCATTTATTTCCTTCCTCAGTGGGGTCTCCTCTGATTACTGCAGCCCACATCAATAACTCTTATCTTTGATTTCTTGTAGCACTTTATTGTCAGTAATTAGTATTTGTTCTTCAGTTTGTCTGAAAGAGGAAATTTATTTTATAATTTTCTGTCCTCCAGTTTAGTTGGTACAGGGTTGGCCATACAGTTGGGCCTTAAATAAAGATTGTTTACTCTAATGGAACTCACATGACATATTTCCCTCCCCCCAAAGTCTCCTGAAGGTGGACAAAGATGATCCCTCCCCATTGTTTTTTTTACAGAAGGGGAAACTGAGGCCTTGAGAGGTAAAGTCATTGAAACTAATTTGGGAATCGATCTTATGACCAGGGAGTAAGAGCCATAGCTTAAGGCAGATCTGGGGAGGTTAGTTGGTGGGGGAATTTGGCCTTGTGATGTGGGTGGGGCAGGTCTGACTATGCCCAGATTTTAGATCAGCATTTTCTTTCTCCCTTTCCACCCCCTGATATCCCTCCCTGCTGCCTACCCGCCCTCACTCGACAGCTGCTCCTGCTTTCTTTGGGGGTTTGCTTGCTTGGCCCTCTTATCTGGGCTCTGGCCAAGATTCCTGGGCTGGGAGGGGGAGCTGGACCCTGGGGATTGAGGCCCAGGGAATCTGCCTTGGCTTGAAGACATCTATCCTGCTTGCTCCCTATAAGTTTCTCCCTGCTTTTCTTGTCTGGGAAGGGACTAGCTTTATTAGAATAATGTTCTTTTCTGTCCTTTACTAGTCTACTTTAGGGCTTAGGAGTATCTTTAGCTCTCAAGGCCCTTGGAAATGTTGACATTGCTTTGGCCTTGGAAGACCTGGGCAGGCTAAGGTCCAGGCAGCAGAGAGAGAAGAGAGATTTTAGTGATATTTGTGTGATGGATTTTCCTTTTAACTTCCATACTATTAATAATGACTATATACAGTCATTTATATAATGCTTTAAGGTTTCCAAAGTACTTAACATACTTAATTAAATGAGATATGTAATCTTTGTAACAGTTCTATGAGATAAGTACAAGTATTTATTATCCCCATTTTACAGATCAGCAAATTGAGGCTCAAAGTTTAAGTAATTTGCCCAGTTCACGATGCAAATGTCAATAGTGGGATTTAAACACAGATAACTTTTTGACTTTAAGTATTCTTTCTACTATTATATGCAATCTTTTATCTCAGTTCTTTCTTTCTTGGATTTCCTAAGGCACTTAGATACCACAAAGCTATGTCCTTAATTATATTAAAGGAAAGAAGAAAAATACTGGTGGGAAGGGAAGAGAGAAAAAAAGACTGAGTAATTTACTGATTAACTTTTCCTTTTCTGGAGAGGCATTTGCCTTAAGATATTGTGTTCTTTGAAAGTGAAAATCTCCTGCTTCAGGCCAATTCCAATGATTTTGTGATGAAGAAAGCCATTTGAACCCTGAATGAGGACAGTGGGAACTGAATGTGGACCATAGCATAGTATTTTCACTCTTTATGTTGATGTTGCTTGCATTTTATTTTCTTTCTCATTTTTTTCTTTTTTGATCTAATTTTTCTTGTATGCTATGACATTTGTGGAAATATAGAAGAATTGCATTTTTAACATATATTGGATGACTTGTCCTCTAGGGGAGGTGGGAAGGGGAAGGGAGGAAAAAATACATACACTTAAATGCAAAAAAAGAAAAAAAAAGTAATAATCTCTTAGGTGTCCAAAGTCCTAGGGATACTTTCTAAGATTGGAGTGATTTAGCAGGATGCTCTTGGTTACCTTGAGTTTCCTGGATTCTTAAGGGTTCTGGTGACCACTGAGTAATGGAGGAGATAAATCGGTGGTAGATAAGTAGATAAGTAATAGTAGAGATAAGAGGAGCTTCTGTGAAATATAAAGTGAGTACCTCCTCTGGAGTGGATATTAGGTTAGGTAAAATGCCTTGAGAAATTGAAAATATCAATAATACGAACAGTTACTTTTCTTCCTTTGTGTAATCTCTCATTATTGGGGAAGGTGGGGTTGCTTTGGAGCTTTTTAGGGAAGAGTGTGTTTGTTTTTGTCATAAAAGATAGCATCATATTGTAGAAGAAATCAAGTTTAAATGCATTTGATAAACTGGAGTTGAGAGTGTGGAGGAACTAATTCCTACTCTCTCAATTTTGATATGTATGATTTTGGGCAAGTCACTTGACATTTTTGAGCCTTATTTGCTACATCTATGAAACGAAGGGATTCTTGACCTTTTTTGTATCATGGATTTTTGAATCATGACCAAGGTGTTGGCGGTCTGGCAAAACTTATGGATGCCTTCTCAGAATAATTTTTTAAATGCATAAAGTAAAATACATAGAATTAGGAAGGAAGCCAGTTACTTTGAAATATAGTTATCAATATATATTTTATTTTTTCCCAATTATACATAATGATAACTTTTAACATTCAATTAAAAAAATTTTGTTCCAGATTTTCTCCTTCCCTCGTGTACTTATTCCATTCTTAAGATATTAAGCAATTTGATAAAGGTTACATATGTGCAGGCATGTAAAAGATTTCCTTATTAGTCATGTTGTAAGAGAAGAAACAGACCAAAATGAAAAAAAAAAAAACCCTTATATGAAAAAAGTAAAGTGAAAAATAGTATGCTTTGATCTGCATTCAGATTGCATTAGTTCTTTCTCTGGATGTGGACAGCATTTTTCATTATGAGTCCCTTAGGATTGTCTTGAATCATTGTATTGCTGGGAAGAGCTAAGTCATTCACAGTTGATCATCACACAATATTGCTGTTACTATGTACTATGTCTTGATTCTGCTTATTTCACTTTGTATCAATTTGTTTAAGACTTTCCAGGTTTTTCTGAAATCTGCTTGCTCATCATTTGTTTTAGTACAATAGTATTCCCTTACTGTAATATACTACAACATATCAAAATATATTTTTAAAAAAATCAGATCACAGACCCTAGGCTAAGAATCTCTGAGTTTCTTATGAACTAAATGAACTCTGATCTAGGTACCTTCTGTTTTCCATTCTGTGATCCCATGAACCTCAGGTGATCTATGCTCAAGAAAAAAGAAATAGAATTTGATAAAAGGAATCATTTAGTTAAAGTTTCTCATTCTACAAATGAGAAAACTGGGATTAGAGGGGGAAATTGCTTTCCACAGTCATATAGATAGTTATTGGTAGAACTGGGTCTAAAAACCCAGATCTCTTGATTTCCAGTCCATTTTTCCTTCTCAATTTCATCATGGAAGTATGCTAAAGATGGTAGTGGTAGGATATAGTTTAAATTATTTTGTTCTTTTCATTTGACACTACTCTTGGAATTGGATTTTTTCTTTTCAAAATGAGGATGCTTAAGTGGGACATCATGGTAATACCTCACTCTTATATTCAAGATGAAAGAGAATTCAATTAATCTCCAGAGTTCCAAGCTCAACTCTTTGTAGGAAAAATAATTTCTTATGACAGCCCAGTAACCCAAAATAGAAACTTGAGAAGCACAATAGTGCTAGGAAATATCTAAATGAATATTACAGTGGGAGTGGGTTGATTCTCAGATGATATAGACTTAAGGTATGGGCTATTCTAATTCTGGCTCCGAGACTGATTGCTGTGGA